>NC_054379.1:150403249-150739916 GCF_017654675.1 Xenopus laevis | reverse complement strand
CTCTGCTTAGGGCCCCCCAATGCCTCATTTATAATTAAGAGATCAATGAATTCAAGTTTGTGACTGCACTTTGCAACCAGACAATTGCCAGCTCTGCTAGGTTCCTGAAATTCTGTCAAAAATGGAGACGCTGTTGACCCTCAACTTCAAATGTATTAAATAAGACAGAATTGAAGCAGGAACCAAGACCCACAGTAACGGCAACGTGCCTGAAATTGATGTGGCACAGAGTGCTGCTCTCTGATGTATGGAGTGAGTGGCATGATTTCTATATGTATCATGGATTGTGGCTTTCAGTGAATCCATAGCCTTGGTGGTAGCTCTTGGCACTGAGAAGATGGCAGTCATGAAAATAATTGAATGTTGGCGTGTACAATAATAAGAAGGATTTGTTTTCGGTCTACTAGAACATAGCAAATAATCGGCAGTTAGGATTTATTGGTCTAATGACTGAAATCAAACATCCGATATCAAACCCAGAGCAAACATGGTCCTTACCTTGACACCCAACTGGTGTGCCTCTACAAATTCTCCTCTTATCTTTGCTATAGAACCAAACAGTGGTAGCACCTAGTCATGGGCAAATGTGTCCCATTTCACTGAAAATAGGTGTTATGAAAAAAAATTGTGAAACATCTTTAAAGTCAATGGGAGTTTTTTCACACAAATTTATCCAAGCTGCATTACTTTTTTTTTTACAATGCCTTAAAGTCTATGGAAGTTTTTTGGTGGCGAAACCAATTTCACCCATCACTAGTAGGACCTAGAACAGATAGAGTGGTGGGTATGTGAAAGAGCTGATAAATATACAGATTTTACTGCACCAGAAAATAAAGAATAAGTTCAGAGGAGCTCACTACTTAGTGTGGAGTAACTGCACTGTTGAAACGTTGGCTACCTATGTACCATGCTGCTAATTCTGGAACTCTTTGTTCTCCGACATTGCGCTGTACCAGGAATTCATTCATTCTGCTGGACTGAAATCCATTCTTCAAAAGATTTTTTTTATATTCAATTTTGACATGGGGTTAGACATATTGTCAGGATTCCCAGCTGCCCCCAGTCATGTGACTTGTGCTCTGATAAACTTCAGTCACTCTTTACTGCAAGTTGGAGCAATATAACCTCCCTCCCTTTTCCCCCAAGCAGCCTATCAGCAGAACAATGGGAAGGTAACCAGAAAGATACAAGATAGCCGCTGTCTGGAATTTAGGGAAAAAAAACTACACCATAAAATTCATTACAGAATCCCTTTAAATGTATGGAGCTCCAAATTACAGAAAGATCCCTTATCCTTAAAATTCCAGGTCATGAGCATTCTGGACAATAGGTCCCCTACCTGTAATATTTTTTAATTCAAAAAATTCCAAACACAGTAAGAAAAAAACCTTGAAATATTTTGTAGTTAAATATGCACAATTTATTGGAGAGATTTGAACAAAAACATTAAACCAAATACATAACATTCAAAGCACCAGAGGCAGTAATAGGCCACCATGCATGTAATCACCAGTCGCTCCTCTTACAAGGTACTTGAAAGGAGGGGGGGGGGAGATAATTAAAATAAAAACAGAAAGGGTGGGCAGCAAAACCAGCAAATTGGTGGGGGGGGAGGGATAAAAGTCAAATAAAAAAAAAGAAGTCCTTCTTGACTCAGCACCATCTTTTGAGTGTAAAATCCAACACTCCTTTTAGTTACCAAAAATAAAACCAATGTTAGCTGCAGCTTTGTCTTTTTTCAGCAAAAAGAAAAAAAGAAAAAAAAAAAATCATCCTTAAAAAATAAATCTGAGCATCAAAATTTCCCACAGGGCAGGCAAACATTGTCCCAAATTTAAAATGCCAAATAGCGGTACGCACATGCCACATACTATAATTAAGCACAAATTCAAGTAACATTGATATACTTACAAAGTCTACATGTACCTACCCAAGAACGGGACCAATTCACAAAACGGATACGAGCAGTATAATCCGAACAACTGAGGTACTTGAAACACAAATATTTAGGCGGATATTTTATTATAGAGCATATAGTTGTGGTGAGGGGAACTGTCCGTTTAATTTAAACAAGCTATAAAAAAAAACAAAAAAAACAAAAACAAAACTAGGGACATAAGTGCCAGAAAACACACAGGAAATTAAGAAAGTGTTAAGTACAGCATGTAACATGTCATTTTAAGTCAACCCGTAATTGAAGTACTGGCTTTATACATCACTAGCGTGACATTTTCCTTCAGAAATAATAAATAAAGATAGTACTCTCGACTATATTAAAAAAAGGTGCATTTTAATGCAATGTCGTAGGATGGAGGGGGAAATAATTTATGAAGAGTTGTCAGCTTATAAACACATATTCCCTTGAAATGGTAAGAAAAAAAAAAAAAAAAAAAAACACAATTAAAAAAAATTTCTCCCTTAATGATGTGTCTGTGATTAATGCAACAAAGAAAAATCGGGAGAGAATTTGGAAACCATTGTTTACAATATGAATGCAGCTTACTATGTAGAACACCCTACTGGCTGTAAGTTCAAGATGGCAATTTTGTGAGAGCCAGTTCATCAAAACCCTGTTTTGTTTTTCCAATGGTAATATATATATATTTTTTTTTTTGTCTCTCTCCATAAGCGTAGCTATAACCCATCTGGAAGTTTGAATTATCACTTCCTGAAGCCAACCATTTAACAGAAAACAGAACAGCTTGTTAAACGAGTTACTTCCTCTTTAGGGAACAAAAGCTTGCAAATGTCATTTCCTCACAGGAATATTAAGTATATAGAATTAAAATGAAATAAGAAGTTGGAAAAAAAATAATAAAAGAAACTGCTTTAGCACCAACATTTTTTTCTGTCAGTGCATCTAACTTGTATCCCATTAACCATTAGAATTGTATCGGTTTTAAAAAGCCAATTGTACCTTCCCTGAACAATGGCGGACTCAAATATTGTAACAGTGCGATGCCAAGGTGTGCGTGGCAAAACAATGACATGGTTTTTTTTTTTTATTATTATTAACAGGAATGACAAAGCTGCACCACGATTGGCTGATGTGCAGTCTCCTTGGCTCCGAACGGTGAGAAGCTAGATGATTGTTGTCCATAAACTGAATTTATAGCAGCGTTAATGCTACATGTGAACGGCAGTTCCTTTCAGACTTCTTCTCAAAACCAAGGAGCCCAGAGTGGCTTTTTTTTTATTTATTTTGTTTTTTTAATACGTTACCAGGCTAAGACAGATTTTGAATAATACGGTCAGGAAGGACTCCTTCATGTGGCCATGTGACTCCTTCAAGTACCAAAAAGAAACTAGTTTTGTGCTCAGTTAAAAAAAGGGTCCGTATCCTCATCCATATTGACATCAGGCACCAGTTGATCTGACACTTCCTTAGCACCACATCCTGAATTTAATGCATTGAAATCTGTTGAAAACCATGGATGGTCCAAAATTTCTTGGGAAGTAAGCCTTTCTGAAGGCTCTCGGCGAAGAATGCTACGTATAAGACATTTTGCCTTGGGGGATAATGTCTCTGGAATGTTAAACTGCCCTCGACGGATTTTACTGAACAGTGAACTAGGCTCAATGTCATGAAATGGGTAACGTCCAACCAACATGGTGTAGAGCATGACTCCTAGACTCCATACGTCTGCAGCTTTGCCAGAGTAGCTGCCATTTGTGTTAAGGATTTCTGGGCTTACGTACGCGGGGCATCCATGTTTGTCGGAAAGGGAATCATCAGTCCCGGCTAAGACGTAAGCATCTTCCAAGCTTTCCAGTTTCACCCTCGTCCTGAAAAACACACAGTTGTAATTAATAACAGTTGGCAAAAACTCAAATGTATAGATATAGGCCCAAAAACACACTGTCCTTCCAATATATTATTACATTGATTGTAGGAAGTGCCAATAACCTTCTAGCACCACTAGACAAGAGGAACTCATACATCTGGTTTTTTAACCTTATCCTCAAATGACTGGATATGTTATAAAATATGGTGACTAAAAAGCCAGATCCCAGGAAGCTCCTAAGTAGATGCTCCATCAGCAGGCGTATATCATTAACAAGCATCTGCTTTGGGACTTCCTGTGATCTAAACGTTTTAGCCACTGTATCTTGAAGTTGAGTCACAAGTTTGGTGGAAAATGTCCAGATTGGCAGAAAATGTTGACTAGGGTAAAGGCTGCCATACACAACCCAATCTGATCAGGCCACATGCTGAATGGACGGAGAGTATACGAGAGGCCACATATGGTATGATGAACTTTTTATCACTGATGGGAACATTCCAATTATATCAATCTCGGTTTCAGAATTTTTTTATCTAATGTAGAGATATGCATTAGACCAGTGGTCCCCCAATCAGTAGCTCATGAACAACATGTTGCTCACCAACCCCTTGGATGTTGCTCCCAGTGGCCTGAAAGGCTTTCCAGGCTTGGAGGCAAGTTTTGGTTGTATAAAAACCATGTGTACTGCCAAACAGAGCCTCCTGTAGGCTGCCAGTCCTCATAGGGGCTACCAAACAGCCAATCCCAGCATTTGCCAATTACTTTTTTTCAAGCTTGTGTTGCTCCTCAACTCTTTTTACATTTAAATGTGACTCAAGAGTAAAAAAGGTTGGAGACCCCTACTTAGAATACATTCCGGACGAGCCTATAATCTCTGTTGAAGAAGAGATTTAAAAAACTAAACCATCATTAACTCACAGACTTTTAGTAGCACTCGTCACAGAGCCTTAACTCTTATTAAGGCAGAGACACATGGTCAGATTCGGGGTGATTAATAGCCCAGTGACAAATCTCTTCTTCTGGTTATCCCGCCAGCTAGAATGTAAATCGCCAGCGGGATGGCACTCTGAGCGCTTCGTTTTCCAAAGTCGCACGAAGTTGCCTCATGAAGGCAGGGGAATATAGTCCGGGGAGTTTAGCTGCCCCGAAGAAGAGATTTGTTGCCAGGCGACTAATCTCCCAGAATCTGACCGTGCGTCTCTGCCCTTATGGTTTAATCTGCAGAGACCATCTCCTTGTCTGACCTTGACATTCTGATGGTCAGGCATACAGTATACATATTGCAGCAGAGAACATTCCCTTGCACTTTCAATGACAGAGAATTCAGAAGTGATCACTCGCTACAAGAAAGCAAACATTTCATCATTCTTCATATCAGGCCACGGTTTCATTACAGTTGATAGAAGCGTTTCTACAATATCTTCCCAGTCATATGACTCGACACAATCCGTTCAACGAGGCTCGTTGTACAGAACGATCTAAAGTATATAATATTTATTTTGAGGAATTGAATACTACAGGTATGGGACCTGAATGCTCAGGACCTGGGGCACGCCAGATAATGGATCTTTCTGTTATTTGAATCTTCATACCTTAAGTCTACTAGAAAATACTTTAAGCAATAAATAACCCAAATAGGCTGGTTTTGCTTTCAATAAGGATTAATTATATCTTAGTTGGGATCAAGTATATGTATGGGATCTGTTATCCGGAAACCTGTTATCCAGAAAGATCCGAAATTACAGAATAGGCAACTTCATTTCATCTACATAATCCAGATTTTGAAAAAGGATTTCCTTTTCCTCTGTAATAATAAAACCGTACCTTGTATTGAAGCAACCCTGGTTACCTCCAGGTAATTCAAAGCAATATATTAAATACTAGAACTTAACCTACAGCCAGAAGAAAATCCAAAAAAAAGGATGTGGGGAAAAATGACCAACTGAAAAGTGTAGAATAACAGTTTTTCCGGCAGTAAAAAGTTAATTATTAAGTTGAACTTCCCATTGAAATCTCGGTTCTGTTAGGACAGTGTCTCTCAATAATCAAGGCCTCTGTGGAAGATATAAAGGCCACGGGATTAATCGGTTGCTCGTGATTGGATTCTGTTGACTCTTGAGCAAGTTAAAAGAGGAAGCAATTGAGTGGTGAATGATTTCCCATTTGTGGTGAATGAAACCACAAAATCTCCATCAGACACAGCCACGCCGATCAGAAAGTGGAAAGGGATTGTGGTAACCCTGGGAACTGGCAGGAAAGCCCATGCAAGACAAAGCCACTTCCATTGAGAATTCAGCTCAGCACTTGGCAGCCTTTAGTGGAGCAGCACAAAAGCCTTCATCAGTGTAATACAGGCATGGAACCCACTATCCAGAAAGCTCTGAATTACGGAAAGGCTGTCTTATATCTTAGTTGAGATCAAGTATATGTATGGGATCTGTTATCCGGAAACCTTTTATCCAGGAAGCTCCGAAATTACAGAATCAACCCAATAGGATAGTTTTGCCTTCAATAAAGATTAATGATATCTGGATAACTGGTTTGCAGATAACAGATCCTATATCTGTATGTCAGTCTCCTTCACATTACAGCAGCAGTGTCCATCCATAATCAAACACTTACTTAAAACATAAAACCTTTGCTTAAAGGAGAACCAAAATCTTTTTATTAAAAAGGGCATCGGAGTTCACAAAT
Source organism: Xenopus laevis (assembly GCF_017654675.1). Classification (NCBI taxonomy): domain Eukaryota; kingdom Metazoa; phylum Chordata; class Amphibia; order Anura; family Pipidae; genus Xenopus; species Xenopus laevis. The sequence continues at coordinate 150,733,437 of NC_054379.1, read as the reverse complement.
ACCATCTTCTTCTCTTCGGGTCTTCTTCCGGCGATTCGGCAATTATGGTGGCTTTCGGCGCATGCGCAGTTGTTCGGACCAGCAACTGCGCATGCGCCAACACGGCTGCTTACCGAAGTGAAGAAGAGGGCATCATTGAACTCCGATGCCCTGAGTCTGCAATGAGGGGTAAGTAAAGAGTTAGGGGCATTTACCCAGGGTAACACCTAGGCTGGGGGAGCAGGGAAGGGGTCTATTTAGGGTAGGGGATTTTAATAAAAAGGGTTTGGTTCTCCTTTAATCACCAGTGACTATCCAGCCTTTAGACATTGATAAATAGTTCAACAACATAAAAAGACCATATTGTAGATTAAACATTTTTAACACTGGTCCTTTAATAGGGCACAAGTAACCCTTTAAGCAACAAAAGTAGGTTCTACATCACCTGCCTAAAAAGCCCATATTATAGATTGTACATTTTTTAGCCTACAATATGGTCTTTTTATGCAGGTGCAACCTACTTTTGTTGCTTTAAAGGGTTACTTTTCCATTATTAAAGGGCCAGCATCAAAAATGTTCAAACCAGCCATCCCTGCCTATTTGGCTCCTTTATGAAATAAAAGGTGCAAAATTCACACTTCCTTAATGTTTAGAAAACAAACACACACAGATCAATCCGAACATATTTCCCGGATTTAAGACCAAAGTCTGGAAGAAGAAGATGGACATGAGAAAGCATCTTGATAAGCGGAAATGTGACTAGTGTTATTTCTCATGGATTTCCCTGCCTGTTTCCATGGCGACGAAGACGTAGATCCCGTCTGTAAGAATTACTGCCTTTAGTTTCGCTCGCTAGTAATGGAAACATTCAGCTCCATCTGAAAAGGCCCAGTAATGAATCCGAGCGCGGCAATTGAAGAAAGGCAAAGCAAATTCATGTCGAAGAGGGGGTTTTTCCAACCAGATAAGAAGTAAATGAGTAAAAAAAATAAATAAATAAAACCCAACAATAACAAAATAAGTCCAGGTCTGAGAAATATTAGAGGAGACTTCTACTTTACTTTCCACATTCCCAAACAGGCAAAAGCATTTGTCTCTTTATAATACACAATAGTCATGAATAAATAACCTGCTCTTTATATAGTGAATAAAGTAAAGTAAAGTAAAGTAAAGTAAAGTTACCGAGGAGTTTCATGACCATATAAAAACACGAGGCCAAAGGCCTCGTGTTTTTATACAGGTCATGTAACTCTGAGATAACTTCTAATATCCTCATATTTTACAACTGGGGGTACTGTATTTATTACAATACACAAGTTTCAGTGAGTCATGTGACAGAAATGACATCAGAACTCACCGTTTATAACCGATGACTAGGCTCGGACGAATTTGACCTGTTTCGACAATAAATCGACGCCAGCGAAATGTTGCCGACGCCCATTAAAGTCTATAGGAGTGAAATTTTTTCTGACACGCGACGCCATACAAGTCTATGGGGGTCATTTCCGTAGCGAAACAAGGTGAAAAAATTCGCCCATCCCTACTGGTGATATCAGAACTCACCGTTTATAAGGATATAATTTACAAGATATTCATGTCTTTTGTGTATTATATCCTCATAAACTGTGCTTAGTGATGTAATTTCAGTCACATGATTGAAACTAGTGTATTATAATAAAAAATGAACCCACTGTTGTGAAATACGACACCTGTATAAAAGTTTTCTGCCTCCTCAGCGACTTATAATATCCTTATAATGCACAAAAGCCATGAATATCCTGTAAATGATATCCTTATAAACGGTGAGTTCTGATGTCAATTCTGTCACATGACTCACTGAAATTTGTGTATTATAATAAATAAAGTACCCCCAGTTGCAAAATATGGGGATATTAGAAGTTACCTCGGAGTTCCATGACCTGGAATGACCTTCGGCCTCGTGTTTTTATATGGTCATGAAACTCCTCTGTAACTTATAATATCCTTATATTTTACAAGAGGGTGTACTTTATTCACTATATGATACACAAGAGCCATCAGTATTCTGTAAATTATATCCGTATAAATGGTGCCTAGTGATGTCACCGGTTATAATCGGAACTTAGTGAGGTCATTTCTGTCACATGACTCCTTGAAACCTGTGTATTATAATAAAGTACCCGTGTTGCAAAATATGAGGATATTAGAAGTCCTTTGGCTTTGTGCATTCATATGGTCATGGAACTCCTTTGTAACGTATAATATCCTTATAATTTACAAGAGGGGGTACTTTATTCACTATACATTTTAATCGACTGAATCAACTTGTGTGTTATGAGAAGGAATGCAAAAGAAACCATAGGACCAAAGGACAATATTTACTTAATTACCTGCATAACCTGCAAACTCCAATCAAATACTGATCATAGCTCTCCTTAGTGACTTGAATCTAGTTGCCAAGATCCAAATCACCCTAGCAACCATTTACAGATCTGAATAAGCCAGGCAACAAGATGACAGTTTTAGACGGGAGTCTGATTCATGGCCTACAAATGGGTCAGGACTTGTTAAGAATGGGCAGGGTATGGTACATTGTAGGGTGTTTTTGAGCATAATGGGGCATAGTTGGGTGATTACGAGACATGGCTTTTTTTTTTTTTTTTTTTTTTTTATAAATTAGGGCACGTTCTACTTAGTTAGGCAGGACTTACCTACAGGCCTATTGATCAGCTGACTTCTGCTGCTGTTGTTTCAAGAGTCATAACCAGCATTGCAGTGGATACAGACAAATACTGCTTTCATTCGCAATCACAGCAAGCTTGAACCTCTGAAAACTGCGTTGAATCATGCAAAAACCGTTTAGTTGAAGGTGCCCTTATTATGAAGACATTATAATTTGGGGGTGGTAACCATCCACACAGATACAAGTATGGACCTGTTATCCAGAATGCTCGGGACCTAGGGTTTTCCAGATAACGGATCTTTCTGTAATCATCCCTTAAGTCTACTAGAAAATGATTTAAACATTAAATAAACCCAATAGGCTGGTTTTGCTTCCAATAAGATTAATTAGATGTTAGTTGGGATCAAGTACATGGTACTGTTTTATTATTACAGAGAAGGCAGAAATCATTTTTAAAAATTTGGATTAATTGGATAAAGTGGATAATTCTGAGCTTTCTGGATAATGGGTTTCCGTATAACCGATCCCATACCTGTACTATAAATACAAAGGCTGGAAGCTTCAGGTCTTTCTGGCGATGCAGTGATAGCATAGACGCTCCTTGCTTTCTAATGTTGCTAGACACTGTATATCCATAGAAACGAATAGGAAATTGGCGTCCAATGCAAATGAGGCTTACATCATCTTTACTAAATGAGTGGGAGAAATTTAGGACCGATTTATCAGACTTGTTTACCCAAGCGCTGAGCAAACACATTTCTCTGCCATCTGAGCCATCATTGTATGGTACAGATTGCGCAGCCTTTTATGGTACACAAGCCTTCTCTAAACAAACACTAGCAGCGCTTTTTATCTCCTGCTTTTTACAAGAGCATCTGTTACTTACTAATTGCATGCACAGCCAGGTAAATATTGTATTTTATCCCCTAGTAACTAATGATCTGCTTATGGGGAGACTCAGCCTTAAAAGGAGCAGGAATATAGATGGGTTTCCTATGGAAAAGTAATATTTTAAAAGCTAATCAAAGCTTTTCTTAAAGGCCCTCAGCCCTAGTGCTTCCCCCTAACTCTAATGCAAACCCCTTAAAGGAAAACTATACCCCCCCAAACAATGTAGGTCTCAATAAAAATATAAATAATGTAAATAAACCATTTTCATGTAAATAAACCATTTTCATAATAATGTACTTTTTTAGTAGCATGTGCTAGTGATGTGCGGATCAGGGTTTTCCTGACCCACACCCGACCCTAACCCGCCATGTTCCAGCCAGCACCCACGCTTCCCTGGTCCTTTTATAGACCCGCCGATGACGTCACAAAAGGGGCGGAGCAAGCAGACGCGAGACTATGAAACCGGAACCCGGAACAGTACGAGGTCGACCCAAACCCATGGGTATCGGATCGGGCCGCACATCACTAGTATGTGCCATTGGGTAATCCTAAATACAAAATTGCCATTTTAAAAAAGAAGGGCCACCCCCTGGGATTGTATGATTCAATGTGCACACAAAAACAAAACAAAAATATATATATATATATATATAGCATGACGTAATTTTGCCACTTCGCGATTTACCAACAGGTGATGGCGTAAATTCGCTAGCGAAGTCGACATACTCTCGCGCTTCTTCACACCCTAACGCCAGGCGAAGTTGCGCTCTGCAGAAGGGACGTAACTAGGCTAATTCACTAACTTGCGGCTTTTACTGAACGTTACCTCTTGCGCCAGACTTGACTTCGCCAGCTCAGACCAGGCTGAGTGCAATAGAGAAGGAGTTTCTTCAAAAATAGTTGAAAACGCTTTTACTGGGCGATAGAATGAATTTTTTTTGTGTGGTACCCTCCTTCCCCCTTACATTTGGCACCTAAACTATACAGTGGGCACATGTGTAGGGCAATATAACAACTCTATTTAATTTTATTAAGTTTCCCTCGGCTTGTGTAGTGTAATGTAGTTGCTGCAGCATACACGTCCATTGTACTTTAACTGCACGCCGTATGCTAATTAGGCATCGCTAGCGTAACTGCTTATCGTATTATCGCAAACGCAACCTTTCGGTAACCTGTGCGCAACTTCGGATCTTCGTGAATTTGCGCAGCCCTGGTGAAACTAACAAAAAGTCATGCAATTTCCCTCCCGCCCCTAATTTGGATATGCAAATTAGGATTCAGATTCGCTTCTGCTGGGCAGAAGGATACCGCCATATCCGAATCCTGCTGAAAAAGGCCAAATCATGTCTGAATCCCAAACCGAATCCTGGATTCGTTGTATCCCTAATTATCACTTACAGTCAGCTGCAGATGGTCGGATAGTTTTGGGTTCTCTTTTACCAGCAAAGAAAGTCTCATGTTCCTACAGCCATAACCTATAACGGCAAAGGCTCACATGGGGTTCTTTGAACCCCATTTCTACTGCAGTCTGTAGGTGCAAGCAACCAGGCCCGGGATTTTGACCACGGCTTCTAAGCAGGAGTGGTCAAAATGCCCCATGGGCCCTTATATGTAGGCTTGGGCGAATTTTACCCATTTCGCTTCGTGACATGTCCCCAACGCCCATTAAAGTCTTTGGGCATCAAAAAAATTGACGCACGTCGAAATTTTTTTGATGTGCGTAATTTTTTTTAATGCACAACGCCATACAAGTCTATGGGCGTCATTTCCATGGCGAAACAAGGCGAAAACTTATATACATGGTAGGAAAATGTAGACTTTACATGTAGTAAATAACACCATTATGTTCTACAGAGTTTATCTGCTATCTGCTGTGTAACCTGAGCCTTTACTCCTTTGAATGGCTGCCCCCATGGCTACACAGCAGCTTATTTATACAAACAATAGTAGTGTTTCTGAAGCAAACACACCAGTTTTACCAGTGCAGGGCAACACTGCATTATATTTTTATTACTTTAAAACGCTTTCACTTTATGATGTTACTGTTCCTTTAATTCCCTTCCAATACCGCTGTGAAAAATCAGCTCATTATGCCACAGGCAATACGATAAAATGATATTCAGTGAGTGCTGTTTAGTTTGTAACAAATGCGGATTACCACCTGGTAAGGAAAAATCCTTTATATAAAGTTCACACCGTTCCTTCACACCTACTAATTTTATTTGCACTGCTGACTGCCTGTTGTAGGTTCTGACCAGCAGGGGTGGGGGGTGGGGTGGATATAAACACCCAGATCTGCCACCTCCAGCTGTCACATATTGTATATAAATAACTCCTCTGAAAAGGACACATCCAGAAAAATGACAATTCATACTGGTTTGTTTTGCATCTGCAAATACGGGACTGGTTATCCAGAATGCTCTGGACCTGGGGTTTTCCAGGTAAGGGGACTTTCCATAATTTAGTCTTAAGTCTACTAAAAATCATTTTAACAGTAATTAAACCCAATAGGCTGGTTTTGCCTCCAATAAGGATTCATTATATCTTAGTTGGGATCAAGTACAAGGAACAGTCTTATTATTATTTGATAAAATGGAGTCTATGGGAAATGGCCTTTCTGGATAACGGGTTTCCTATATATTTGCCAGCAACGGTCCTATTGTATATGGGCAGAGGCAGAGAAAGATTTTCCTTCTGCAGGTGGGTAGAGTGGCACTTGACTCTTATTTTAATCCTCATTTATCACCTTGACACAAATTAATATAAAATTGCTCTTCCGAGCACTTTTGCAATTTGCAATTTTTTTTAGCTTTCAAGATATTACCGTGGTGGTTTTTATAAGAACGAAGGCCGATTGGACACAGCCAATAGAAAATGACATGTGTGACACAGCTACAGTTTTAATTGTAACAGTTGTTCAGTGTCAGCCTTTAGGAAAGCTTGAGGAGCATGCTCAGTAGGGGCTGAAGCTTTTGCTGCTGAACACTGCAACAACTAATGTATCCAACTGTAACATATTCAGCCCTCTGGCTTAGTGAGCAGCCACTAGGAAAATGGAACTGCTTCACATGAGAAGGATGGAGGAAAAAAAAAAAAAGAGAAACCAGGAAGCAGCTGAAAATAAATTCATTATTTGGGGTGTTTTATTTAAAATTAGACTTTGTGTGATGGTTAACTGCCCCTTTAACTCAGGATGTAGAAAGACCCACCCATTACTTTTAAAGATTTCTCTCCCTTTAAAAATGTGCATATATCAACTGTCTCCTTCAAAAATGGGCAAAATTATAGATTCAGAATTCAGGTGGCAGTCGGAAAGCAGGAAAAGAAATGCAGTTACAATGGTTATTATGCCGGTTCCTGCACACAAACAAAGTGCTGAGCAATGGCCAAACGTACTCACTAATCGCTTCGGAATGTGCTGATGCGACACGGCCCCTGTGCCCTTCACCCCTTGCCAATGGCCTTTCCCCCAACACAGCGCTTCTTTATTCATATGCTAAACAGGCCAGTCTGGACTGCAGACATAATACAGCCAGGTTCCCCAGCTAGAGCCCGAAGCACAGTCTCAGAAAAGACCCCAAACTGAACATGATCTCATTATTTATTCAGTTTATCAGGAAGGGCAATTTGCTGTGTGTGCAGGTTATACGGATGCAGACAGGACTGGAGGGATTTTTCCAATTTTTCGGTAAAAGTTCCTATAGGGGTTTTCTTGTGCTTTTAACCATTTAGACACCAGAGTATACAAATTCTCATAGCCCTGGACTGCCCTGATTTTGATCACCAAAAGGTTTTAAAATGCCTCCACTAATCAGTCATGTATTCCCTATGGAGCAGACACGCATATCATCTGTACATGCCCTAACTGGAGGGTAATAACTAGATTCCTCACTGCAGTTCTGACAGGCCAGATGAAAAAAACCTCTCTTCAGGGACTATGGAGACGGCCAGCCCACACACTCCCTGCACAGAAATTTCCCAAAACAACACTAACTTTGGTTGAAAAGCTGGATCCACCGCTGTAGACAGGAGCGAACAAGAGAAGACCATATATTAAGGCTAAAGAGTCAAACTGTCATCTCCATAAGTCGACAGTCCAGTCATTAATAGGAACAATCAGTGGGTTTTCATAAAATGAATACCCTAAATTGGATCAGACAAGGTCCTAAGCAACCTTTATCTATCTTTATCAAATCAAGTTTGCCTAGTAGCAGTAACCAGTATATTATACCTGCTGACTGGTTGCTAGGAGTTACAGCACCTGGGCACACTTCATGCCTTTATTACATAACCCCCTTAATTTCCTTCACAGCAGGCAACAAATTGTGGTTATATGGTCCCATGCAATGACAGAAAGAAACCTGACATTCCGGCTTGCTTTGAATGCTGGGAGTTCATGAGTTTTCTTGCCATGGGCATGACATATCTAGGCAATAGAGTATGCTCTTCCGAACCCCCCAACTGGGCAGCAGTATGGCACAGTTCATAGATTGTTAGTAAAACACCCCCCCCCCCCAGTCCCACCAACACATTTTACATTCAGGAACCAAATTGTCCTTAAAGAAGAACTAAAGCTTGACTAAAAAAGTAAAGTAAAAATGTTGTACATTATGTTTTGTGCTTCTGTACCAGCCCAAGGCAACCACAGCCCTTTAGCAGTAAAGATCTGTGTCTCCAAAGATGCCCCAGTAGCTCCCCATCTTCTTTTCTGCTGATTCACTGCACATGCTCTGTGCTGCTGTCACTTACTGAGCTTAGGGACCCACTCACAATATACAGTACACATAGAATAGAAATGTCACACTATAAGGCTGATTAGTAATTAATACAGATAATTACAACATGGCAGTACAGAAATCAGTGCCATTAGCATCAGAATTTAATAATCAGCCCTGTAGCATCAGCTTATATTACAGACCAACCTCATTTTCTGCTGGATAATTAGAGACGAGACCTAAGCTTAGCTTCTCAACAGCTGCTCAGAGCCCACTGAGCATGTGAGTGTCACAGACACTTTCCAAGATGGTGACCCCCTGTGACAAGTTTGAAGTCCTGGATCATTGCTGCTATTGACAAGCTGAAACTTTAGGCTGGTGCAATATGTTCATTATATAAAATATGGCAGTTGTATCCATATTCATTTTAGGGTTACGTTCTTCTTTAAAACTCTTACCCCCATATGTCATGAGGCACAAAGTTTGCCTAGGAGCAGTAACCCATAGCAACCAATAAGATGTTTACATTTAAACAGATGACCAGTCAATTCTACCTGCTGATTGGTTGTTATGGTTTACTGCCCCTTGGGCAAATTTAGCGCCTTTTATTACATAATCCCCGAAATCCCCATATGGCAACAATCTTCCCTGGCCACCCGCATGTCCTCAAACACAACAATGGTGGAAAGGGCACGGTTTGTTAGTATACAAACCCAAAGCATGACACAGAATTCACCCTACACTACACAAACAATAGCTTTGTTTTATTAGAAAGGGAAGGGGGGCAGTGTCTTGTTTGGGTTTAGAGCATAGTTTTTTTTGGTAACTAAGAATGCAACACATTCCTTTCTTAAATGGATGAACAATTTCCTGCAGCCAAGTTTGCTCTCTATTCATCTGAGCACGGGTCAAAGGGTTAGCAATACCATCAGTAAATCAACCGAGGCCCATAAAGAGACACAACAAAAGGACCAAAAGCTAAAACTCCAATCCTTTCCTTCTCCATTGGACCTTAGACAAAAAGGAGAAGACAGGGTGTTCGCTCAATAGGCTGATAGAATGCAGATCCACCCAGATATCGTACAATGAAATAAAAATATATAAGTGAAGCAATATGGCAATGCTCAATCAGATGGCTTCATGCAAAACGCAGGGAAGAAATGGCACAAAATAAAAAGCATCACAAAAATGCCAATGAAATACACCCTGTAAACGCACACACATATAAACGGGTTTATTCCAGTACTCTGTAAAACATTGCTTACATTTCCTACTTCCTTTCGTGAGCCTTGTTTAAAGCTCTGTACAAGGGCATGACATTCTCTGCTTGAAATAAATGTTCCAAAATAATCTCTGCAGCCTGTACTAGTTACAGAGTTACCGTGAAAGAAACATTTGTATAACCAAGGAAACAAGAATATATAAATGTATATAGGTTAAACAAATGCTAAATTTTCCGTGCCATTTTAGGAATTAAATCTGAAACTATTCTTATAGCAGAGGCACAGATCTGTCTAATACTGGTTTTCATTAGCATATACAGCGTGTCCTGTATTCTTATACTGTAGTGTGGATTTATTCCACAGAGATTATACATTATTCACATCGGTCCCTGTGCCAGCGAAGCTTACACTCTAAATTCCTGTCACATTCACACATAATGTGGTCAGTTTTATCTCACATCAAACTGTGTGGTTCTCCATGTAGACATGGAGAGAACATACAGGGCAGATCACTGGGATTGAACACAGAACCTGTTAATATGAAAAATGTTAAAGTGGTTGTTCACCTTTGAGATAACTTTAAGTATGATGTAGAGAGTGATGTTCTGAGACAATTTGCAATTGGCTTTCATTTTTTATTATTGAAGGTTTTTGAGTTATTTAGCTTTTTATTCAGAAGCTCTCCAGTTTGCATCTTAAGCAATCTGGTAACTAGGGTCCAAATTACCCTAGCAACCATGCATTGATTTGAATAAGACACTGGAATATGAATAGGAGAGGCCTGACTAGAAGGATCAGTAATAAAATGTAGCAATAACAATACATTTGTAGCCTTACAGAGCATTTGTTTTTTAGAAGTGAGTCAGCGACGCCCATTTGAAAGCTGCAAAGAGTCAGAAGAAAAAGGCAAATACCGTATATACTCGCGTATAAGCCGAGTTTTTCAGCACTGAAAATGTGCTGAAAAAGTCTACCTCGGCTTATACGCGAGTCTCTCCCCTGCTGCTGCGTGCTCGTTCCCAGTGCCCAGTATCAGACAAGCCGCCATACCTCCCAACTGTCCCGCGGGACAGTCACTATTTCCTGTGCCTGCGCATAGTAGCAAAGATGTCCCGCAGACCCGTGCCGGCTGTTCTTGTTGTTGGATCCGGCATGGGCAGCGGCATCTTGCTACTTCCGGGTTTTGAGTTCGGGTACTTCCTGCTCTCTCCCCACACATCAGAAACAGGGGTTGGGGGGCGCTGATTGCCGGGAGGGATGGAGATCTGGAGGAGGCGGAAGGGTTGGTGAGTGGAAGTTGATCTATTGCCTCACATACCTGCCTGTCACAATAACAGCCGAGCTCTCCGCACTCCATCAGATTTCCGTCCTGCCCCCAGTGTCAGTTTGTGCTGCTCGTAGTGACAATAAAGTTTAGTGACTGGGTGGGGAGAGACAGAGTGTGGACGCCCCTTCCCCCGTGGCTTTGCTGGCTGGAGTCGGACTCCAACTATGTGCCTGCTTTGTGTGGGGAGACTCAGAGAGGGAGAGACTGCCTGCTGCAGTCTGCTGCCACCCACCACGACCACATGGTAAACCTTCTCTTCTCTGACTTCTTCTGCGCTCACACAGGCTCACAGAGGGGTGTAGGAGAGAGAGAGGGGAAGGAAGCTGTTCTGCTGCAGAGCAGTGCTTTTGACACTAGGAAGAAAGAGCTGAGGCTGAGCTCAGCACTGAGAAGACAGTGTGGCTACTTTTTTTGCAGGGGGAGGGGGGAGCAGCTTTTAGTAAAATGTAGCTGTGCAGGCAAAAGTGTAGTATAGGCTTATACACGAGTCAATACAGGTTCCCAGTTTTCCTAGGCAAAATTAGGTACCTCGGCTTATACGCGGGTCGGCTTATACACGAGTATATACGGTAACTATAAAAATAGGAAGAATTGGCCGCTCTATTATATAATACAAGTTACCTTAAAAAGTGAACCACCGATAATAATAAGACTAATAACTTCAAAGATAGGTAGAAGTCAGGAGTGCTCCACCGAAGTACTTTGGAAACACTAACATTGCTTTGTACCTGTATTTTAGGCTGAAATCATGATCAATATTTTTTTTTTTAAAGGGTTGGTTCACCTTTTAAGTTAATTCCTAGTACGATATAGAATGCTTTAATGCTAAGAAACTTTTTCTTCAATTGGCCTTCATTTTTCTTCTTCTGACTCTTTCCAGCTTTCAAATGGGGTCACAGACCCCATCTAATGCTCTGTAAGGGTAAGCGCACACACAAAGGTTCCGGGAGATTTAGTCATCTGACGATAAATCGCCTCTTCTTCGGGGTGACTAATCTCCCCGAACTGCCTCCTGCCAGCTAGAATCGAAATCGGGTTTGCACTTCGTTTTCCAAAGTCGCCCGAAGTTTCCTCGTGAGGCGACTTCGGAAAACGAAGCGCACCAATTGCCATCCCGCCGGCGATTTACATTCTAGCCGGCGGGAGGCAGTTTGGCGAGATTAGTCGCCCCGAAGAAGAGGAGATTTGTCGCTGGGCGACTAATTTCCGAGAATCTGAGCATATGTATCTGCCCTTAGGCTACAAATGTATTATTAGTGCTAATTTTTAGTACTTATCTTTCTATTCAGGCCTATTCGTATTCATGCATGGTTGCTGGGGTAATTTGGACTCTAGCAACTAGAACTGAACTGAACTTGCAAACTGGAGAGCTGCTGAATAAAAAAAGCTAAATAACAAAAAAAAACAAAAATAATAAAAAAATGAAAACCAAATGCAAATTGTCTCATCTCTACATCATACTTAAAGTTCATTTATGGGGAACAACCCCTCTAGGGGCTCTTACACACGGGCGGTTTTTCCTGTGCTTCCCTGCGTTGCGCTTTCTTCCGTTCAGCCGCAGGAGAGCGCAGGAGTAGACGCACTCAATTATTGTGAAGGGGGCTGTACTCACACAGACGTATGTATGCGCCGAACACAGGTGTAATGCAACGTCCCACCTGCGTTTGGCACTTACATACGTCTGTGTGAGTAGAGCCCCCTTCAAATAATCCCCTGCGGCTGAACGGAAGAAAGTGCAATGCAGGGGAGTGCAGGAAAAACTGCCCGTGTGCAAGAGCCCTAAATGAAGTAATCATTTATAAATTGCGTGAGTATGAATACACAGAGGTGTACATGTACTTGCACACTAATAAAAAGAAGCCGTGTAACCCAGCGTGTTCCCTTTCAGCAGGCGTCGGCTCAATCTAGGCCGATCTCTTCCTAATCTCTTTCACCAGGGACAACTAATCACCTCATAAAAAGGAAGTCACCAGAGCAAATGGAAATTGACTGGAAAACAACAGCGTTTATTGCAGTCTAACCAAAACATTCTGCAGCCCCAAACTGCGTGTGCAATTACTGTGCACCGGCCATTAGGGTTTTATTGGGATGGTCAAATGGAGCTAGCGGTCACCTTGGGTCAAGGCTTAGAAAGGCCTCCACTGAAGGCATAAGGCACAATATTGCTGTACTGGAAGGGACACACGGTCATCACAAATGCAAGGAAATAAACTTATGCTGTAACTTGCATGTAATTAAAGGGATTGTTCAACTTCAAATAACTTAGTATGATGTAGCGATTGATAGTCTGAGGCAATTTGCAATTGTTTTTTGCGGGTTTTGAGTTAATTTTATTCAGCAGCTTTCTAGTTTGCAATTTTAGCAATCTGGTTGCTAGGGTGCAAACTACCCTAGCAACCATGCACTGATTTGAATGAGAGACAAGAAGGAGTGATAATAAGTAGCAATAATAATACATTCTAAGCCTTAGAGAGCATTTGTTTTTTTTACATGGAGCCAGTGACCCCCATTTGAAAGCTAAAAAAAAGTAGGAAGAATAAGGCAAATAATTAAAAAAAAAAAATGACGAATTGAAAAGTTGTTTAGAATTGGCCATTTTGTAAGATACTAAGAAAGACAAATAATAAAATGCAGCAATAACAAAAAATGTGTAGCTTTACAGAGCATTTGTTTTTTATAAGGGGTCAGTGACCCCCATCTGAAAGCTCTAAAGAGTCCATTCTGTAACATATTAAAGGTTAACATAACGGTTAACAACCCCTTTAGGCATGATTGCATTGCAAGTTAAAAAAAAATGGCATATCATCACAAAATAGTCCGGTAATGTAGTGTAAGAAAGCTGAAACACACTATAGGCTGCAGCCAGAGCTGGTGACAAGTCAATTCATTCTAACAACATGACTTTACATACATCCCCAAGGGGACCCTCTGGAGCAATTACTAACCAGTTAACAGGCGGTTATTTTGCAAGGCTAATCTGACAGCTTCATAAACACCACACTGGTCATAGATATGGAAAATAAACACTACACCATTCAGGAGGAGCCCAAGGTCGGCTAGGAAAGGAATAAATAAACGTGAGCAGGTATAATCCGGCCTCCCAGCGGCTTGTGCAAGAGAACTGCATTCAAACCACCCCCCAGCCACCTGGGAAAGTGTTCATTAAGCACATTTTTGGGTGTAGGATAACCTGCAATTTGATTTATTCTGCTGCATTCCACACATCAGTCACCACTCAGGCTTCCCTGATGCCTCTCAATGTTCTTCTTGTTGGACAGCCCAAAGCTAAAGGCACCTCTACTCTACTAAACCCCAGAGGGTGGAGGATTCAGTGTTGCACCTGGATTGTGAATGTGCATTAGGCAGTACAGGAGTGAATTATTATTCTTTACATATAAGGAGCCAATAAAGCTGCCTGTATGTTTTTGGAGCTCCTTGCAGTTAGTACCCTGCCTGGATTGATGATGAAACCAAGAGCTGCAGCAATACTAAACCTCGTGCCGCCATGCTGCATCCAAAGGAATTTCTTCATGTTTAAGGCAGGTGTGTTATGTTTTAGTCCTCTGAATATCCGAGTAAAGGACAAGTGCAACTTTCACGCATACTTTCCAGGTTCCCCAGCACTAGCAATGCACTACCTTGCAGCCCAGCTGGAGACAGGCACATTTGAAGCCTCCCCTTGCTTGGAATAGGAAAAGAACCACACCAGGCACAGGTTTCTTTGCTCCACTTCACAAAGCCATAATACCACTTAAAACAGCTTAGATTTCCCTTGTGCTTTACTTGCCCTTTAATGTACTGCTAACCCCAACACCAAAAATCATTGACCTCTATTGACAAGCCAGTTGTTTTTATCCTGCATACATAAAAAAGGTTTTTTTGCTCAAGCAAAGGTCTCATTTTAAATTGCACTGTATCTGCCGTCAGCTCTGATGCTGGCAGCCATCTTTCTCTGCTTTCTAAATTAAGCCCCACCTATTCTATTGTGTTTCATAGAGACTTAGTTAAAGGACCAGTAACATAAAAAAAAAATTAGTTACTATACCACCAAAAAAAAAAAAAAAAACACCAAGACTAATTAAACTTTAAAGTCGCACAGTCTTTATTAAGAAACAACTTACCGAACTCTGCTTGCGCTCTTCTTCAAAAAAAGCGACAGGGCGACGATCCATTGTGCGGCGCTCGATTTCTCCTCCCTCTCCTATAAGGAAGGCAGGGAGGGGAATCCGAGCGCCTTTTCTGAAGGGGAGCACAAGCGGAGTTTCGGTAAGTAAGGCTGTGCTATTTTAAAGTTTAATTATTCTTGGTGGTTTTTTTTTTTTTGCATGGTATAATATTTTTTTTTTTAATGTTACTGGTCCTTTAATGCACTTTCTTCACCAACCAAACCAAGAATATGTTTAAATTAAAACACGAGTATGTAGAGATTCATTGAGGACTTGTACCATGTGCCTATTATCAATGGGCCTTTAAGCATGCTGGGAGTTGTAGTTCACAGAAGTTAAAGAGTTTACTGATGCAATCTGCATAGCCAGCGCTGATCTTACCTTTCTCCATCGTTAAAGACGAATTTCCTTAGCTTAAGATCCCTCAGCACGAGTCCACCATCGTGGCAATGCGCTACGGCCGAAACAATTTGATAAAAGAGTCTGGCAGCTTCCTCCTCTTTCAGCTTTTTGCAGGTACGGACAAAGGAATGCATGTCCCCATGACTCCGCTCAAAGAACACGTAAGCCTTAGTCTCTCCGAGGATGATTTCGGCTATTTGGTTAATGTTGCTGTGGATAGGTAGGCAAAAACAAGGTGCCAGCGTCTCCTGGTAGCAGCGACTATCGAAAACCTAAAAAGCAGGAGGGAGGGGGATTATGTCACAAGTTAAGGAGGAAAAGTCTCACGTGTAGAGCAAGTTTGTCAGCTAGCAGGGAACAATGTGGCCCATGAATCATTAATCCTGAGACAAAGAACATCTGTGTGCCATGCTGTATGCTGCGCTCCTCTCTCTGAAAACTATTGCACTCATTAAAGCATCGCATTTCACACACTTAGAGCTGGTTTAGGGTATTTACCCTGGGCCCCCAGGGGTCCTTTATAAAGGATATAAAATGACAGTGTTGCATATGGAGTATAGAGATTGAGGCTATGGGCTGGTCAACAATAAACACAACAATGTAGCGCTCATTGATTAACAAACTTGTATTCTGGGGTCTGTTAGGGAATTATTAGGTCGTTCATGAGTCGCAATACGCCAATATGCATTCGTAAACACGCAGCTGAACGCGGCTCATTCTCAACCCCAGCTGATTAATGGCCGTCGAACTCCATTTAAGCATTTAAAAGCATGACACCACCGAGCCGACTGCCATATTAGCCTCCCCGGGGGGAATTCTGGAGCTGTCTGCAGTTTGCAATTACATCATTCATGCCCCATTGTTTATGAATGAATGAGGAGACCGGGCTCGACGTTGCACTTCCGCAAGGTGCCTTTTGTCGAAGCTTCTGCATCTCCCGAGCCAATGAATGGGAAGACTAAATAACAATGGGGGTGGAAAGAAATGTGTGGGTACGTATACGCGCTACACAGATACTGCGGGCGCTGCACTCATGGATGAAAGGGGGCACCAAAAAAAAAAAAAGTCAGCGCATACAAAGGCTTATTTTGTCTGGTTACTACTGGACAAACCTAGAAAAGGTTTTAAGATGGGAAAGGGAGACCTTGCTCTATTATAGCAGAGGTGATCAGTCTCAATCCCTTACACACAGGTCATTCACAGATCTCCAATTCATTAAACTACTCCCGCCCCTCCTCCTGACCACCGTCTCTCCCCATTAAACCCCTTTAATGAGACAAAAACAGATGGCAATGGTTTTAAAGAAAGAAACAGTTTGAACACACAATGGGAGGGAGAAGTGGCAGGACAAAAGACTAAAGGGACAATTGAAACATTCATTGGACTTTACCTTGCACAGAAACTCCTCTCCGCTGTGCAGATGAAGGGCTCGGAAAACGTGGTTTCCCTCCAGAGGCTCCAACAATAAGTATTTCCCAACGCAGGAAACGCAATGCGACGAGTTGGGAGTCTCTGGGGGACTTGGAGAGCCAAGGTTTGGGCTGAAGCTCTGGCTGGGTTCGGTGGACCTTATGGACGATAGCTCTTCAAAATCCTGGTTTTTATTCCTCGATCTCCCATACCTTGTGATTGT
This sequence comes from Xenopus laevis, assembly GCF_017654675.1. NCBI lineage: Eukaryota > Metazoa > Chordata > Amphibia > Anura > Pipidae > Xenopus > Xenopus laevis. The sequence continues at coordinate 150,716,439 of NC_054379.1, read as the reverse complement.
GATGGGGTTCGACCTTTGTATGTTCATGGGTATGAAGGACCCACCAAAAACCTCCGGTTGGGTAGACTCAAGGAAGGGGTTTGTGCTTGCAGTTGGGGATGGTCACACAGAGAGGAGAGTGTGTAAATGTGCAAATGCCGAATTCTTAAAGTGGAAGAATAAACAGAGGGGTTGATTCGAGCTCTACCAAGGGAAGCTCAGGAGAGAGGGATAAGGCAGCAGTCGGTGTATGAGCAGTAGGTGCTACGATCTAGAACACAGCGGGCAACAAAGACATGCTAGAAGTCACTCTAGAACGACGAATCCAGGTCACCATGCGCTCCAAGCTTGTGTGCAAAAAAAAAAGCAAAGTATTGACTCGAAAAATAGAGGCAGAGTCTCTGTTCAATTTAAATTCCTTTCTGTATTCCAAAATATTAGGTCTGGTACGAAAAATATTATTCTTGGGGGGGGGGGTAGTTTGAGCTAAGCCACTTAGTTTAGAAAAGCAAGGGGGGGTGGGGGTAAATTCTGCTGTACTGTAACAATAACAAAGTTGCCCCTGGTTCAACTCTAGATGGCGTCTGGAGCTTCTCGTTTGGAGCTTCTCGTTTGGAGCAGAGCGATCTGTAGGGATTTCTATGGTCTGGGCTTCTTGGTGGTGGAGCTGAATTAGCGGGTGGAGCAGAATTAGCGGGTGGTGGAGCAGAATTAGCGGGTGGTGGAGCAGAATTAGCAGGGAGAGCAGTAGCAGCAATGCACAGGGACAGGTCTGTGATTGGGGGACAATAGGACAATGTGCCGGAGATCAGCAGCAGCAACAGTCGCACTGAGAGACAAAGTTCAGCCAAGGACAAGGGAGATCAACGCTGAGTGCGACAGACGCATCAAGCCGCAGCTTTCTCTTGGACTCCGGTGATTGAGATGATTGCCTTGCACAGAAAAATAAACATCTGCAGCGTTTCCTTTCAAAAACAACAAATAGCGTGAGGATGGGACTGGTGCAGAGGTAGCGGCGGGGAAAAGAGAGGAGGAAAAAAAAAGGGGAGGCTGGAGCCGGTCCCCTTTCAGCAAGACATCATCTCCCGCGGTGCTGTACTTACGTGGCTTCTCCCTTGTGCGTGTGTGTGAGAGTCTCTTAGTGCTGCTGCCGCTCAGTGTCACACGCACAGCCACACTACAGCCCGACCTCTGCTGCGCACTACTCAGCCTGCCGGCAAGCTCCGCCCTCTGCGGCTTCTTATAGGATAACGCGGCAGTCGATGAAAGAACCCGTGGCCCCGCCCACCAGAGACTGATTCTTGGCCCAGCTCATTCTGTTTTCTTCTTACACGTAATGCTGAGTGAGTTAAAGGCACCCGAACTCATTATATATCTATATATGCAAATATACACACACAGTGGGGCCTAGCTATAGAGGGAGCAGACCCTGCGGCTGCAGGGGGCCCCATGATGCCCTAAGCCTAATTCATATACAATTTCAATATATATTGGTAAAACAGGTCAGCCTCTAGCAGAGCCGCCATCAGGGGGGACAAGTGTCCAGGGCCCGGGCATGAAGGGAGGCCCGGCATTGCTGCAGTTTTGAAAGAGCCGGCCCCCCGTGCCAGCGCCCGAGCCATGCGGCATTTTTCAAGTCCCAAACAGCTGAAATGCATAAGTGCCCAACAGCCAAAGGACCCAAAGCCATAAAAACAGCCTAAGCTGAAGTCCCGAAGCGGCAAAAAGACCCAAAGACATGAAAACAGCCGAAGCGGCAAAGAGACCCGAAGCCACGAAAATGTCCGAAATTGAAGTCCTGAAGTGGCAAAAAAGACCCAAAGTCACGAAAGGAGACGAAGTTGAAGTCCTGAAGCCTTGAGTTCAATTCTACTGAACACCAATTTGTGTTTTTTTTTATCCTCTGGCCACCAATGTATTATTTTAATATTCTATAGGCCCTGCCAATGTTTTTTTAAAAAATATTTTTTGGAATTGAACTCATGGACTTCAACTTCGCCTCCTTTCATGACTTTGGGTCTTTTTGCCACTTCAGGATTTCAATTTAGGACATTTTCGTGGCTTCGGGTCTCTTTGCCGCTTCGGCTGTTTTCATGTCTTCGGGTCTTTTTGCCGCTTCGGGACTTCGGCTTTTCGGCACTTCCGCATTTCGGCTGATCGTGACTTCGAAAATGGCCGAGCAGCTTCGGCGCTGTCAAGGGGGGTCTGGCTTTTTCGAAAGTGCAGCACTGCGGGACCCCCCTTCATGCCCAGGGCACCTGTACCCCCTGTCTCCCCCTGATGGCGGCCCTGGCTATATATACTGTATATATTAAATGTATTTGAATTATGGCTCTCAGGAAATCTCCCATGGGCCCCCAGCATCAGTGGAACCCTCTGGGGTAGAATATGGACAGCAACACAAAAGTCTGACAATTCCAGTCTACATTTGTTATTGAACTGTGCAGTCACGTGATTCTGTGAAACAAGTGAATTCGATTCTGTTGTATAGTCCCCACTCAAGGGGTTCCCCCCAAATATTACCTAAACTGACCTTGAGCTTGCTGCCCCCGCCAACCACAACTTAAAGGAAAACTATACCCTTCCCTCAAACAATGGAATAAAAATATATTGAATAAAACAGCTCGTATGTAAAACCCTGCTTCATGTAAATAAACTATTTTCATAATAATATAATTTTAGTAGTATGTGCTATTGGGTAATCATTAGGGATGCACCAAATCCAGGATTCGGCCTTTTTCAGCTGGATTTGGATTCGGCCGAATCCTTCTGACCGGCCAAACTGAATCCTTATTTGTATATGCAAATTAGAGGCTAGGAGGAAAACTGCATGACTTTTTGTCACAAAATAAGGAAGTAAAAAATGTTTTCCCCTGCAAATTAGGATTCGGTTTGGTATTCTGCCGAATCTTTCGCGAAGGATTCGTGGTTCGGCTGAATCCAAAATAGTGAATTCGGTGCATCCCTAGTAATCATAAATAGAAAACTGCCATTTTAAAAAATAAAGGCCGCCTCTTGGGATGATAGGATTCACGGTGCACACAAACATATCAAACAAACTATAGTTATTAGGTAACTTGTTCCACACTTGTTGCTTCCACACTTCTTCCTGTTACAGTTAGAGCTGTAGTATTTCTGGTCAGGTGATCTCTGAGGCAGCACACAGACCATCACAAAATGGTGGTTCAAGGCAAGAAATGTAAAAGGGCAATATTTACTGAAATATATATACCAGTTTGGTAAGATTTTTTAATATTTTACTTAATTTAATATAAACTATCTGTTGCTCAAGTATTCATTTTGGGGGTATAGTTTTCCTTTAAGCCCCATATGTGGTAAGGCTGTTGACACAGAAATTTGTTTGTATACTACGAAAAACAACCCACCCAGTGTTGGACTGGCCCGATGGGCTCACCGGAAAAACCCCGGACAGGGCAACGATCCATCTTGCAGCACTCAATTTCTCCTCCCTGGCTATCTCCTATAAGAAAGGCAGGGAGGAGAAATCGAGCACCGCACAATGGATCACCCGATTGCCTTTTCTGAAGAGGAGTGCAAGCGGAGATTCAGTAAGTTATTTCTAAATAAAGACTTTGCGATTTTAAAGATTAATATGTGTTGATGTTTTTTTTTTTTTGTACATATATTTTTTTTTAAATTTTTTGTTACTGATCCTTTAAGTCCTTGGGTGCTCACTCCTTTTGGCCCAACACTTCATAAAACTCTGTTGCCTTCTTTATACAGGTATGGGATCCGTTATCCGGAAACCCATTATCCAGACAGCTCCAAATTGCATAGACTCCATCATAATGAAATAATTCACATTTTTCTGATTTCATTTTTTTCTCTGTAATAATAAAACAGTAGCTCGTACCTGATCCTAACTAAGATATAATTAATCCTTATTGGAAGCAAAACCAGCCTATAGGTTTTATTTAATGTTTGAATAATTTTTTAGGAGACATAGGGGCACATTTACTTAGCTCGAGTGAAGGATTAGAATGAAAAATACTTCGAATTTTTTTTGGCTTCTTCGACCATCGAATTGGCTACTTCGACCTTCGACTACGACTTTGAATCGAACGTTTCGAACTAAAAATCGTTCGACTATTCGACCATTCGATGTACTGTCTCTTTAAAAAAATCTTTGACTACCTACTTCGCCACCTAAAACTTACCGAGCACCAATGTTAGCCTATGGGGACCTTCCCCATAAGCTTTCGTAGCAATTTCTGATCTAAGGAAAATCGTTCGATCGATGGATTAAAATCCTTCGAATCGTTCGATTCGAAGGATTTAATCATTCGATCGAACGATTTTTCCTTTGATCGTTCGATCAAACTAAATGCGGTAAATCCTTCGACTTCAATATTCGAAGTCAAAGGATTTTACTTCGATGGACGAATATCGAGGGTTAATTAACCCTCGATATTCGACCCTTAGTAAATGTGCCCCATAAAGTATGGAGATCCAAATTATGGAAAGAAAGACCCCTTATCCAGGAAAACCCCAGGACCCGAGCATTCTGGATAAATGGTTCCATACCTGTACAGGTATGGGATCTGTTATCCGGAAACTCGTCACCCAGAAAACTCAGAATTACGGAAAGGCCGTCTCCCATAGACTCCATTATAATCAAATAATCCAAATTTTTTAAAAAATAATTTCCTTTCTCTCGGTAATAATAAAACGGTACCTTGAACTTGATCCCAACTAAGATATAATTAATCCTTATTGGAAGCAAAAACAGCTTATTGGAGTTATTTAATGCTTATAAGATTTTCTAGTAGACTTAAGGTATGACGATCCAAATTAGGGAAAGATCCGTTATCCAGAAAACCCCAGGTCCCAAGCATTCTGCATAACAGGTCCTATATCTGTTTTTTATTTTACTCCCTAATCGTGTTCTTGCAGAGCCCACCAGCAGAAGCCGAAGAGGAGAGTGGGGTTATGCAACAGCTGACAGGGAGAAATATTATCAAACAAACCAGCTTTTGTTGTATTGGGGAGCGAGAAGACTCCTCACTGATGCAACTGTTACAGTAAGGAAATGGGGAAGGGGGGGATGATCTTTTTCCGCCTCTGCTATAAATGCTGTGAAATAAACTGAACTGGACTGCACAGGGTTAATAAAAAACATGTAAAGGATTAAAGAGGATCTCCACCCCTGGTGTAATGAAAGAAAACATCTTTCCCACGCACGTTCATTAAAGATTGTCAGTGGTTTTAGTGTGATTTGTAAATGTGAAAAAGCAAAATCTGTCTTGCTCTTTATATTCTCTGCACTGCTAGTTTCTGACTCCTGAAACAATGCAGAAGCCAGCTGTGTAGCCTCAAAGTTGGTGCAGTGTGGGTGCTTTAAAGAGGTGGTTCTCCTTTAAAGGAGAACTAAACCCTAAAAATGAATAGGGCTAAAATGGTAGATTTTATATGCACCAGCCTAAAGTTTCAGCTTGTCAATAGCAACAATGATCCAGGACTTCAAACTTGTCACAGGGGGTCACCATCTTGGAAAGTGTCTGTGACACTCACATGCTCAGTGGGCTCTGAGCAGCTGTTGAGAAGCTAAGCTTAGGGCTCGTCACTAATTATCCAGCAGAAAATGAGGTTGGTCTGTAATATAAGCTGATGCTACAGGGCTGATTATTAAATTCTGATGCTAATTGCACTGGTTTCTGTGCTGCCATGTAGTAATTATCCATATTAATTACTAATCAGCCTTATATTGTGACATTTCTATTCTATGTGTACTGTATATTTTGAGTGGGTCCCTAAGCTCAGTAAGTGACAGCAGCACAGAGCATGTGCAGTGAATCAGCAGAAAAGAAGATGGAGAGCTACTGGGGCATCTTTGGAGACACAGATCTTTACTGCTAAAGGGCTGTGGTTGCCTTGGGCTGGTACAGAAGCACAAAACATAATGTACAGCATTTCTAGCTACTTCTTTAGTTAAGCTTAAGTTCTCCTTTAAGTAAACTTTTAGTAAGTTATAGAATATTTTCAATTGGTCTTAATTTTTTTTTATATATATATATTTTCTGAATTATTTGCCTTCTCTTTCCAGCTTTCAATTGGGGGTCCCTGGTCCCATCTAAGGCTACAAATGTATTGTCATTGCTACTTTTTATTACTCATCTCTTTATTCAGGCCCTCTCCTATTCATATTCCAGTCTTTTATTCAAATAATGGCCTGGTTGCTAAGGTAATTTTGACCCCAGCAACCAGACTGCTGAAATTGCAAACCGGAGAGCTGCTGAATAAAAAGCTAAATAACTCACTCTCTAGGTCATACTAAAAGTGATCAACCCCTTTAAAGTTACAAAGCATATGTTGTACTAAAAGTTAACTGCAGCGACAATGGAATCTTAGGGTAAGGTCACACTGGGCAATTTGGGGAGATTTAGTCGCCTGGCGACTAATCGCCTCGACTTTGTGGCGGCCAATCTCCCCAAATGCCTTACCTCTGTCTTGCGCTGGCTAAAATGAAAAGTCGCCTGTGGCATGGCACATGCGTCGCTTCGTATTCCGAAGTCGCACCGAAGTTTCCTTGCGAGGCAACTTCGGACGACTTCGGAATACGAAGCGACGTATGTGCCATGCCGCAGGCGACTTTACATTGTCCCTAATATAAGGGATTTTTTTAAAAAAAATTTTTAAAATGGATTTTTTTATTTAGGTACAAGGCAGCCTCTAGGTCTAAATTTTGACGTCTCCTGTTATGTATAATAGTCATTCCTTTTTACCTTTTTCTTTTTCCCAATTTTTGACACATTTACTTTGTACTTTATATATTATATTTTGTATTATGTACTCCCTAATTAAGTTAACCTATGTATTGTTTTGGCCTTGGGGGTGTGTCTAATGCATCCTAGGATTTGAATGTTTTCTCTTGATTGGCACACCTGGTAGCACCACCTACTTGTTTCCCATTGGCTACTTCTCTTTTAAATATCCTGTATGTATTATTCAATGTTAAGCCTATGACTAAGTGTCCCTGGAAGACACGAAACGCGTCAGGCCCTGGTTCTTAATTATGGAAAATAAAATGTAAGCTTTTTAACCTTTTACAATATGACTCCGGCTCTACTACTTTGTTGGACCAGGCTTGTGCCAGCCTCCTTTGATGTTTTCTAATTATAATAAGGACAGCTAAAATTAGATTCCATTGTTCCCTTTGGGACAGTCTCCTCTGTCATGTCATGTAAGTGCGGTATGCCCTATAGAAAACAATGTCATCTATTGTTTTCCAGTTATTAGCTACAATGGGCTGCTGTGCTTTCAGTATTTATATAAAAAGTTGCAGGTGAACGTCATTGACACTGGGGTATTCACGTCAGTATTCAAATCTGAAATGTTAGCTGCAATTTACTATGCAAAATCAGTCCCAGAGGCCTGTAAGATCCGATATGGCAGTTGTTACAGGTACATAATATAGCTCATTATATACTGTGTGCTCTTGTGCTTACAGGTTACCACCAGCCAATCTTAATATATATGCAAAGAGGAACTTACCATTGAAAAAGTGGCATATTTAAATAATGCCTCTAGGGTAAATAGGTGAGGAGCCTACAAAAGCGTCATCAATTGTTTCCACTGTGCACTTTAGTACTTTAAAATAAATTGTATTTATCAGGCGTCCTTCCTAAATATTGACTTTACACAGGAGAGATTACTATTAAGCAGAGAGAATTTGCAATGAGCTGCTTTACAAGTTAAATGAGTGCTAACTTGGCCCCCCAGAAACAGGAATATGAAAATGTTCATTCAGTAAATATGTGAATCAACTGCGGTGTTGCAAAGGCATAATATACGGAATATACAGACTAATATACAGTACAGGTACAGGAACCCCAATCCTGCACTTAAAGGGGTTGTTCACCTTTGAGTTAACTTTTAGTATGATGTACAGAGGGATATTCTGATACAATTTGCAATTGCTTTAAATTTTTTATTATTTCTGGTTTTGAGTCATTTAGCATTTAGCATCTGCAATATCATTATCAGGGCTGCCATTAGAAATCACAGGGCCCCGTACAACAACATTTTCGGGGCCTGCCCACCCCAGCCCCCAAGCTCCACCCCTGATCCCACACCACAGCTAAAAGACTACACATCATCGCTAAAAACTGTAAAAACCGTGGTGCCACGGCTCCAGGGCCCCCCATAAGTTAAAAAAATGTTGGTACCAGGGCCCCTCTTACAAGTTAAAAAAAACATTGGGGCACCAGAGAAGATTTTAAAAATAAATTGGTATAAGAGCCTGTAAAGAATTAAACAATACATTGGTGGCTAGGGCTTTAAGAAAATAAAAAACACACATTGGTGTTCAGTAGAACTGAACTTGTGGCTTCAGGACTTCAAGTTCAGCTCTTTCCATGACTTTGGGTCTTTTCACAGCTTTAGGACAAGTTCGGCTCTTTTCGTCATTTCGGGACTTCGGCAGATCTGCTCTTTTCGTCAGTTTGTGACTTCGGCTTTTCGGAAGGGGACTTATGAATAGGCGGCACGGCTTCGGTGCTGCCAAGGGGGCCCGGCTATTTCAAAAACTGCAGCACAGCCAGGCCCCCTTTCAGGCCCGGGCCCGGTACAGTTGTACCCCCTGTGCCCCCCTAATGATCCTTGCTAGGGCCCAACAGCAGGGGGCACTTTACTTTGTAAACCTCAATGAAACCTGAAACATTTGTACAGGTATAGGATCAGTAATCCGGAAACCAATTATCCAGAAAGCTCCGAATAGGCGTCTTTCACAGACTCCATTTTATCCAAATAATCCAGATTTTTAAAATGATTTCCTTTTTCTCTGTAATAATAAAACAGTACCTTGTACTTGATCCCAACTAAGATATAATTAATCCTTATTGGAAGCAAAACCAGCCTATTGGCTTTCTTTAATGTTTACATGATTTTCTAGTAGACTGGTATGAAGATCCCTTTTGCGGTATGAAGGTATGAAGATCCCTTATGCTGAAAACCCCAGGTCCTGAGCATTCTGGATAACAGGTCCCATACCTGTACTTTAAATCCTCCTATATTAGGTATGTTATTTAAATAACATTTTTATCTTTGTTACTTTTTTTTATGAATCAGTTCCTATTTCTGTCTCTTTATAATATGTCAGAATCTCCCCGGGGGAATGAGAAGCTCCTTGAAAAATCTTTACAGGAAAATAATGTTTCTGCCTACAGATTCTCGCATGTCACATTGCAGCGGGCTACCAAAGCATCTGCAGGATGTATCACATATTATTCCGTAAATAAATATACCCTATGGGTTACTCCTTGTGCTGATATAATAGCTGAGATGGCTCTGATACTAATATCCCCACTTCCTGAGCGCTGCTATTACTCGCTGGCAGAAATAGGCTTTTCTTATGTCAGTTTTCTTAATAAGAATAGATTTTTTTTTCTTGGGCAACATTGCTTCATCAGCTTCCTCCTCTCACTATAATTATACAAAGGGCTTTATGCCTTTAAAGGAATAGTTCACCTTCAAATTAACCTAGACTATGATGTAGACAGTGAAATGCTGAGATAGTTTGCAAATGCTCTTCTTTTTTATTTTTTTCAGTTATTTACCTTTTTTGTTCAGCAGCTCTCTGATATTTCAGCAGCTATCTAGTTGCTAGAGTCTTTATTTCCCTAGCAACCAGGCAGTAGTTTGAATAGGAGACTGGAATAACGGTATAGTAGAGGTCTAAGGAGGAATATAGGTAATAAAAAGTAACAATAAAATTGTAACCTCACAGCACAATAGTTTTTTGCCTTCTTTTTTTAAAGACTTTTTTCAATTACTTTTCATTGTTTATTTATTTATTTTGTTTGTTTTTTTTAAAGTTGAATGTCCCTGTCTCTGGTGTTTGAGTCTGGCAGCTCAGTAATTCAGGCGCAGACTCTAAACTGTTACGATTTTGCAACATTTAGTTGATCCATTTCTCAGCAGTATCTTTGGGGTATTAGCAACTATTGTATCAATTCAGATATCAATATATCAGATATCAATATCAAACAGTTGCCTGTAATGAAATCCAGGGATTCTGCTCAGCAGGGACAAAGATAAGAAATATATCAGCTAAATGTATCAATTTAGAACAGTTTACAGGGTCGGCGACCCCCCCTCCCAGAGTTGCTTTAGAAGGTGAAAATTTGCACTTTACACTTCAATATTAGAAAAACGGCGACACATAGAAAATAGAAAGTAATTGGAAAAAGTCATTATTTCTGGTGATCTATCTGAAACCAACTAGTTGTTTGAAGGTGAACAACCCCTTTAAATAAACCCAATAGGCTGGTTTTGCTTCCAATAAGGATTAATTATATCTTAGTTGGGATCAAGTACAATCTACTGTTTTTTTATTACAGAGAAAAAATAAATAATTTTTTTAAAATTTGGATAAAATGGAGTCTATGGGAGATGGCCTTTCCGTAATTCAGAGCTTTCTGGATAGCGGGTTTCCGGATAACGGATCCCATACCTGTATTGCGTTATCATCTACAGAAAATCAGGGGAAATGAAACATGTAAAACAAATATAATGTTCTTGAACAAACACATTAGGATTCAGGGGAGTGTTTCAGCACATGGTTTATGATGTGTGACAATGACATAAGCAACCTTATTTCTCTTGCCCTTGGATGTTTAACCCCGTGTATACCCAAGGAGGCCTCCAATGCTATTTATTGCGCTACCATGTGACCAAATGACAGACAGCCTCTCTATGTGACATGTAGGAGAATATAACGTGACAGGTCGTAATAGTGACGTGAAAAGCTAATAATTAAGCATCGTGCTGCAGTGGTGTTTTTAGATTGTAAGCTCTATTGAGCATTGCTTTTTTTTATAGATCAGGTGTGTAATTTGTCTGCTTGCTATATACACCCTTCTATTGTACTCACAATCTATAATTTTGACAGTAGCATGTCGAATAGTGTTACATGGCGATTCTGATGCAAACTTTTCGGACGCGCGTCCAAAATAATTTATTCTCGCAGGAGATTCACGAATTTATTAGTCGGCGATGAAACATGGAAATTCGCCGCAAAGTCATGCCAGGCGAATTTTTCGCTCATCGCTAGTAATGGTATCTAATACTACACTATAATGCTGTTTAAGCAAAAAATACCCTGTATAGTTTATATATTACTACTAGCTTACAAACACAGGCACAACTAATAATATATCTGACAACCAACAGATAATATCTGGGTGCTTTGTATCCCACATTAAAATTAATAAACCATATATTTATGTGTATATCGTTATATAGTCAGTGGGACTATATAGTGGGTCTCATATCCCTGGTTGATGTGGAAGGAGAGGGGAAGGATAATATTACGTATGCGTTTGACGCGTGTCTTTTTTTGTTTTGTCACGCAGAGGAGCAGGGCGAATTTTTAATGCAGTTTTGCAATAATTTTGCTGCCAGGTGAAACGCAGAAGTTTGATGCGAATCTGTACGTGTTTTCGCTCATCACTAGATATCACTGTGTAATGTGCTGCTGTGTATACGTGATGATGGTGCAAAGTACTAGCTTTAATTAATGAGTCTGATACCGTTGTTTTGACCTCTATACATAAGTACTTCCCCTGTACATAAATTATAGTAATATAATCTAGTGCATTATGAGACTTCCCTTCCTTCATGCCATTCACATACTGCACTTATTCTTCCCTATGACTCATCCCACTCGCTTAATTGTCTCCTTGCTGCATTCAGCTATACTTATTTATTTGCGGATGTAATAATAAAATATCCCTTATAACCATGACAAGTGGAGTGAAGGAGATGGGGATTGTTCCGTGACCTCATGGTGCAGTTAATTTTAACATAAAAAGCTATAGTCACTTGCGGGTATAATTTCTGTTACTCGTTATTGAGTCTGCTTCTTCTTTGGCAAAGAAACTGCATCTCAGTCTTCCTTTATGGTTGGAATTCCTGATATACAGAAATACAGGGCCACCAGAATAACCAGACAAAGAGCAAGGTTAATTGCTCCTTCTTCTGAAAGCCTGTAGTAATGACACTGTTGCCTGCAAAGGCCTTTGTCTAATTTAGCTATGATAATGGAAGAGATAAGATCTAAAAAGTTAAATCAAATGATAAGGACTCAGCCTGAAAGCTAGTTGGGGTAAGTTTTAGGATATATATATATATATACTGTATATAGTGAAAAAAGATTGCGGCACTCTCAGGGTTTTAGTGAAAAAACAAAAAATGTTTTATTATTAAGCCTCAACGTTTCGATCCCCCACAGGGATCTTCGTCAGGAGCAAAAACAAATATATATATATAGGATATATATATATATATATATATATATATATATATATATATATATATAGCGCTGACACTTTTCCCCACCCCGCTAACTCCGGGCAGGGGGCCGGGCTATGATGTGGCAGATGATATAGTGGGGCAGGCCAATGATGTAGTGGGGCGGGGCCATAATTTGGCGATCGGCGATTGGACGGTCATTGTGTCAATCTCAGTGTATCCTACCAGATTTTTCTAATTTGGAAAACCAGGCAGGCAGTTTAAAAAAAAGCAGGCCAAAAAACCATTTCATGGCCATTCCTTAATTCCCGTAACAAAGAGGCTAAATAGATGGAATAATAGATTATAGTATGTAAAGAAAAGAGACTAGGGGGTACATTTATCAAAGGGTGAAGTTCCGCCACTAGAGTGAAATTCCGCAGCTCTCAATTAATTTCTATGGGATTTTGAAAGGCGTATTTATCAATGGGTGAAAGTGAAAGTTCACCCTTTGATAAATACGCCTATAAAAATCCCATAGAAATGCATGGAGAGTGGCGGAACTTCACTATTAACTTCACTCTTTGATAAATATACCCCTAGGAGACTAGAGGTCGAGTGAGGAGAGGAAGAAAATAGTACTGAGAGTGGGTCCCAGTCTGACACTGATGTTTCTTCTATGTGTAACGCTGGTATGATCTAAGGGGGGCCCTGGCCTAAGAATGAACTCCCATGGAGGGTTTGGAATGAAGTCCAACAACCACTGTATTAATTGTCACCCAGTGTTAGTTTTGCCCTGTAGTTAGCTGTGTTTTAGGTTTCTTTTTGGTTTCAAGACCATGTAGGAGGTATAAAATATAATCAAGGTCCCCATAGCTCATAATGTTACAGACCAATAAAACACTGCTGTGTCAGCCATTAGGAATATCCAGGAAAGAAGATAATTGTTCACCCCAAATCTCATCCTAACTGACATTCAAAGTGGACTGGAGAATCTAGCAGAGCTAATAGGTATTTACTCCAGTTCTCACTGTATGTAGCCTTAGTCTGGTCACCTATGCCACTGCTCTGGGCCCACCTGATTAAGAACCAGAGATTTACTCTATGCTCAAGTACATTAACAGGGGGTATGTGAGAATAAATATATAGGTAAATTAATAGACCACAATTGTATTTGCTTCTCGCTTTTAAATCATTTTGAATTGATTTAATGTATTGATCTGGGTCTAATGAAGGGGCCAATCAATGGAAAATAATGCACTAAGAAACAAAATAGGCACCGGTGCAGTTAAAGGAAAATGAAAAGGGTGGCCATAGACATTTCAATTATGATCTTTCCTAGAAAGATCGTTCGTTTCAATACACCCGTGTAGAGCTGAATCTTCATATATACAAGTAAAAACAATAGAATTCTACCTGTATCTGAAAGGGCGTTCAGCTGACGATATTGGTCGGCTCTTCTCCCACCATACATGCACCGAATATCGTACAAAATTTTTTTCGTACAATATTATCGTGCGTCTATGGCCACCTTAAAGGGGTACTACAGCTTCCAAACCAAAATTTGATAACGAGGCCCATATAACACAGAAACGCCTAATATACTCATCACAGCTACCTGTTGCTTCAAAAAGTATAAATAAATGCCATTTTCTATGCTGAAATCCAGCTGTTTAACAGTTCTTCTCTTTCTGCATCATTTGAAATCCTGGCAGGGAAGGAGGGACTAAACACTGATGTTACAAAGTGTAATAACTTCTCCACAGCTTACAGACAGCATGCAGGAACTACATAACCCACAATGCATTGCACTGTGATGTTCCTTTCCTTATTGAAATCACATGTGCAGGGAATTGTGGGGTTTGGAGGATGCAGGCTGAGGACAGATGGCTGTTATACAAAGTAACAGTAGTCAGTCAGCTCAGAAAAGTAGTCAGAAAGATCAGCAGGAGAGCAGGGGGCTAGGCTTAGGGAACTGTCAAAAACCATTAAAAATCATGAACAGTCTGCATATTTTTTAATTGATGTATATTGCAAAGTTGCTTGAAATTATGTTTACTTTTCAAAAAGCTCAAGTTATGTTTTTGTGGAGTTCCCCTTTAAGTTTTTGTGGAGTTCCCCTTTAAGTTTTAGGCAGTCATCTCTTTATACTATATATATATATAGTATAAAGAGTATATGCCTCTTGGCTCTCTTCTTACCTCTCTAACTGATCATTCACTGTCTCCTATGATAACAAAACCTCATCTCCAGTTCCACTTAATGTGGGGGTGCCGCAAGGCTCTGTACTTGGTCCGCTGTTGTTCTCCCTGTACACTTTGTCTTTGGGAGATCTCATCCGTTCATTTGGCTTTAATTATCATCTATATGCTGATGATACCCAAATATATTTATCAACCCCTTCATTAACAGCTGAAACAGAGGCTCAGACTCTAACTGCCTCCTGGATATCTCAAATTGGATGAACCAGCGCCACCTCAAACTCAACCTAACAAAAACTGAACTAATCATCTTTCCACCTAAGCCTGGTCCTACTCCCCTATTTTATATCTCTATTGATGGCTCATTAATCCTGTCAACTCAGCTCACTCTCTGGGGAGAATCTTTGACTACTCTCTCTCCTTCTCTGATCATATTAACACCACTGTCAAAACCTGTCACTTTTTCTTACGCAATATTGCCAAAATCCGTCCCTTCCTTTCACCTGATACATCCAAGACGCTCATGCATGCTCTCATCCTATCCAGACTAGATTACTGTAACCTTCTACTAACTGGCCTCCGTAACTCCCATCTCTCCCCTCTACAGTCTGTATTAAACACTGCTGCAAGAATTATTCTCCTCTCATCCAAAAGGGTACAGGTCCCTCCGCTGCTGAAGTCATTATCATGGCTTCCTATGAATATCTTATTAACTCCTCCTCATAACCTTCAAAGCCCTTCATTCCTCTGCACCTAACTACATCTCATCTCTTGTCCCTCTATATGTTCCTGCACGAAACCTCCGCTCCTCTCAGAGCAACCGCTTGGTTGTACCCCCCACTACTACTGCTGTTTCCCGTATCAAACCCTTCTCTCTTATATTTGGAATGCCATTCCTGAATCTGTCAGGAGAGAATCCTCCTTCAATGTTTTTAAAACTAAACTCAAAGACTACCTCTGGGAGCACCTGGATAACACCTGAACTGGCACTTATATAACAGTGTAACAAACTGTAACCCACAGCACCTTAATACCCCTCTGAATTGTGTCTGTATGTTACCCTCCCATTTAGACTGTAAGCCCTACGGGGTAGGGTCCTCAATCCTTTTGTTTCCTTGACACTGAGCACTTAATCTGTATTGTAATTATATTTTATATTTATGTGAATTGTATTTCTAATAATGCACTTATTGTTACTTTTTATTCCAATGACCCCTTGTTTGTTACTACTAATTTATTGTTTTGTTGTACAGTGCTTTGCCCTCAAGGAGCGCTTTACAAATAAAAATATATATACATATATATATATACAGTTTACAGGGAAGAAACACCAATGCCACATTTCAACATAGGCTCCACACTAGCCTCATCCAGTCTTCATATTAGTTGAATGACCTATTCCCAGGCCTTCCTCAGGTAGCAGCAAAGCCAGAAGTGTCCCTGATTACACCAGTTTAGGTTCAACATATCCTGAAATATGACAATAAATTCAGACTGCAAGGTGAGAGTAAGAGAGAAGTAATTCAATTTATTGCAGGGAGCTGAAGACAACAGAAATATTCTCTTAATCCTCTTAATGCCTCTTCCTAACCTTCCATGCCATCCACCGGGTGCAGAGGTCTCATTAATATCTCAGTATTCCTGGAGCGCCTCCTTTTTGTCTTCAAGACAATTGAGGCTGAGCCTCCAAATTCTCAATATATCTGCTGGAAGGATGCAAATCTCCACAAGAATGGAAAATGGTCCAAAAAAGTCTCTGGAAAATAATGCATTTTTGACCAATTTAGTAGGTTCGCCACGCGGCCATAGGATTACCACTTTTTCCAATTCTTTTCACCGGCTGGTCAGGGGTAGTGACGTTCGATTCAAAGGATTTTAATCCATCGATCGAAGGATTATCCTTCGACCAAAAAAAGATAGCCAAGCCTATGGGGACCTTCCCCATAGGCTAACATTGACTTTGGTAGCTTTTAGGTGGCAAACTAGGGGGTCGAAGTTTTTTCTTAAAGAGACAGTACTTCGACTATCGAATGGTCGAATAGTCAAACGATTTTTAGTTCGAATCGTTTGATTCGAAGTCGTAGTCGAAGGTTGAAGTAGCCCATTTGATGGTCAAAGTAGCCAAAAAAACACTTAGAAATTCGAAGTATTTTTTCTTCTATTCCTTCACTCAAACTTAATGAATGGGCCCCTAAGTGCATCAATTTAAAACAGTTAACAGGGTTGGCGACCCCCCCCCCCCTCACAGAGCTGCTTTCGAAGGTGAAAAATTACTCTTTAGTCTTCAATATTAGAAAAACAGTGATACATAGAAAATAGAAAGTAATTGGAAAAAGTCGTTATTTCTGGCGATCTATCTGAAAACAACTAGTTTGAAGGTGAACAAACCCCTTTAAAAGCATCATGCAGCCATTATGAATGATGGAACAAGATGAGCTGCAGCAGGTGGGATCCACGAGGAGGTTTAGTGTGTAGGTTACCATGTGCCATAATGATACGCAGCCTGCCTGTTGCTATTTATAAGAGAATTGATGGCGCACACACAGCAGGAGCACAGAGCAGGATATTACAGGATTAGTAAAACGTTGAGCTTTGCATACTGTCACCACTAATGATGGATTTTTAGACCACAGACATTTTAGTCAGGGTGTAAATTTAGCCTGTGTGTCCCAGAGGTGCAGAACTTATCAATGTTTTCTGATGTAACGTTTCCGGACACCTTACAGTTGTAAGCTTAATGCTCTGTGTATTTATATCCTATGAAAAAGCTACTGAACATTATATACAGCGGATACGTTTATGGAAGGACACACTAGCACAGTCAGAGATTGCTTTGGGCTTTGGAGCTTATAATATTTCTTATACCAGAAAATCAAACACTGTCAAAATAAAATGGTTCAAGGAAACAAAATGATCATTTTAAAGGGGAAATATACCTTGCTTTTATTGTTTGTGTATTTTAGCTCAGAGCTTTCTCTCTTTTGGTCCAACATTTGTTCAGGCTCTGTTAGCTATTGATGGGCGAATTTGTCCCGTTTCGGTTTGCCAAAATATTCTTGAATTTCCATCGAAATTTGCCAAAACGCATTGTCAATGGGCGTCAAAATTATTTGGACGTGAGAATATTTTTGATGAGGCGGATTTTCTCGACAGTTTCGGAAATGTATTTGCTGGAGGCAAAAAGCAAAAATTTTCGCCTGCCGAATTTACTCGCCCATCACAACTGTTAGCTAATAATATGGATAAAGAGACTGTTCACCTTTGAGATTAACTTTTAATATGATGTAGAGAGTGATCATCTGAGACAATTTGCAACTGGTATTCATTTTTCATTATTTTGGTTTTTGAGTTATTTAGCTTTTTATTACACAGCTCTGCCGTTTGCAATTTCAGCAATCTGGTTGCTAGAGTCCAAATTACCCTAGCAACCATGCATTGAATTAAATAAGAGACTGGAATGTGAATAGGAGAGGGGCTGAATAGAAATTTGTAGCCTTACAGAGCATTTGTTTTTTAGATGGGGTCAGCGATCCCCTTTAAAAGCTGTAAAGAGTCAGAAGAAGAAGAAGGAAAATTATTCGAAACTATAAAAAAGAAAAAATGAAGGCCAATGTAAGTTGCTTACACTAATCCATTCTATAACATACTAAAGTTAACTTAAAGCTGTGTATATTTTTATTTATAAAGCGCTCCTTGAGGGCAAAGCACTGTATAGCAAAACAATAAATTAGTAGTAACAAACAAGGGGTCACTGACTGCCACTTAAATAGTGGGAGTTATCATTGCCTAAGTTTAAACCGCTAAGCATCGCTTGGCTTTTTTTAAAAACCATGGCGCATCTCTGTATGTGTGTCTGTGCCCTTAGTAATAATAGGTGCATTATTAGAAATACAATTCACATAAATATAAAGTATAATTACAATACAGATTAAGTGCTCAGTGTCAAGGAGACAAAAGGATGGAGGACCCTACCCCGTAGGGCTTACAGTCTAAATGGGAGGGTAACTAACAGACACAATTCGGAGGGGTATTAAAGAGCTGTAAGTTACAGTATGCGACACTCTCATATAAGTGGCAGTTCCCAGTTTATGGGGCCCATTCACTAAGTTCGAGTGAAGGAATAGAGGAAAAATAGTTCGAATTTCGAATGTTTTTTTTGGCTACATCGATCATCGAATTGGCTACTTCGACCTTCGAATACGCCCGTCGAATCGAACGATTCGAACTAAAAATCGTTCGACTATTCGACTGTTCGATAGTCGAAGTACTGTCTCTTTAAAAATTTCTTCGACCCCCTAGTTCGCCACCTAAAACCTACCGAGGCCAATGTTAGCCTATGGGGAAGGTCCCCATAGGCTTGCTAACAATTTTATGATCGAAGGATAATCCTTCGATCGATGGATTAAAATCCGATGTCGAAGGATTTTAATTTGGCAGTCGAATATCGAGGGTTAATTAACCCTCGATATTCGACCTTTGATACATCTGCCCCTAAGTGTTATCCAGGTGCTCCTTTATAAATAGCTTTGGTACAGATAAAAAAAATTGCAAAGTGCAGCTATTAACAAGGAACTTGCACCTTTACGTATAGCCTGATGCCCCTGAGGAAGTCAGAAATCATGATTAAACGCGTTGGGCCAATACTTTTGATGAGCTGAATGTCTTAAACTCTGTAAGCAATGTAAAAAAGAAACGGATCCGCACACACACCGATCAGTGCAGTCGGGGATTATCCCCTTTTATTCAGCCACCAAACATCAACGTTTCGGGGGGAACACCCAGTGTTCCCCCCCGAAACGTTGATGTTTGGTGGCTACTACGACCTTCGACTCGAACTAAAAATCGTTCGACTATTTGACCATTCGAGAGTCGAAGTACTGTCTCTTTAAAAAATACTTCGACTACATACTTCAGCAGGTTAAACCTACCGAGGTACAATGTTAGCCTATGGGGACCTTCCCCATCACTTTTCTAAGTTTTTTTTGATCGAAGAAAAATCCTTCGATCAATTAAAATCCTTCCAATCGTTCGATTCGAAGGATTTTATCGTTCGATCTAAGGATTTTTACTTTGATTGATCGATCGTAGGATTTGCGCAAAATCCTTCGAATTCAAGGGTTTATTAACTCTCCATATTCGACCCTTAGTAAATGTGCCCCCATGCGTCACGTGCTGATGTTGCACGCTGACGTTATGCGTTTTAACGTGCCGGCGTCATGAAAAAATGCACAAATTTTCATGCATTGGTGTCAGAATATACCACGTGTCTTGCCTGGAAGTGCCATCTTGCAGACGGTGCCGGAGCAGGAAGGAGCGCCGACTGACGTTCCTTACACTTACTTTTACCTTTCCTTCTCCTTTAAAATCTTTCAGCAAGCTCTGTGCAACCTGCAGTGATGAATTGCTTGCAACTAAGTCCACAGGCATGCAAAAAAGGGGACATGCAAGAGTTTCCCAGCCTTCTATATTCCAATTTCCTCTTTGCAGTGTTTTGTCAGGCCCCATTTAGCTCCACATGAGGCATCAAATAGGTGGTATATACAAATATTGTTGCAGTGGTCACCATTCTTTTGGGATGATCCAAAACACCATTAAATCTTTCCATTCACTACAGGGTCCATGTAATTATCCTTCATGCCACCCCCATTCTCCACTTTGGGCACAGGGCAAATCCTTATAGGTTTTATCATTTTTTTCACCTTTTCTTTCTCTGAACTAAGTTCTGGTGATAGGACAGAGGTGAGGGAACTACGTCAAGAGCTCGGCAACATTAAACATTCTTATCTAAATGTACACATAATGTTTCCATGTTATACTGATTAGGTTTCTATTCGCTGCATTTAAAAAAACCAATGACTTACTCTCCCTCGTAGTTGCCTCTATTGAATGCCTCACCCGTCTTAGGAATGGAAATAAGTCATTCTTTACATGTCGGACAGGGCAACACCATCTACTTGAAAAATAAAATCCGGCCACCAGATTGCCGTCATTTATTTGTTCTTACTGTGCTGAAATTATCGCAATGGCGGCAATAAATATTTCAACGGGTAAAGAAATGCATTATTATTTTATGCCAGCTGTTCCCTGCTAGTGTAATCCATATGAATAGGCTAAGTAAGAAAGATATAGTAAATCCTTCTGAAAAACGAATATAAAAATGAATGATGAAGGGAAATGGTAGGTTTTTGAACAGTATTATTTTCAGGTGGGTATTTTAATGTTTATTTGCCAGATGCAGAAAGATAATACAGGTATGGGATCCATTATCCAGAAACCTGTTATCCAGAATGCTCCAAATTAAAGGACAGCCATTTCCCATAGATATTATATTTTAATCAAATAATTCACATTTTTAAACCTGATTTCCTTTTTCTCTGTACCAATAAAAGATATATATATATATATATATATATATATATATATATATATATATATATATATATATATATATATATATTATATATATATATATATACATTGCATATCTAATTCATCCCTATTTGAAGCAAAACAGTCTTATTAGGTTTATTTAGCATTACATTTTTTTAGCAGATTTAAGGTATGGGGATCCAGATTATGGAAAGATCCTTTATCCGGAAAATCACAGGTACTGAGCATTCTGGATAATAGGTCCCCTACCTGTAGTAATAAATTCGATTGTACATCTTCTACTGAGTATCAATCATACGGTGTTAAGTAATGTTATTTTTTCTTTTTTACTAGTGAATCTTGAGTTTATCATCTGCTTGCCTTGGTCTGTGTATTAAAGGGGTTGTGCACCTTTGAGATAACTTTTAGTATAATGTAAAGAGTGATATTCCGAGACAATTTGCAATTGGTCTTCATGTATTATTATTTGCAGTGAGTTATTTAGCTTTTTACTCAACAGCTCTCCAATTTGCAGTTTCAGCAATCCGGTTGCTAGGGTCCAAATTACCCTAGCACCCAAGCACTGATTTGATTAAGAGACTGGAATATGATTAGGAGAGAAAGATGAGTAAACAAAAGTAGCAATAACAATACATTTGTAGCCTTACAGAGCATTTGTTTTTTAGATGGTGTCAGTGACCCCCATTTGAAAGCTGGAAAGAGTCAAAAAGAATTCAAGAACAATAAAATATGAAGGCCAGTTGAAAAGTTGCTTAGAATAAGCAATTCTATAACATACTAAAAGTTAACGTAACGGTAAACCAGCCCTTTGGTCAGTGTCAGTAGTTGCAGTAGTGAAGCCTGTAATATTAATGTAACTGCAATATAAATGTGTATTTGTTATTCACTTTGCTTGTCAATGCTAATCAGTTTTCTATAATTTTTGAATGAAGACCAATTGAAAAGTTGCTAGAATTGGCCATTTTATAACATACAAAAAGTTAACTTAAGGGCAGAGACAGACAAGAAGATTCGTGGAGATTTAGTCGCCCGGCGACAAATTGGCTCTTTTTTGGGTGACTGATCTCCCTGAACTGCCTCCCTGGAATCGAAATCGCCAGCGGGATGGCGCTCGGAGCGCTTTGTTTTCCGGAGTCGTCCAAAGTTGTCTCATCAGGAAAGTTCGGGCAACTTTGAAAAACGAAGAGCTCTGAGCGCCATCCCGCCGGCGATTTAGATTCTAGCTGGCGGGAAGGCAGTTCAGGGAGATTAGTCGCCTGAAAAAGAGCCTATTTGTCGCCGGGCGACTATTCCTCCCGAATCTTCTCGCCTGTCTCTGCTTTAAAGGTGAACCACCAAGCGGCCTCCAACCAACAGAATCTGAGTTCTACTTATATCAGGGCTTCCCCCCTTCTGTACAATGAGAACTGTAGTCTGACTTCTGAGGCCTCACCCAAACTCCGTAATTCTGTAATCACCCTTTTACTGTATGTTTCAGGGCAATGGATACAAGTGGCACAAAACCGCTCATCGTTACTGTTACTATCTAGATTTTGTCTGTGATTAGTTTTTGTATACTAATTGGATGCAGAACCCCATTTTAGGCTCCCTTTCACATCAGATGTCACCTCTGCATTATTATTCCATGTCTCATTTACTGTGTAATACAAAATAACCATGCATTAATGCAAGTGGCAAGTAGAATATGACATTATTTTCATTGCTGCCCTTGTAAGGTTGATATAAGTTACCCACAATGTAGTATAACATATACCGGGGGAACATCTACAGCAAGAAATATATTTCCTGCAATGATACAGTCATTTAATTAAATAGTATTTTGGTTATGTTTTTGAATAACGGGGGAAGTGAGGCACGCTAGTGATTATTCTGGCATTTTGAGACATTCACACCTTCACTCCTACTGTCTCTTCAACTGTCAGTAGAGGTTTGAATGACCTTCCACCAATGAGATCAGTGTTGAAGACACAAAGATATAGAGCATATAAGTATAATTGAATTTGTAGCCATTCAGTGAGTTGCCAAAGGATGTGGCAGAGCTTTATTCTCAGTGGTTTAAGGAAAATTAATCAACGTGTGTTTTGGCATCAGCAGCAGAGGAGCTCACACGTGTGATTATGTGTGACTACTGATGGCTCCAGATTGTGTTATCTGCATAGAGAGGGTGACAAATTCAAATTAGAGGCTTTAACAAGGTGTTGGTGTCTTGAAAGATATTGGGAAGCAGGTTCATGTATATGCCAACAATTCCCTAATGCAATGGGGCTGGGGTAATACTAGGCTCTAAACTATAGCAACTAATCAGACATTTGCTTTTATTATTCCACCTATAGTAGACAGAATGCAGATACTGCCAATGCCATCATGTGATGCCTTTTCTTAGTGAGTCATTGGCAGATGCAGAAATATTGATGGCCATCGCCTACCGCTACTATTCAGATGTCCTATTTTAGGGGAAGAGGTGGATCAATCCAATTAAAATCCACTACAGCTGCTGTAATGTAATGCCCTAATAGAGGCATTTTAATTGGAATTAATCCCTGGTGCCGTTCCAGTTTGCTCCCGTATTTGTGTGCAGATGGTAAATGGTAGGGATGCACCAAATCCAGGATTTAGTTCGGGATTGAGCCAGGATTCGCCCTTTTTCAGCAGAATTCGGATTCGGCCAAATCTTTCTGCTCGGCCAAACCTAATCCAAATCCTAATTTGCATATGATGGGTCGGCAGCAATTTTGGTGCGCCTCGTTTTTGTGCACCGGTGGCCCAGTGTGGGAGTGTCCACAACCTGCTTTTTGGCCGCGGCCCCGCAGTTGGGTACCCCTGATTTAGAGGAAGGCAAAAAACCCCATCTGAAGCCTCTCCAATTTGCCTCAGTGGGGGAGTCTGGCTGATGAACTGCAGAGTTGCTCAGTGGTGTTGGCATCTGACATTTTTGACTGTTGACTTCCAGGGCACACTTTCCTGCTCAATAATCAATCATAAGCAAAATGGGAGAAGAAGTGATGCAGGCGAACTTTGCAGCTCTACAATGCTCCAGCAATACGAGGGAGCAGTTAAGTTCAGTGCAGTAGGGGTTATGTGGTTGGAGAGTGGGCAGGGTGCATTGTGTGTTGGGGGGGTAAGTTCCTCTTTAATTAAAATGGAATGTTCATTAGTTTGTAACCACATGAGTTAGGTATGGGTTGGGTTTTGTATTAAAAAGGTTGTTCACCTTTAAATCTACTTTTGACTTAGGGAGAGGGATATTCTGAGACAATTTGCAATTGCTTTTCGTTTTTTATTATTTGTGGTTTTTGAGTTATTCAGCAGCTCTCCAGTTTGCAATTGCATCAGTTTCTAGGGTCCAACCATGCACTGATTTAAATGAGAGACTGGAACATGAATAGGAGAGGCCTGAGTAGAAAGACGAGTAATAAAGAGTAGCAGTAACAATACATATACATATAAATAGTGACCCCCTTTGAAAGCTGGAAAGAGTCAGAAAAAGAAGGCAAATAATTCAAAAACATTAAAAAATGAAGGTCAATTGAAAAGTTGCTCAGAATAAGCAATTCTATAACATACTAAAAGTTAACTTACAGATGAACCACCCCTTTGGTCAGTATCAGCTCTGCAGTAGTGGAGCCTGTGATATTAATGTAACTGCAATATAAATGTGTATTTGTTACTCTCTTTGCTTGTCAATGCTAATCAGTTTTCTATAATTTTTTAATACAGGCACAATGTCCCAAGGGTCTTTTCGGCAGTGGCGGGACTACCGGGGCCACACCACCTCAGGGCCCCCCGGCAGCTCGCGCGTCACTGAAATCCGGGCCGAAACTCACGTAAGGAGGGGGGCCTGGCTGCGCGTCCCGCACCAGGGCCCGTCCCCTCTAGTTACGTTACTGCTTTTCGGGAAGTGATTCTGGGAAATCATACAATTCCGATTTTCACACGATTTTACCAAGTTTGTCCCTGATCCGATTAAATCACCCTTTTTTAATAACAAATAAGGTCAAATTGGGAATTTTAGCTTGGTCGGCCTTTTTTGTTTTAAAAAATCAGAAAAATTCGGATTTTCATAAATAACCCCCATAAAGTATAAATAAACTATATTTTTAAAATAAGTTCTATTTTTCCCAATTGGACTGATAAGCATGTCTAGTATATGAGATACAACTTGTACTTTCCAGAAGCAGATCACGCGCTAAAACCCCAATGCCAATAAAATGAAATTTGTTTTAAAGCCATAAAATTAGCTGTAAAGCCTAGCACTGCGTGGGGCCCTCCTTGTTTGTTTTACTGGCACACCACCTTCCCCTGCATCAAATGATCTCCTTTCAGATCTGAATGTGACAATTACGATTGTGTTTTTCAGTTTTCTGGGGAAAATGAACCATCAGCTTTGAGCAGCAGGAAACGAGAGAGATAAAAGGCCGGTTCTACTTCAGTGAGTCCTGACAAATAATGTTTTTGGATAATAAGAAGTGTGCTGTGCCTTGTATTGTACTCACTTCCATCTCTGACGGCCTGCAAGGATTGGAGGGGGGGGGTTGTTTTAAGAAAATTGCCCTGAGTGATCCGCAATAAAATGTCTAAACTTATTTAAATTGTCATGTTTAAATTTGTATTATCGGAGTAGACTTTCCTTATTTCCCTATATTGATGGATATATTTATGAAAGAGTAAAACTGGGTTCTCCATGTTTTAATTTGGCCTTCACCGATTACGTCAACCACATTATAAGACTTTAAGGGGGTTATTTATCAAAATCCGAATTCTGATTTATTAAAATAAAAAGTCAGACCAAGCTAGAATCCACAATGTAACTTTATTTATTATTAAAAAAGTATGATTTAATCAGGGACAAACACAATAAAATCTAGTGAAAAAACTAATTGCAAGAGCTTTTTCCCCGAACCGTACAATTTTTTGGCCTTTTTCCCTCTGAAAAGTCAGAATTTCTCAGATTTTTGCCCGAAAAGCTCGACATAGTCGGGCTAATTCCAGAGCAGACCACAGAAACTTCCAAATAGTATAGGGACCTCTCACATTGACTTACATACAATCTCAGCAGGATTTTCAGATCTGACTTTTTGCAGCATGGGACTTTAATAAATCCTGAAAAATTTTAGTTAAAAAAAAATAAATACGAAAAATTTGTGTTTTGCCCCGACAAGCCCAACCGGACTTTAGTAAATAACCCCCTAAATGAGCAAAAGCAACATTTGTAAAAAAAAAAATGTATCCAGATCTTATGGAAGAATTTCCGGGGAGGGGGTCATTATGAGAAAATAATGTATCAAATTTTCCAACTCATGGGGAAACTCCATGGGAAAGTCATAGAAATGGTAAAGAATAATGAGATTATACTGAAATACTATTTTTTATATGGTTCGATCGAACAATTAAATCCTTCGAATTAAGTCCTTGGGGACAGATGAATCTGTCCTATTCTGCTTCATGGCAGACTGTTAAACAGTGAAAAATTTAAAAAGGCGTATTCTCACAAAAATTCATTAATTTCTTTAGAATTATTTTCACTCCACATATTGTGCTATTTTTGTGCCTCTTGGCTTGTTTTGCGCTGGTTTTGTAGCTGATTTTGGCTGTTTTTCAAAATTAGACCTGACATCCCTGGACTCCAGTCTCTCCAGTTTTCACATTCTCACATCTCACTTCTAATAGTATATTAGTTCATTCATGACTGTTGGTCCTGCGCACTTAAAACATTTAAGCCCTGGATTGCCTTTGCAGGAATACAATAGGCTGGGGGAAGGTTCATAGTTCACGCTGTAGCCTATCACTTTCTTGAGCTACCGAATTGGGGCTTTACTACTTTGAGAAAAGTTTTTTCTACCCTATCCAGTCCTGCTGATTGCTCTCTGCTGTTTGTGAGTATCCCTCTGGGAACAAATCACTAGAAAGGGTTCCCACGCTTGTGGTGCATGCGGGGCCACCACAGATTGGGCCCAAAAGGTCCAATTGGACTAAGGCCGGCCCTGAACTGATGTATAACTTACTACAAATACTTCATCTCATGAACACAGTGTGTGATTTCAAAATTCCAGCATAACTGCGGTTGCAACGGACACAGTGTTAGTGTGGAAATTGGAAAAGCCTCCAAGGAATCCATCTTGTACCAAACTCTCTATATTGAGTAGAATTACTTGAACTTTAGTCCTTGTTCCTCTGCTATAATATCACTACTGATCATTAACTGTCTAACACTGTTGGTCGGTTACAATATGGAAAGTGAAGCTGCTCTGCAGCCATAGTGGGAATGAAATGACCGTTGGTTGCTATGGTTACACTGTTTGTTGTTGGTCAAGGTTAATGATATGCTTGCCATTGGCTGAGAAAACAGATCCCATTATGATGTCATAAACAGAAGCGACTCTGCCTGTTGCTCTCACCTGTTTGATCATTAGACTGCTGAGCGCTGTTGCTGCAACATCAGAACTCCAGTCTTTTCACTTTTTGCATTTTTTACTTTTTCTTGTTACTTCAGAACTTTTTTCACTTTTTATCGTAACTTCAAGAAACAATAATGGAAAAAGAAGAGAAAGATATTCGGATAGATATGAATGATGAAGAAGAAACAGACGATATAAATGCAGAAGATCGTCCTTTCATAAGGAGATTCGGCAAGATCATGCTTGTACTTTTCATTTGCCTCCTGGCTGGCTGCTATTATATATTTGTGGTGGAGCTGTGCATATTCACTGTACAGTTATTAGAGGCAAAGATCACCTTCCTGGTGATTTTCCACCTTTTGTTCCTCCTGTGCGTCTGGTCCTATCTCCGCACTGTTATGACTCCTCCCGCTGTCCCTCCGGCAAAATTCCGCCTGTCGGAGTCTGACAAGCAGCGGTACCTGAGTGAGAGAAAGCCAGAAGTGCTGCAGGAGATCCTCGTTCGTATGGCTAAAGACTTGCCTATTTCTACTAAGGACTCAAAAGGAGCTTTTAGGTACTGTGACATATGCCAACTGCTAAAGCCAGAGAGGTGCCACCATTGCCCAGTGTGTGACATCTGTATACTGAAACTGGATCATCACTGCGTCTTTCTAAATAACTGTGTGGGATTTTCGAACTACAAGTCCTTCCTCCTGTGCGTGGTTTATGCATTGCTATTGTGCCTATTCACTAGCGCAGTGTCACTTTATGGCTCCATACTATTCTGGACTCATCAGCTGCCCAACACCCAAGCCAAAGTGCCGATCATTGTGCTGTTCAGCTTGAGCACATTCTGCTGTGTAATGTTATTACTATTGTTATATATTCATTGCCATTGGGCTGTAGATAATATCACTTCTAGGGAGGGTGAAAGTGGCACATGGAATGAACGTTATGACTTGGGTTTGAGCAAGAACCTGAGACAAGTGTTTGGAGATGAAAAGAAATATTGGTTCCTCCCAGTCTTCAGCAGCTTAGGAGATGGCTATACATTCCCAATGACTGATGCCACAAAGGACATAGAAAAAAATGCTGCTGCTGTTGCCAAAGACATTACTGAGAGCCAGAACTGAAAAATCACTGGACTGACAGTGACCACAGGGAAGACTACGAGGAAGAATTTGCAAAAAAGGACTTATATAAAGTTTTTTTTTAACTGTGATGTAAATCTAATATAAATAAATGTAATATTGCATGTAACTGAACTGCTTCTCTGCTGTGTTATTTATCTCCAATGTTAGGAAACAAGCCACAACATCCTTATTCTTTCATCCAATGAATATAGGGGGGAGGGATTTCAGGCAGCCAATAAGGAAGGTCACAGTGTTTTATTTGGCCAACATGCAGTGCAGGGGTATCAAGAGAAGAGTAAAACATTGAAGCAGAGCAGTTCCTGATGGGGCAGATGGGTACTGAACCAGGCGTATGTAAAAATAGCCATAGGCGGAGGGTGATTTTTTAAATTGGATAGGCTAGATCCACAGCACAAACACCCATCCTGGGTAAAGCTCAGTCTCACCTATTCTCTAACTGTGCTTGGCACACTCACAGCAGCTCATTAGTAGTGATGGACGAATCTGTCCCACTTCTTTTAAAGTGGTAGTGACAAAAAAAATTACATTAAAAGTTACCTGTAAGTCATGTTGATCTTTTTAGCTGATAGTTCTGCTTTTGTAAGTAATTGATACTTGAAGTTCCTAAACCTGACTGTTTTGCCAACCTGACTGTCCCTTCTTAACCTGTTTCTAATGTTAACGGACCCCTGCTGCACAAATATGGCAGCCCCCTCATAGAGGAACAGGGTAGTAAGAAAGGTAATGTAATGTGCTTTTATGGCAAAATTATAAATATCATTCAAAGACAATGTTATGATATATAATAAAAAAGGTTATTTTCTGATGTCATGGTCTCTTTAACTTTCCTTTTAATTCTTTAGGCAAACAGGTTTGTGGACCATAGACGCACTGATAATGTCGTACGAAACAAATTAGCGTATGATATTCAGTGCTTGTATGGTGGTGTTTTCATGAAAATAAAAACTAGACCTTCACATAAAAACACTAAACAAATGGTCTTTTAAAGAGTCTAACTCACAAGGAGAAATAGGTCTGAGTCTCCCTTGAATTCATTGTGCTGGACAAAGCTTCCCAGGTCCAGTTCATGGGCAACTGCTGAATCCAACAGATTTGTGAATCATGACCTAACTCCAACCATTGGTGTTACATCAAAAAATGTCTTAACAGCTATGAATCAGATTTAGTACCCTCTAGCACAAGAACATTGATTGTGCCTGACAAGGTTCAGGGGAGAAGCAGTTACTAAAAGCAAAAGATGGATAGAACCAGGGGACACAACAAAAGCAACATATGGAAATACTGCTTTACAGCTAGGATGATCATAAAATAATCTCCCAACAGATGAGGTAAGAACCAATTCAGTAACATTTAAGTAAATCTAAGTGCTTAAAGGAGAACTAAAGAAGTAGGTAGAAATGTTGTACATTATGTTTTGTGTTTCTATACCAGCCCAAGGCAACCACAGCCCTTTAGCAGTAAAGATCTGTGTCTCCAAAGATGCCCCAGTAGCTCCCCATCTTCTTTTCTGCTGATTCACTGCACACGCTCTGTGCTGATGTCACTTACTGAGCTTAGGGACCCACTCACAATATACAGTACATATAGAATAGAAATGTCACAATATAAGGCTGATTAGTCATTAATACAGATAATTACTATATGGCAACATAGAAACCAGTGCAATTAGCATCAGAATTTAATAATCAGCCCTGTAGCATCAGCTTATATTACAGACCAACCTCATTTTCTGCTGGATAATTAGTGACGACCCCTAAGCTTAGCTTCTCAACAACTGCTCAGAGCCCACTGAGCATGTGAGTGTCACAGACACTTTCCAAGATGGTGACCCCCTGTGACAAGTTTGAAGTCCTGGATCATTGCTGCTATTGACAAGCTGAAACTTTAGGCTGGTGCAATAAGTTCAGCATATAAAATATGGCATTTTTAGCCACATTCATTTTTAGGGTTTAGTTCTCCTTTATAAACGGTAATAAGCATGTCATGATCAGATTAAATAGACTATGCAGTGTATTCCTAACATCATAATCTGTTAGTCTATGTTCCTTTGCAAAAACAAAAACTACTGAGCACACCAGTCTGAAATGTAAGATATTTCATAAGGTCCCCAGACCCCAAAATGAATTTGGGACTTTACTGTTGCTGCAGTTTACATCATGTCTACTGAGGTCCCAGGAGAAGTGTAAACTTGAGGTTCTACTGTAATTTTATACAGTTTCCCCTGCTGTCTCCCTATATTTCTTTTGCTGCTTAGTGGAACTAAATGAAGTCAGCGTTACAATAACAAAACCATGCAGTATCCCGTTAGTCTAAAAGTGGTAATACCCTTCTGTGTGACATTGCATTAACAATACATGAAATACTTCTAAATATCGTATGCACCGAAGATGTAGTAAAGCGTTTTACTGGAATTTACACAAAAGTGTTTGTGCTCTATATTAAGGGGCCCATTCACCAAGCTCGAGTGAAGGATTCGAAGTAAAAAAACTTCTATTTCGAAGTGTTTTTTGGGCTACTTCGACCATCGAATGGGCTACTTCGACCTTCGACTTCGAATCGAAGGATTCGAACTAAATATCGTTCGACTATTCGACCATTCGATAGTCGAAGTACTGTCTCTTTAAGAAAAAACTTCGACCCCCTAGTTCGCCACCTAAAAGCTACCAAACCCAATGTTAGCCTATGGGGAAGGTCCCCATAGGCTTGGCTAACTTTTTTTGGTCGAACGATTATTCCTTCGATCGTTTGATCGAACTATTTGCGCAGAAATCCTTCGACTTCGATATTTGAAGTCAAGGGATTTTAATTCACCCTCGATATTCGACCCTTGATGAATTTGCCCCTAAATGTGAGTGCAACCTTACAGAAGGAGAACAAATCTAACTAAAATGAACGTGCATACATTTTGCAGCTCTTGGGGGCTGACTGTTCTTTGGCTTTTTCAAGTTTAAACATGAGAGGAACCCTTGAGAAATGCTTTTGTGTTGAATATTTTTACATATGACGGCAGTTTTTGTACAGCTCTCTGAGATAAGGAAGATGTCAATCAACGTCCACAAATTACAGGCCAGTTAGAGAAACGTATTACCATAATATGCATGTCTGATATAGATTTAAAAAAAAAACAAACAAGAGCAATGATTAGAATAGTGATTAGGATTGTGGTTTCTAAGAGATTGCTTCAGGACTTGACATGAACTGGAAGATAAGCATGAAAGGAGGCTTCCTATCTTAACTCAACAAAAAATTATCAAGCGGATTTTAGAAGCTGCCCCAGAGCATTAAAGTATATAGTCAGATCCAGAGTAATGTGCTTTGGCCCCCAATACACCCATAGTGTGACAATCTGCACCCAGAGTTAGCGGTGAGGGCCCCAACTTTTTTACCCGTGAGCCACATTCAAATGTAAAAAGAATCAAGGAGCAACACTGGCATGAAAATAGTTCTAGAGGTCGCCAAATATTGGTTGTGATTGGCTATTGGTAGCCCCTATGTGGGTTGACAGCCTACAGGAGGCTCTGTTTGGCAGGACATCTGGTTTTTATACAACCAAAACTTGCCTCCAAGCCTGGAATTCAAAAATAGGCATCCGCTTTGAGGCCACTGAGAACAACATCCAAGTGGTTTATGAGCAACATGTTACTCATGAGTCACTGGTTGGGTAACACCGTTGTAAGGGAAGGAGGTTGACGTGGTAAAGTTAAGAGGCAAGAAGCTGTTCTTATCATAAGTTGTCCAACTAATGTGCTGTTGGGCATGCCAGGGTAATTACTACAAGTTTAGATTTTTCTGTTGTCATTTGTGTGTATTTATGGCAAACGAAAATGAATCCATGGGGTGCAGGCACATGTGGGACACCACGGAAGAAGGTTTCAAGTCAATGGAGTAGCAGCACAGTTAAATAAAAAATGTAGATGCTAAAGCAAAATGCTTTGAGTCTGACCATGGCACGAACCTAATAACTGCACTTTGGGATACAAATGTTAAGGGCATAATGTATTCGTTTGCTTCAGGTCT
This sequence comes from Xenopus laevis, assembly GCF_017654675.1. Lineage (NCBI taxonomy): Eukaryota > Metazoa > Chordata > Amphibia > Anura > Pipidae > Xenopus > Xenopus laevis. The sequence goes on along the minus strand of NC_054379.1, from coordinate 150,684,072 downwards.
AGAATACCATGTCACCTATGGGGGAGGTTCTTACAAACAGCAGATCAGTAAATGAGTTGGCATGGGTTGATAGAACTAAAGAAAACTTTACACAGGAAGAATTGTGTTATAATTGTTTTGTATGGATGGCACAGTAGATTGTTCATCCTTATAAAGAACTAATAATGGATATACTATGTAGAGTTTGATCTGCTTTTTGGGAAGGTAAGCCTCCCTAAATCGTTGTTCTTCTCATACTATTGATGACTAAATAGCTAGTGCTGTTGCTTTTCAACATTGGGGAACGGAGTTCTATCCTTAACTGGGCACTGCCTGCACGGAGTTTATATGTTCTTCTCTCGCCTTTGTAGGTTTCCTAGGGTACTCTGGTTTCCTCCCACTTACAGGCAAGTTATATGTTTCCTGATGAAATTGACCTTAGTATGTGTAAATGTGATAGGGACAGATTGTAAGTTCCACTGGGCAGGGACTGGTATCAGGCCTGGATTTGTGGGAATGCTACAAAGGCTTTGGATAGGGCAGCACAAAATTAGGGGCTGCATGCCTCCCAGCAACATTTACCTCTAGACACGCAGGAGTACCTAGTCCCCAGCGTCTAAAGAATGAACAAAGTAGTGGGTGGGCATGAATATGGGACACAAGTAGCGTCAGGCTAGTGGGATACAAGGAGTCCCAGGTTGAGGGTTTGGCAAACAGGTGGATAGTCAACATGGTTGCAGTTGGCCTAGGGGCACCCTGTTTAGAAATCTGGCCCTGACTGATATGAGTAATGAACAACTTCTATAAAGCATTGTACAAATGGGTTGGTGTCATGTAAACCCTTTCCAACAGATATAAGACCAAGGGGCCGATTCACTAACTTCGAGTGAAGGATTCGAAGTAAAAAAACTTCGAATTTCGAAGTGTTTTTTGGGCTACTTCGACCATCGAATGGGCTACTTCGACCTTCGACTTCGAATCGAAGGATTCGAACTAAAAATCGTTCGACTATTCGACTATTCGACTATACGACTATTCGACTATTCGACTATTCGATAGTCTAATTACTTTCTCTTTAAGAAAAAACTTCGACCCCCTAGTTCGCCATCTAAAACCTACCAAACTCAATGTTAGCCTATGGGGAAGGTCCCTATAGGCTTGCCTAAGTTTTTTTGGTCGAAGGATAATCCTTCGATTTTTGGATTAAAATCCTTCGAATCGTTCGATTCGAAGGATTTAATAGTTCGATCGAACGATTATTCCTTTGATCGAACGATCTAACTATTTGCGCTAAAATCCTTCGACTTCGAATATCGAAGGATTTTAATTCCCAGTCGAATATCGAGGGTTAATTAACCCTCGATATTCGACCCTTGGTGAATCGGCCCCTAAATAATACCAATGTTGTGGTCAGACTAAAAGCTAGCACAAACTCCTTGCACTATCCCATGTCTCCTTACGGCAAGACTGCACTTGTGCCTATGCACTTGTCTGAATTCACAGTTCACTGAAATGTAGCATTTATAATTATGGTGTCCTTGGGTTTTTAATACACAGTTATCCAGAAACCCGCATAACCATAATAGAAAGGCCATATTCCATTTTATCCAAACAATCCAAATTTTTAAAAATGATTTCCTTTTCCTCAGTAATAATAATAAAACAGTAGCTTGTACTTGATCCCAACTAGGATATAATTAATCCTTATTGGAAGCAAAACCAGCCTATTGGGTTTATTTAATGTTTACATGATTTTCTAGTAGACTTAAGGTATGAAGATCCAAGTTACGAAAGATCCATTATCCGGAGAACCCCAGGTCCCGAGCATGGTCCCATACATGTATATATATTTTTGGAACACTTTCAGTAAAAATTTATTCATAAGGAAATGAGCACCAATGTCCATTTTTCAGTATGAATCATCTAATACAAAGTATCCGGCCTTCCGTGTGACAGATTCCAATCCGGCAGCTGGACATGCACCAGGGACTTTATAGGTCAACATTAAAGACCAAGAGAAAGTCATAGAGGATTATTTTTTAAACTCCGAATGCAAAAATCAAGAAAATTTTGTGATTTTTTTTTTTTATAAAATCTGACATTTAACAATCACTAATTTTTTGGAATTTATTAAACCCAGAGGATGGAAAAGTCCAAGGGGCAAATTCACTAAACAACGAAGCGCCTAACGCTAGCGTGAATTCGCCAGCGTAGTGCATTTTCGTTAATTCGCCGATTCACTAACGGACGCTGGTGTAAATTCGCTAGTGTTACTTCGCACCCTTACGCCTGGCGAATTTGGGAACGGACGTAACTACGCAAATTCACTGACGCGCAAATTATTCTGAACGCTACCTTTTACTCCAGACTTCCTTCTCCACCTCAGACCAGGCGAAGCGCAATAGAGTAGATAGGGATTGCTTCAAAAAAGGTTAAAAAATTTTCTAAGTCCCAAAAAACGCTGGCGTTTTTTCTTTTTTTATGGGTGATAGGCTGAAAAAGATCGAAAAAATTTTTGGGGCTCCCCTCCTTCCCCCTACATTTCCTGACTCATGGCACCTTAACTATACAGTGGGCACATGTGTAGGGCAAAATAAAAATTTTATTTGCTTTTTGAAGGTTTCCCAGGCTTGTGTAGTGATGTTACATATACCTCCATTGTAACTTCAATTTGGCGCCGTATGCAAATTAATCATCGCTAGCGTAACTTCGCTTTGCTTGGCAAATTAATGCTAGTGCAACTTCCCAACCTTACGCTTCCCCTGAGCGCAACTTCGGATTTTAGTGAATTTGCGTAGCGCTGGCGAAAACACGCCTGGCGAAGCGTGGCGAATCCGACGCTGGCGCAACTACGATCCTACGAATTTGCCCCCAAATCTGAAAATCCGGTATCTCAGACCTGTCGAGGTTGCATATAAGTCAATGGGAGAAGTCCCAATGATTTTTTGATGAGCGCTGGGTTTCGTGCAGTACCCTGAAGTTTTCATAGTTTTCGGTTGAAAATTCTGAAAAAATTGTGAAAATCGAATGAAAAAATCTTAAAAAATCTTGATTTTTTTTTCCCGCAAAGCAAATTTTCGGGAAAATGTAATTATAAATAAGCGTAAAAAACCCGAGCAGATTTGATTGGAGTTTGTAGCAGAAAATATTGAGATAAATTCGGACTTTGATAAATAACCTCCGTAGATATTGCAGCAGATCTTTGGCAAGGATGAAAGAGCAGAGAACGATACAAATCATGAAACTGGTTTGCAGGTTTTGACGAGATGGCACAGTTAAAGGAGCAGCAATATTAGGGGCACATGGCCATTTAAAATTAATTTAATCCCCCCCCCCACGTACATTTATATCATAGAAAGGAATTACAAAATCCTCTAAATGGATTGGCATGCATTACTGCTGATATCTCTTTCCCCTGTGTTATCTAATTGTATGTTTGTATACACAATATCCCATTGAGCTAATTAAATGCATGTGGTCCTTATTTATGGTAGAACTTTAGCCAGAGATGTATCAAACCACAGTATCTAAGCCATTCCCTTTGAATTCCAGGTATTCAGAGTAAAATTCTATTGTGATGTTGCATACATTTATTGATCCTGCTATTGTAGGCTTGTGCATTTAAACAGCTGGATCCAAGCCAGGAACATTGTGTCCTAGATGGAGCCGGGCCAGGAATGCGGTATCCTAGATGGAGCGGTGCCAGTGATGTTGTGGATGTACAGAGAATCTGCAGCAAATCACATTCTTAAATAAGAGATTACTTGGAGGGTAATGGAAGCTGTAGTATCTCTCTGACCCATCTTTATTTGTACAGTGGATTTCATAGGAATTTATTTGATCGCTTAATGAGATGGACTAACGTGGGATTGTGGGAGATTGTGTTTTGCACAGGATTAGCCGGAGCTGGACACTTTGGCATTAAAGGGGAACTAAAGTCTAAAATAGAATAATGCTAGAAATGCTGTATTTTGTATACTAAACATAAACTTGAACTTACAGCACCAGAAGCCTAATTAAACAAATGATTTATGCTTTCAAATTTGGCCGCAAGGGGTCATCATCTTGTAACTATGTTATAGATCTCTGCAAGACCAAGACTATGCACATGCTCAGTGTGGTCTGGGCGTCAGTTGGGAGGTTAATCTTAGGGACCTTCATAAATTATCAAAACAGCACAAGTCAAATAATATCTGCCGTACAAGCCGATACAGCAAGACTGATATATAATCAGAATATACAGACTGCACTGGGTCTGTGGTTATGAATCTCTACAAGTCGCCGGCTGCTTTACAGGTAAACAAACAAAGCTGCTCAAGTTCTGGGAATTAAGGTGGGGGCTCCCCCTGCCATTTGAAAGTATGATTGTTTCCCTGCAGAGCAGTTATGGACCGTCTAAAGTAGGGCCGAATCCCCGAATCCTTCGTGAAAGATTTGTCCGAATACCGAACCGAATCCAAACCCTAATTTGCATATGCAAATTAGGGGTAGGAAAGGAAAAAGTGGAAACAATTATTCTTTTGTGACGAAAAGTCAAGTGATTTCGCTACCTGCCCCTAATTTACATATGCAAATTAGGATTCGGTTCGGTCTGACACAAGGATATGGCCAAATCCGAATCCTGCTGAAAAAGGCCGAAATCCTGGCCGAATCCCGAACCGAATCCTGGATTCGGTGCATCCCTTAAGCACTGCGTATCTTGACAGCGCTATATAAATAAATGATGATGATGATGATGATGATCCCTAGTCTAAAGCTTTCTATCTGCAGCAGTCAGAGCAAGTAAAGCAAAGGGGGAATTTCACTGCAAAGAGTACATATTTTTTTAATAAAGTATATTGGAGATAGATTTATTTTCCATTAAAGAAGGTAAAAATTAGATTTTATTTTTTCACCTTTACATTCTCTTTAAGATGAGGACTCTAAACAGAGATCATGTGTACAGTGCACCATGTATGTAATGTTTGGCAAAGGTAATTATTGTCTCATAGGGTTACTGTTTATATAGAAATCTCTGGACATAGTTGCCCTGGGGCAGTAACCCATACCATCATTCTGCAGTAGACCAATAAGGACTAATAGCTGATTGATTTTTATGCTTTACTGCACCAGATCAATTCTGCCCAGTGTTGCCCAGGGCTTTAATTCCTAAACTGTAGAAATAGCCCCTCTAGTGGAAAACAAAACTGTCAGTGAACAGGATAAATCTGCTAAATGCTTTTCTATAATTCTGTCCCCTCTTTGGCCTATAGCAAGTTATGATGATAGCTTGATCATTTTATCATACCTGCAATGAGGAGTTTGAACCCATAAACAACATGAAAAACGTCTGTTTTGGTGTGAGATAGGTGAAATTAATCAATATTCTCATTTACTAAAGATTCCTATAAAAGAGAGGAAGTTGCATAAACAGAGGAAACAATTCTGTGGCCAATATTTCCCCACATTGTGTCAATTCTTCAAGCAATGATTTAGAAACACAATTGTAGTAAATATTTTCTAAATTTCTGTTTTATTTTTCCCCTAAATACATATCTGGCAAGTGTAACATGGTCATACACTTTCTGGCAAGGCCCTAACTTGTGTTGATTGACATTTTCCTTTCCTTAGAAACCAGAGCCAAGGTTCTGTCAAATGTCATTGTATTCAACACAAAATGATATCCCAAGGATTTTATTCAAGACAGACCAAAGAATGCCCATATTTTTGTTATTTTTATATCTGTTGCATTGTATTTGGTGGTACACACAAACACATGTGTTTAATGGGATCCTTATACTATAGGTATGATTGCCTATAGTAGCAGAATGATGTGCCTATAGTAACAGTGGGATAATAGTCTCTGGGAAGGGAGTGTGACTGTGGGATAGCAGGTATAGTAGGGAGAGATGGTGTCTATAGTAACAGTGGATAATAGTCTCTGGGAAGGGACTGTGGGATAGCAGGTATAGTAGGGAGAGATGGTGTCTATAGTAACAGTGGATAATAGTCTCTGGGAAGGGATTGTGACTGTGGGATAGCAGGTATAGTAGGGAGAGATGGTGTCTATAGTAACAGTGGATAATAGTCTCTGGGAAGGGATTGTGACTGTGGGATAGCAGGTATAGTAGGGAGAGATGGTGCCTATAGTAACAGTGGGATAATACTCTACTCAAAGACAAGGTAGATCATAATATAAAAGCACCTTGTGCACAATAACTAGTTGTTTTTCGTGCATATACAATTGCCCATACAATGACTGTGTAAAAGACCAGACCATTTCATGAGACCAGACAAACATCAAACATTTGACTAACATGCATCACTGTGGATGATCTATCTTCATCATAAAGCCCAATTAAGCACAATTGACCTTATGCTGTTTAAGCATTTACAGAATCACTGCTGAATTTTAAAACTTGGAGTTATTTTTATCTAGAAACCTATTTATGAATATTTCTATAGAGGTTTTATTCCATTGTCAAACATCTCAGCCAAATATATTGAATGTTAATGACAGAGCAATTAATAAATTTGTATTTATAGCAGGTAAATTAAGGATAAGGAATTAACCCAGCTGATATTTTGAGAGGTGGTTTTTAATTAAAAATCAGGTGAAAATTGGGGCAGAATATGTATCCTGCTTATACTATTAGTAGAATAAACTGTATACAGCCAAGTTAGCCAATGTTAGTGAATGCCTTTTCCGTTTGGTGCAAATAGGACCCACCATAGTAAAACTGATGAAGAAAATGTAGATTTTGAAATTTTGGGGGTTTGAATTTTTTAAAACCAAAATCTAATGCTTTAATTTATTGTTAATATTAGAACAACCCATAATTTCTTTAAACCAGGGAGGCATAGATCCAATTATAGCTCTTTATGCATTGCATATGGGCTGCTGTTTAATTCCTTAATTGTAATGCATCTAATTCTGCATGCAGGAGAAAAAATTGTAAAAAATGTGAAAGTGACGGTTGGAGTGTTGTTTTATTCTTGCTAATTACATACCAGTCCAATTAATACAGCCTTTACACAAGTATGAGACCTGTTATCCAGAATGCTTAGGACCTGGGGTTTTCTGAATAAGGGATCTTTCTTTAATTTTCATCTCCATACCCCAAAGTCTTCTAAAAAGTGATTTAAACCTTAATTAAACCCAAGAGGATTGTTTTGGCTCCAATGAGGATTAATTATATCTTGGTTGGGATCAAGTACAATTTACTCTTTTATTATTACAGTGAAAAAGGGAGACATTTTTTAAAATCTGAATTATTTGATTAAAATGGAGTCTAACTTTTAACATTTACATATCCTTTTTTTTCCACAAACTTTATTTTTACTTTAAAAATTTGAGTTTTTTTTAACTTTTATCTAAAATTATAACATTCTAAAGAGTTATTGTCTAAAAACCACAATAAAAACCACTCCAAGTAAAAGCAATCGAAGTCCCATAGAAGTCTATAGCAGCTGCACTGATCCCATTGGTCTTTTTTTTTTTAACCATACCATACCATTAGCTAGTAATGATCTGAAAAACTAAAATTTTTAGGGGTTTTGGAGATATTCACATTTTTTTCTGCATTCTTTTCCCATTCGGATCTTTTAATAACTTTTATGGCATTTGTGATTTTAGAGAAATAGGGGGTTATTTACTAAATACTGACTGCTGAAAATCCGAAAAATTTATGTTTTTTAAGTATAAAATCAGAATTTTAAAAAAACACGAATTTTTTGGAATTTATTATACCCCAAGGATGAAAAAAGTCAGAATCCAGCATCCCCCAACCTGCCGAGTTTGCATATAAGTCAATGCGAGAAGCGCCAAAGATTTTTTGATCTGCTCTTGGTTTCATGCAATAATTCGAAGTTTTTGGGGGTTTCCTGCAAAAATCTGAAAAAAAAACTGACTTTGAGGTGGAAATTCCAAAAAATTCCTATTTTTTCCCTCAAAATTTTTTTCGGGAAAGTGTGTTTTTTTCAGATAATATTGAGATAGCTTCGGACTTTGATAAATGGGCCCCATAGAGTTTAATTGTGGTTTCAAAAAGTTCTACTACCACTAAAATTTGACCTTTAGTAAATGGCAAAAACTATTTTCAAAAAAGGCATTCAGTGTCTGGAATAATGTGGGTTGGGGTAAACTTACCCAAATAAATTGCCCACCTCATCTCTCCGTGTATGGCCACCTTTAGGCTCTTTTCTGTGATGTTTTTTGCCTAATAAATACTTTTTAACTGTATCAACTTATGGAGTGTGGTCCAGATCGTGCCAGCCTTTTCTATTTTGCTTTAGTAAATGGGCCTCCCCCGGAGATCCCTTAATTCAGAGGCCCTGATTGCCCTGTACCAGTGTTTCCCAAACTGTGAAGCTGCCCCCTGTGGGACCAGAGAACTGCAGGGTGCAGAAATGGTCAGGTCACTAGTCTGCACTTTGGGATCTTACATCTAACGAGGTCATTAAGCACCTAACCTACCTAAGGTTTCTAGCCTGCACTGAGGCCTGCTGGCTTCTATGTCTCTCTTATGACCAACAAATTCCAAATACATCTACCCAAGGGCATCTGTGGTTCAGCATTCCCTCAAGGGGAAGCCAGTTATGATTGGGCAGATAGCTTTAAAAGTTTGCAGGGCCAATAATTATTTTCTTTGAAATAAATTACCAACAATAACAACAACAAAATGATATTTTCTTTAGCTGGAGAACTTCACAGCTATACCGTGTATTTATCAGTGTTTAGATTTTATTCCAAGGACAGACAGTTCATCCTTATGACCTGAACTCTAATGGAAGGTCTTCGGATCAATAAAAAACTCATTATGCAACATGGTTTATTGGATTATCCCATGTTAAGTTAAGTTAAGGCAGTGGCAGTATTCTCTGGGGAAGGATATGGACTTGTTTATTTCTGAAAGGACAAAGAGATGAGATATGAGATGCAACTTTTTTTTTTTCATTTTGAAAAATCAAGTAGGCCAAGAATTTTCTGATCTCCTTACTGTATGTATGGAAATAAGGATTGTGTTTGGTATTAAGGCTCAATTACAGGAGAATCTTGAAGCTGGCTTTCTTTTTTATTTCATTTATTATTGATTTTTAACAATACAATCATTAGATCAGCATATCATATACACATAACTAAACAAAGAAGAGAAAGAAAAAAAATAGGTAATAACATATATTACATCTGTATATCCCACAGGGTAGTTACAATTCATAATCCAAAGAAATAACCCACAGCCTGTGTATGGACTAGATTTAGGCCTTAGATATCCAGAGTTGATAAACTTCCAAGGTCATTTTTTATCCCCCAAAAACTTCTTGCTACTGTTTTTTCATACTCTAGGTTGTTATTTACCTCTCTTTGTACTGTACTTGGGTAATACTTGGGAAATCTTTTTTTTCCAATTTCTAGCCATCAAACATCTACAAACATTTAGTATTTGGAAGGTCAGAATTTCCAAGCTCGTTTGGAAGCTTTCCATAGAAATTCAACAGCATTGCTTCCCGGGACTGTGGGATATTTTGATGTGTAATCTCTGCAATCAAAGCTCTCACACTAAGCCAACATCTTCGTATATTCTCACATGTCCACCAAATATGGAGCATGTCTCCTGTGCCTTTGTTGCATCTTCAGCAGAAATCTGAAGCTCCAGGAGAAGCTTGCCTACTTTTAACAGGCACAAATTTTATATTTAACCACTATTGGCCATGGTGCTTTGGTCCATAAAAGGCAGTAATACTGTTTTAGTCTGCTATATGTTCTAGAGAAGTTAGGAGCTCACCCACCTGGATAAGCCAGGTGAGATCAACTAAAATATTAAATCATTGGGTCGTCTTTAATAGCTGTGGGTGCAGCACCAAGCACAAAAATGCACCTAGAGTTGCAACCACCAAGTCATAAGCTTTGCATCTTTGTTCTACAAGAACTTGAGCCAGTCAGTAAGCAGAACATTTAAAGGGATACTGTCATGGGAAAACATGTTTTTTTCCAAATTGCATCAGTTAAATCCCCAAGTCATGTGACTTGTGCTCTGATAAACTTCAGTCACTCTTGGACTGGAGTGATATCACCCCCCCCCAGGAGCCTAACAACAGAACAATGGGAAGGTAACAAGATAACGGCTCCCTAACACAAGATAACAGCTGCCTGGTAGATCTAAGAACAGCACTTAATACTAAAAGCCAAGTCCCACTGAGACACATTCAGTTACATTAAGTAGGAGAAATAACAGCCTGCCAGAAAGTAGTTCCATCATAAAGTGCAGGCACAAGTCACATGACTGGGGCAGCTGGGAAACTGACAAAATGTCTAGCCCCATGTCAGATTTCAAAATTGAAAAATCTGTTTGCTCTTTTGAGAAATGGATTTCAGTGCAGAACTCTGCTGGAGCAGCACTCCATAGTTAATTAATTAATTAATTATGTGTTTTGGAAAAAACATGTTTTTTCATGACAATATCCCTTTAAGTGGCTTTCAGGAGCACAATTACAAGTACTTAAGAGTTATCTACCAGATATATGTGCAAATAATGCCCTGGATCCTAAATACACACTACAGTAATAAAAATGGTAGTAGGTATCACACATTGGATGCCTTATCAGTGGAGGTGTGGTAGCTCTGAGATGCCACACCTCCTCTAAAGAAGTGTAACGCTAATCTGTGCTATCCAGAGCACAGATAGACAATGTCCAGCTAAGGTAGGCGCATGGGTTACATTAGACTCTCTCTTCAGGATCAGGGCCTTTGCTAAGTGGAAGCTTTCCCTCTAAGGTGTAGTGCAACTACCACACTCAGGCTACTGTGCATACAAAACACAAAATTATTGGGCGCCAGGAGGTTCTTATGATGCAAACAAAGAACTGTTGATTGCTCAAAGACAATGTTCCCAGGTTTACTCACATATACAGGTATTCGCAGATGACACACACTACACAGCTCACACAGGACTGGCAGGCTCACAAAGAGCTCATAGATAGAGACAGCATATGGAGAGGCACATATAACTCACACAGAGCTGAGATAGGACATCCATTAGGCATTTGCAGATTCAGTACGCCATCCCCATCCAGTGCAATGTTTAGGAGGCTGACAGCTAACCTAACACCCTCTTCACTGAGGTCCCTGCACTGGAGGCAACACACAGAGCCTCTGGGAAGCTACTCCCTGTTGCAAATCCTTGTTGGAGCTTCAGCTGCTCTTTCTCTTTACACTATCTACCTTTCTCTCCTAGAGAGACTATTACAAGTCTACCCTACTATAGCTAAACCTCATTCACGGGGTTTCCCGGTCCCTGACCTCTTCTTTCAAGAGCACATGGCTTTCTGGGCCTTACTGTATCCAGGCCCCCCTGGGCACACCCAGCTGGATCAGCATCCACCAGCCAAAGAGGAAGAGGCCACTCCTTACTCATCACTATATTGCAGTGTGGCAAGAAGTGGTCATTACACCTCTTGACCAATAATACTGAGCTACACAGGATTTTGCCTGGTAACTAAGAAAAGGGTAGGGCCTTAAATCCATAGGGGCAGATTAAACCCTATGGGCCCATACAGAAGCATTCAATGACACAAAACTCTTTAGGAGGGAGGAGCTCAGGGACCATTGAGGGACCTCCATCCTCTTGTCTCTTAACTATTAGCTCTGGGGAAACTGTAGTGAACTGTACATATTTATTTGTATCTATTATTGTAATGACTCCCTGTTTGTTCTATTAAAGGGGACCTGTCACCCAGACATAAAAAGCTGTATAATAAAAGTCCTTTTCAAATTAAACATGAAACCCAAATTATTTTTTTATTAAAGCGTTCATAGCTCATTTAAACTCATAAACTCATTTAAAAATCTCAGCTGTCAATCAAATATTGTCTGCCCCTCCTCTATGCCTTAGGCAGACAATTACTTTCACTTTCCATTCAGCACTTCCTAGATGTCACTGCTCTCCCCACATTCCCCCGTTCTCTTCATCATTTAATTGTGTAGCCAGGACATGGGGATGGACATCAGGTCCCCCATTCTGGTGCACAAACAAGATTCTGATATGATGAAAGACTTGCCTTAATAACAGTGTCCACAAAATGGCTCCTGCCTGCTTGAGTTCCCAGACTGATGGAAACAAGATTCAAATAATTTCTACAGTGTAATTAAATTTAATTTTGCTTGACTAACATGATAAAATAGGATTTGGAATAATTTTTGTTGGGTCCCCTTTAAGTTATTGTTCTGCTATACAGTAGCTCTATATATAAAAATATACATACCGTACCTGTACATATATAAAAAGTGAGGTACCTCTGAATATTTAATAGCTCTCCCCAAGAGCAGTTAGACCAAGGGGCTGTTTTCATATTTCTTCTCTAAAAAAATCTAGAACTCTAGAAATTCAAAGGTATAAAAACCACGAAAAAATCTAATGCAAAACTTCTGCAAGTAAAAGCAGTCCAGGTCCCATAGAAGTCAATATGAGCTATGCTTATATTATTCGATTTTTTCGATAGTAATTATTCGAAAAAGTTTTTAGAGATATTCATATTTTTTCAACTGAAATGGTATTTTATTTAAGAAAAAACTCAATTCTGCGAGTTTGAGTTCTGAAACCCGAAAACTCGAATTAACCAAGTTTTCTGCATAAAAAAAACTCAAATCACTCAAATTATTCAAATGGTTCAAGGGACCTCTGCTATTGACTCCTACACAACGACAGGTTTAAGATGGTGTATTTTCAGATTTGAGATATTTTTAGGGTCAGGGTATAATATAATATTTTTTAGCCCAAAAATGTTTTGACAAAAAAAAATCAGCTCAGAAACTTGAATTTTCGTGGAAAACACAACTCGAACCTTAATAAATAACCCCCTAATTGTGACAATTTGTTTGCACGTTACCTGTGAGTATATGATGCCCGTTGAGTTTATGTGTATGTTTTATATGTATGTAACATTTGTAGTGATGGCCAGGAATGTAGAATCTCAAAATTCGTTAAAATTCTGCTTTGAATCACAGCAAAAAATTGAATTTGAATATTTTCTAATTTAAGTTTTCCAAACTGGAAAAATATCCTACAACAAAAACTGGCGAGCTTCCAATAAAAGTCTACGGGAGATATATTTTAAATGTTCGTTATTGTTCATTAATTGTTCAATCTTTTTGCCAATGGGAAAAAAAAAATGTCGAGTGTCAAAAAAAATTAAAAAAAATTGTCGCCCGTAGACTTCAATGCATTTCAGTGAATTTTCACTGTCTGTGATTTTTTGTTGAAGCAAAACAGGTCGAATTCACCTATCCCTATTCATTTAGGGGCCGATTCACTAAATTCGAGTGAAGGATTCGAAGTAAAAAAACTTTGAATTTCGAAGTATTTTTTGGGCTACCATCGAATGGGCTACTTCGACTACGACTTCGAATCGAAGGATTCGAAGTAAAAATCGTTCGACTATTCGACCATTCGATAGTCGAAGTACTGTCTCTTTAAAAAAAACTTCGACCCCCTACTTCGGCAGCTAAAAGCTACCGAAGTCAATGTTAGCCTATGGGGAAGGTCCCCATAGGCTTTCCTAAGTTTTTTTGATCGAAGGATATTCCTTCGATCGTTGGATTAAAATCCTTTGAATCGTTCGATTCGAAGGATTTAATCGTTCAATCGAAGGAATAATCCTTCGATCGTACGATCGCAGTATTTGTGCTAAATCCTTCGACTTTGATATTCGAAGTCGAAGGATTTTAATTCCTAGTCGAATATCGAGGGTTAATTAATCCTCGATATTCGACCCTTAGTGAATCAGCCCCTAAGTGATTTTATCATCCAAGTATTTTTTTGAAAAGTCAAATCTAGAAAAAATAAAGGAATAATGTGATTTTCGTGGTGATCAGGTTTATAATTGTGTTTCCTGATATATATATATAAATGCTATTGTGAAAAAAGAAACTTATTCAAGTTTATTAAAGATTTCTTTTTGTATTTTTGTTTCAGAAAAATTTGCATTAAAAAAAAATCCTAAATCGGAGTAGTTCTTTCATTGGCTGGGGTACTGCTGTCTTTTAGACATGATAGCAGTTACATTTTAATAAAGAATTTGCCAATGCAATGGGAGTACATCTGCAGCCAGACTTAACTTTATGTCTCCGGCTCTAAAGAGATTATATAAATCTTTATTCATCTGGATTTACTTGCAGATTTTTATTCCTTCTTTTGCTTCAGAGAGAGATATTGCTTTTATTGTTTTCATATAGTGCATCTCATAATGTCATCTAAAATTTATATGGCTAAGCTTTTACAAGAAAACTTTATTCTACCTGCTGACAGAAATCCAATATGTTTTTTCTCCTCTTTTTTGTCTATTCAAGACGTCTTTTTAGATATTTCTTATTCTCTTTTGTGGTAATATAGGCTGGCTAAGCACATACTTGAAAGCTGTAATGCCTTGTCCAAGGATATTTTTATCCATATCACATACAGTAATTGACACGTATTTAACCAGTCACATCATTCCCTGAAAAGCTTACAATCTCATTTGCTTACTAAATACACAGCAACACTGTACAATGTCGATACGTTTTGGAGTGTGGGAGAAAAACTTTTCAATGTTAATCACTGTGCAAGTCATAGAAACATATTTCTAAACAGAAATTGAAACTTAAAACCCAACACTTGACTTTACTTAAAGGTCATACGTGGAAAAACGCACATTCATGGATCCCAAATCAATAGAATAGAATTTATAAGTGGGACCCTGAATCAATCATCTCATCTTTAAGGGGGTTAAGTTTTTTGATACCTCAAATTAACTCACAACTTGAATGGTTTCTAATGGAAAAAACTCGATTTAGTGAGTAAACAACCCAAAAAAAAACCCTCAGATCGATCTAATTGTTCGGGTTTTTGGGCAAAACCCTCCAAAAAAAACTTGAATATCGTGAAGGCTATTAACATCTTCAAATGGTTCAAGAGATCTCTGCCATTGACTCCTAGCAGGCTATTATGTTACACATCCAGTCACTCCAGCCTTTATACATTACATTTTTGGCTAACTAACTATATTAGAAATCTTTTTTATTTTGCACAGGCTATCTATTTACCCAGGAATCTGAAGGAGTAGGCTAAGTTACAAAAAGGGAAGTTAGATAACCGAGCAATGAAGGATAGACTTAGTGAGCTTTAACACAAGAATAAGCAGAGTGTCTGTAATTCTCTAATAAAGCTACTGCCAGGCCAATCTTCTAGGGCACCCAAGACAAGGTGCCTCTTAATCAGCACCTGAGTTTACAGGCGCCATCTTCTTCACTTCGGTAATCTTCTGGTCTTCTTCCGGCGGTTCCATAGCTTTCGGCGCATGCACAGTCGTTGGGGACTGCCCTCTTCCCGAAGAGAACTCTCTTCCCGTGAACTCTGATGCCCTGAATCTGCAACAAGGGGTAAGTAAAGAGTTAGGGGCATTTACCCAGGGATACACCTAGGCTGGGGGGAGCAGGAAGGGGGGGTCTATGTAGGGTAGAGGGGTAGGGGATTTTAATAAAAAGGGTTTGGTTCCAAAACAATACCGCCAAAATGAGCACTTAAGCAACAGATAGTTTACATCATATTAAGTGGCATATTAAAGAATCTTACCAAACTGGTCTATATATTTAAGTAAATATTGCCCTTTTACATCTCTTGCCTTGAGCCACCATTTTATGATGGTCTGTGTGCTGCCTCAGAGATCACCTGACCAGAAATACTGCAGCTCTGACTGTAACAGGAAGAAGTGTGGAAGCAAAAGACACAACTCTGTCTGTTAATTGGCTCATGTGACCTAACAAGTATGGTTTGTTGGTATGTTTGTGTGCACAGTGAATCGCACCATCCCACGGGGCGGCCCTTATTTTTTAAAATAGCAATTTTCTATTTATGATTACCCAATGGCACATACTACTAGAAAAGTATATTATTATGAAAATGGTTTATTTACATGAAGCAGGGTTTTACACATGAGCTGTTTTATGCAATATCTTTTTATAAGAAACCTTTTTTCCTTTTTTAATCATATTTTTTTTCCCCTGAGCTTTGAATTAGCGCTGACCTTTTAAGAAAATATTGGACTGCTGTTTTTTACTCGAGGAGAAACGAGGATTGTTGGGTCGGACAACAAAGGGGAAGACTCAGAGACTTTGGTCATTTAACATTTATAAGTTTTATATTTTTATATATCTTTTTATAGATACCTACATTGTTTGGGGGGTATAGTTTTCCTTTAAAGTCAATGGGTGTTTTTTCTCAAGTTATTTCTCACTCAAAATACATTAAAATCAATGAGTACTTTTCCTTGGGGCGACTTTTTTGTCTTGGCGGCTTTTTTGTTGCGCCAAATTTTTTGTCTTGGCAACTTTTCTTGGCGACTTTTTTGTCCAAATGCATTAGTCAATGGGTGTTTTTCCTTGGGGTGACTTTTTTGTCTCTGCAAATTTTTACTACAGTTTCACAAAAGAAAGGAATTTTGCAGCGAATCCATGACTGATGAAAACATTTGCTTTCTAATAATGCTTTCTATACACATATTTAAATAAATATTAAATTGGTAACCACTTGTCATATTATATTTTGCTCAATTACTTAAAGGGATACTGTCATGGGAAAAAAATTTTTCTTCAAAATGAATCAGTTAATAGTGCTGCTCTAGCCGAATTCTGCACTGAAATCCATTTCTCAAAAGAGCAAACAGATTTTTTTATATTCAATTTTGAAATCTGACATGGGGCTAGACATATTGTTAATTTCCCAGCTGCCCCAAGTCATGTGACTTGTGCTCTGATAAACTTCAATCACTCTTTACTGCTGTACTGCAAGTTGGAGTGATATCACCCCCTCCCTTCCCCCCCCCAGCAGCCGAACAAAAGAACAATGGGAAGGTAACCAGATAACAGCTCCCTAACACAATATAACAGCTGCCTGGTAGATCTAAGAACAACACTCAATAGTAAAAACCCATGTCCCACTGAGACACATTCAGTTACATTGAGAACGAAAAACAGCAGCCTGCCAGAAAGCATTTATCTCCTAAAGTGCAGGCACAAGTCACATGACCAGGGGCAGCTGGGAAATTGACAATATGTCTAGCCCCATGTCAGATTTCAAATTTGAATATTGAAAAATCTGTTTGCTCTTTTGAGAAATGGATTTCAGTGCAGAATTCTGCTGGAGCAGCACTATTAACTGATTCATTTTGAAAAAATATTTTTTTTCCCATAACAGTATCCCTTTAAGAATGAACAAAACCAGGCTTGCTATAAAATTAGAAATGCACTGAATCCAGGATTCGGCCTTTTTCAGCAGGATTCGGAATCGGCCAAAACCTTCTGCCTGGCCGAACCGAATCAGAATTTGCATATGCAAATTAGGGACGGGGAGGGAAATTGCGTGACTTTTTGTCACAAAACAAGGAAGTAAAAAATGGTTTCCTCTTCCCACCCCTAATTTGCATACGCAAATTAGGGGTGGGAAGGGGAAACCATTTTTTCTTCGGATTCGGTTCGGTATTCGGCCGAATCTTTTGCAAAGGATTCGGGGGTTTGGCCGAATCCAAAATAATGAATTTGGTGCATCCCTATATAAAATTGCTACTCCAGTGGTGTTATTATCCTATTCTTGTGTTTTTGAATGTTTATAAGGAGAGGATCTTGTTAAAGGCAGATGTGATGGAGTATGGATAAACACGTGTGGGAGCACATACAGCAATAGCTGGAACAGAACACCCGGCTGTGAGTCATGTAATCTAATGAAGCAAAGAGCACAGATAGAGGCAACGTGTTTTCTAAGAAATTGTAGTTTCCCGGATCGGTTCATTTCATGCAAACAGAGGCATGTTCATGTTCCAGCGTTAGGATAAGATCTCATTTTCCTATCTCCGGGGAGCAGTTTATATTTTATTTATAGCCAATGCTTGGGTTTTAATTTTAGACAGCATTGTTTTTAGTTGTTTCCCTGTGTGGTTCTAATTATAATAGCAGACAATTATGCCCAGATCCATTTAAGAGGGAGAGATAATTCCTGTGATCCTCCGCTTCATTCATTCTTTAAAATAAACAAGAACAAGATGTATAAACGTTGCATAAACTTTGTTTCATGTACAGGTGCGCTGAAGTGGAAGCAAGGCCTTGTTCAAAATTAAAGTAAATATACAGAAATTGACGGTTTTTCTTTGTCTTTTCCTGCAGTGATCAATAATTGCAGCAAGACAAGCAGTTCAGGATTTAATTGCCTATGTATAAGGGCCACTCCAACCCCCAAGGTAAGCTCTCGAGGAACAGACCAGTGCAGTGTATTGACAGCTGCTTCAAAACCCCCCTTCCCTGCACCATATCTTTGTCAGTTATTTAATAGGGACATGATATCTGCAATACATACAAACTGCCTGCGGATAGTCCACTGGTCAAAATATATTTTATTTTCATTTAACCTTATTTTCTAATTGCCTGATTGGTATTGTTTAGGTTTGGCTCTGTGATTGTTCTAGTGCTCTGGTTATTAATTGGTTTGCCATTGTAACTATCAAAGTTCTCTGATTGAGTTTGGGTTGGTTTGGCACTGAGATTTTTCTGGTGCACTGTTTGGGTATGAGTTGGTTTGGCACTGGGATAGTTTTAGTGCTCTGATTGAGTTTGGGTTGGTTTGGCACTGGGATTGATCTAGTTCTCAGGTTATAAATTAGTTTAGCATTGGCATCATTAAAGTGCTCTGATTGATTTTAGGTTGGTTTGGCACTGGGATTGTTCTAGTGCTCTGGTTATAAATTGGTTTGGCATTGTGACCATTAAAGTGCTCTGATTGGGTTTGGGTCGGTTTGGCACTGGGATTGTTCTAGTACTCTGAGTTGGTTTAGCGCTGGGATAGTCAGGCCCGGATTTGTGGCGAGGCCACATAGGCCCGGGCCTAGGGCGGCAGAAAATAGGGGTGGCATGCCGCCCAGCTGCATTGTGGGGACGTGTGCGTCCCCATTCAATGACTCCAGCTGCGCCAGCGCTTTGTCGCCGGTGCGCTGGGAAGGGGAAGTGTAGGCAGGCGCTAGGACCGCGCGGCCGCCTGGTCGGACCGCGCGGCCTGGGGGGCGGCCGGGAAACAAATCCGATGCTGGGGATAGTTCTAGTGCTCTGGTCATAAACTGGTTTGGCACTGTGATCATTCTTGTGCCCTAATTGTGTATGAGTTGGTTTGGCACTGGGATTAGTTCTTGTGCTCTGTTTTGGTAGGAGTTGGTCTGGCACTGTGATTGTTCTAGTGCTCTGATTGAGTTTAACTTCGTTTGGCACTGGGATGGTTCAAGTGCTCTGGTTATAAACTGGTTTGGCACTGTGATCATTCTTGTGCCCTAATTGTGTATGAGTTGGTTTTGCACTGGGATTGTTCTAGTGCTCTGATTGAGTTTGAGTTGGTTTGGCACTGTGATTGCTCTAGTGCTCTGGTTATAAACTGGTTTGGCAATGTGATCATTTTAATGCCCTGATTGTGTATGAGTTGGTCTAGCACTGTGATTGTTCTAGTGCTCTAGTTATAAATTGATTTTGCATTGTGACCGTTAAAGTACTTTGTTTGGCTATGAGGTGGTCTGGCACTGTGATTATTCTAGTGCTCTGGTTGTGACCAGTAAAATGCTCTGAGTTGGTTTGGCACTAGGAGCATTCTGGTACTCTGTTTGGGTATGAATGGGTTTGGCACTAGCACGGTTCTAAAGCTCTGGTTATAAGTTGGTTTGTCATTGTGACCATTTTATTTTCTGATTGGGTATGAGTTGATGTGACACTGTGATTGTTCTAGTGCTCTGATTGATTATGAGTTGGTTTGGTTCTAGTGCTCTGGTTATAAATTGATTTGGAACTGTAATCATTGTAGTGCAATTACACTTAAATATAATGCTACCCATACATGCTTGAATTTAAAGTATTCTCTACATTTCCTTCTGAATTCAAGGGCAGAAATGGTACCAGGACTGGTATTATTTCAACTTCCCATACAATTAATGTAAGAAAACATTACTCTGTGTATTTTAAACAGTAGAACTGAAGCTATTTCATATTTGGTCCTTGGGTCATGTATAATTAGATTAATGGTTATCCCCCTACATCATAGACATCCGCTGTCTCAACAAAGGATGAGGGTTGTATACTGGAAACACAATTATCTACCTCACAAGGACCAAAAATGAAGTAGCTTCAGTTTCTCTGTTTGCCCTGTTTAGCTCAAGAAATAACGAAAACCATAGATTTTTTCGTGATTAAAATAATAGGCAAAAAGTATGATCAGCACAAGCCCTATTCATTGCACTCATGTTGGACAAGGAAGTATACTCCTTTTAATTTAAGTAGAAATTTAAGTGGAAATGGTTAAGGTTCTGTAAGTTTCGAAGTTTACTCTGAGCCTAGAAACCCAAAGCAAACAATTATAAATGGTTGCTACAGGTTACTAGAACTGTTGTAAATCTGGATACTTTAAATTACAAGTACGACCCTAGTATTTTTAAACATTTTGCACTGATTGCAAACAAGTCTGTACCAGACACAATACCTCTGCAGGAAATTTGGCAAATTAGCTGCGTAAAAAATAAAAATGATAGAAATGTGTTTCCTGTCAAATGAACTTCTCAGAACATGGAAATAGTTATCCAAACACATCACTGCTCAATCCATGCCAGTAACATAGATCATACAGAGAGTTCTACAGGAACGAAGTAATTAGAAAACGCTGAACACATCCTTTTGGTGACTCATCTAATTAGGATGCTCCATATCCGGGGGTTGCATTAGGCGCCTCAAATGTTCCCACAGAGCATCCATACACCATAAAGTCCATTTACTATTCAATGGGCTCAAATGCAAGAGCCCTATGGGGTGTATAATATAACCCCTTACAACTTATTAACTGAGAATTTAGGGTTAGTTCACAGGAGAAGATTCGGGTAGATTTTGTCGCCTGGCGACTAATCGCCTCGTCTTCTGAGTGACAATCTCCCCGAGCTATAATGAAAAGTCGCCTGCCCTAAAGCACACACGGCAATGCGTTTTCCGCCTAGCACATGCGGCTATGTGTTTTCCGAAGTTGCCTCCGTGAGGCAACTTCGGGCGACTATGGAAAACGCATCGCCACGTGTGCTTTAGCACAGGCGACTTTTCATTAAAGCCTATGGGAAAACACGCTGAGGCAGTTCGGGGAGATTGTCGCTCAGAAGACGAGGCGATTAGTCGCCAGGCAACAAAATCTCCCCGAATATCCTCGTGTTAACTAACCCTTACACTTGTGGCATTTCTATGGGGGATGCACCTAATCCAGGATTCAGTTCGAGATTCGGACAGGATTTGGCGTTTTTCAGCAGGATTCGGTTATGCAAATTAGGGGTGGGAAGGGAAATTGCGTGACCGTTTGTGACAAAACAAGGAAGTAAAAAAATGCATATGCAAATTAGGATTCGAATTCAGTTTGATATTCGACCGAATCTTTTGCGAAGGATTTAGGGGTTTGGCCGAATCCAAAATAGTGGATTCGGTGCATCCCTGATTTCTACCATAAACAGCTGCTAAATACAGGGTACTATAGCACCTTGAGGCCATAGGCGCTCCATAGTGTTGGAATAACATCTATCAGGCTGCACATATGCCATCCCCAGCACTTCCATCATGAATACAGGGCTACTGATCACAGCACTGTACACATGGGAAAGGTCTATGCACTCTATTCTGCAGTGCAAAGACTGGACCACTGGATTGGTTGCTAGGTAAAAAAAAATACTGGTTTGCACTTTGAACCCTTCCCCTTTGTGTATCGTAAAGAAGTAGTTAAAGGTAGAAGTATATTAGTGGCCATAGTTATATAGTGCTAAACCGTTAAAGGGGTTGTTCACCTTTGAGTATGATGTAGAGAGTGATATTCAATTTGCAACTGGTTTTCATTTTTTATTACAGGTATGGGGCCCATTATTTAGAATGCTTGGGACCTAGGGTTTTCTGGATAGGGGATCTTTCCATAATTTGGATCTTCATACCTTAAGTCTACTAGAAAATCATGTAAAAGTTTCAATTATTAACCCAATAGTCTGGTTTTGCTTCCATCAAGGATTAATTATATCTTAGTTGGGATCAAGTACAAGCTACTGTTTTATTATTATGGAGTCTATGGGCAATGGCCTTTCCATAATTCTGAGCTTTCTGGATAACGGGTTTCCAGATAATGAATCCCATACCTGTATTTGTAGTTTTCGAGTTATTTCGCATTTTTATTCAGCAGCGATCCAGTTTGCAATTTCAGCAATCTGGTTGCTAGGGTCCAAATCACCCTAGCAATCGTGCACTGATTTTAATAGGAGCCTGGGATAGGAATAGGAGAGGGCGTGAATTGAAAGATGCGTAATACAAATTGGCAATAACAATACATTTGTCTTTTAGATGGGGTCAGTGACCCCCCATTTTAAAGCTGGAGAGAGATAGAAGAAGAAGGCAAATAATTATAAAAAAAACGTTAAAAAATAAAGGTCGGTTGAAATGTTGCTTAGAATTAGCCATTCTTCTCTATGTAGTTTCCCTATATCAACACTCTTCCAGTGATGCTGAAATTGCTTATTTTTAAAGCTTGTAAAAGTTTCCTGTAAAATATGAGGTAGTTGTCCAGGGAGTAATGGAAACGTAGTCAAACAATCTTTCAAAGAATTCAACTAGATTTTAGATGGAAATAAACAGAATTACACGGCACTTTCTCCAGAATACTGTATATCTCAAAGGGAAGGACATTTACTAGTAAAGATACTAATATGAATGAGAGTCCAAATTGAGCACTGGATCCACACTTCCTAGCCACGTTAGATTAATAACATGAATTGTTAAATAGTAACATAGTAAGTTAGGTTGGAAAAAACAAAGACCCATCAATTTCAACCTTTCCTGTTTATATAAAACCCTCTAATTTGTCTCAGAGGGGAAAGCTGTCCCTGGATCAACTTGTACTATGAGCTATCTCCCATATCCCTGTATTCCCTCACTTGCTAAACACCATCCAACCCCTTCTTAAAGCTATCTAATGTATCAGCCTGTACCACTGATTCAGGGAGACAATTCCACATCTTCACAGCTCTCACTATACAGTGAGAGCTGTGAAGAGCTATACAGGCCCTCTTCTTCCACAAGCTACAGGTTTGGTAGGTTACTACATCCCTTTAATTCATTGGGAAACATACAAATGAATGTATGACTGGTTTCTGGATTACGGATAGGAAGCCATACCTAGGGATCTTTTATGGTGATGGGCGAATAAATTCGACGCACGTCAACACTATTCGGATGCACATTGACTTTGACGCCGGTGTCAAAATTGATGCCAGCGACTGTTCGGCAATTTTCGGGAAAGTCGTGAATTTTTCCGCAAAGCGAAATGGGAGAAATTCGCCCATCACTAATCTTTTATTGATGGTTAGGATTTTTCAAGATTGGTGGAATCATGGTGGGAATGAACCAGAGACCTAATTTTCTGACGTATCTTATAACTGCACTAGCGCGGCAGCTATGTTCTCCTTGTGACTTCTCTCTGCCAGACAATGATGACATTCCCCTTCTAAAACCCAATCCTGTTTGACATTCATTGCTTGTGTGCAACATGTTGCTCTCCAACCCCTTGGATGTTGCTCCTAGTGGCCTCTAAGCAGGTGCTTATTTTTGAATTCCAGGCTTGGAGGCAAGTTTTGGTTGTATAAAAACCAGATGTACTGTCAAACAGAGTCTCCTGTAGTCTGTCAGTCCACATAGGTGCTACCAAATAGCCAATCACAGCTCTTATTTGTCACCACCCAGGAACATTTTTCGTGCTTGTGTTGCTCCCCAACTCTTTTTAAATCTGAATGTTGCTAATGGGTGAAAAAGGATGGGGGCCCCTGGCCTAAGATGTGCTCTTATTCTAGTCCTTGCTAAAGGCTCTTGTTCTTATTGTTGGTGGCTCTTAAGTATCAAATACTAATGGGCAGATGTATTAAGGGTCGAAGGATTTTGCACAATTCGTTCGATCGGATGATCGAAGGAATAATCGTTCGATCAAACGATTAAATCCTTCGAATTGAACGATTCGAAGGATTTTAATCCATCGATTGAAGAATTATCCTTCGATCAGAAAAAATCTTGGAAAGTCTATGGGGACCTTCCCCATAGGCTAACATTGACTTCGGTAGCTTTTAGGTGGTGAACTAGGGGGTCAAAGTTTTTTCTTAAAGAGACAGTACTTCGACTATCGAATGGTCGAATAGTCGAACGATTTTTAGTTCTAATCATTCGATTCGAAGTTGAAGTCGTAGTCGAAGGTCGAAGTAGCCAATTCGATGGTCGAAGTAGCCAAAAAAATACTTCAAAATTCGAAGTATTTTTTATTCTATTCCTTCACTCGAACTTAGTGAATGGGCCCCTAAGGTCTGATTTACTAACATTCAGATTTCAATTTGTTTCACGATTCTCTAAAAATGTGTGGGTTTTCTATATTTCTTTAAATAATAAATTTGAGATTTATTATGTGTAAAAACTACAAAAACCTCTAAAACAAAAATTTGCCAGGTAAAAGCT
Source organism: Xenopus laevis (assembly GCF_017654675.1). NCBI lineage: Eukaryota > Metazoa > Chordata > Amphibia > Anura > Pipidae > Xenopus > Xenopus laevis. The sequence goes on along the minus strand of NC_054379.1, from coordinate 150,659,561 downwards.
GTTGAGGTCTTACAGAAGTCGATGGGAGCTGCGCTGATCTTATTGGTCTATTTTTAATCAATTTGGACTCTGAGATGTTTTTGATTTTCTTGTTACTAGTAATCGGCCGAAAAACTCATTTTCGTTAGTATTTTTTATATTCAAACCTTTAAATAACTTTCATGACTTTTCTGTTTTTAGAAAACCTCTAAAACCACAAAAATTTGACCCTTGATAAATCGGCCTCAAAATGCAGGGTATGGTGCAAAGTGCAAAAAACAAAACAGACCATATTTCTTCATTCTTGCTCCCTCACTTAACATTTTAGTAACATCTTTGTACTCCAGAATGAAGGCTATAGTAAATGACTCCTAGGGCCCATTTATTAAACCTCGATTTACTGTGCCTTTAAACTTTACTGTCTACTCTGTTTACAATAGGAGACTACAGTGATTTGCAGTGTTTTATTTACAGGTATGGGACCTGTTATCCAGAATGCTCGGGACCTGGGGTTTTCCAGATAACGGATCTTTCCTTAATTTGGATCTTCATGCCCTAAGTCTACTAGAAAATCACTAAACATTAAATAAACCCAATAGGCTGGTTTTGCTTCCAATAAGGATTAATTATATCTTAGTTGGGATCAAGTACAAGCTACTGTTTTATTATTACAGAGAAAAAGGGAAAACATTTTAAAAATGTGGATTATTTGAATAAAGTGGAGTCAATGGGAGATGGTTTTTTTTTTTTAATTCAGAGCTTTCTAGAAAACACATTGGAGTAGGTTGCCAACTTTTCTGCCGGTGGAGACCGGGCAAGGGGCGGGGCTGTGACATGGAGGGGCGGGCCGTGATGTGACGTCAGGGGCGGGGCTGTAACATGGAGGGATGGGCCGTGATGTGACATCAGGGGCGTATCTACGGCACGGCAATTGTCCATTGGCCGATCGCCATATCAATCATGGAGAATCCTGCCTGGTTTTCCTAATTTGAAAATCGGCCAGTTCATTCAAATTCCCGGGCTGTCCGGGTCAAAAGCCGACATTGGAGTCAGATATATGCCAATAACAAAAATCATACCACAAATGACACAGGAGTGAAATAAGAGGGCAACAATAAAAAAGATCTCATGCCTTTATTATTATTAATGTTATTATTATTTTCATTATTTTCAGAGGTTAATAAAAAAAATGTTAAACTTATTATCTAGGAGACAATATTTCAAAGACAAAGTGTTTCATAAATGTATCTGGTAAGGTCAGAGGGGCACAGCCTTTGTGTGTCAGTCAGTAAACACGGCAATCAATTACACAGAGCAGAATCAATCTACCCAACAGCATGTTTAATCAATCTGCCAACCTTCAAGCTGTCTGGGAGCCATACACACCCATGCTGTAGACTAGATACAGCAACAACAAAAAATGTATATACTGCAGTTTAGATTGATCAGTGATTTGACCCCTTGGGCAGCAGAGACACCACCACAAAATATTCCAGTAAAAGATCAACCAGCATTAAAGAGATTATATTTGTCTTTAAAGGGAACCTCACACAATAATAGTATTGTATTTGTATTAGTATAGTATTGTAAACAGCTCTCCAATATACAATAAATACACATTTCCCATGCTTCCTTATTTAAAGCAGTTAAACTGGCCATCGATGTAAAGATCTTTAAAAGATCTTTTCTTTATCGTGAGACCACGAAACGATCGTTTAAATGTATGATGTGTCCATCAACTAAAAAGATCATTTCAGGCGATATTGCCAGAAAAACTGAGGGTAGCTGCCTGCTTGGCCCTGCAAACATACAGTAGATAGATTACACTGGGGGCGATACATTTTTTTTAACCTAGCCGATCAATTTTCTGATGATCGTTCGAATACCACTAACGTCACGATAATTTGACAGATTGGTCGGATTTCGCTAAAATCGGTCGTTCAGCACAGAAAAATCTTAGCGTCTAGGGCAGGGATCCCCAACCTTTTGAACCCGTGAGCAACATTCAGAAGTAAAAGGAGTTGGGGAGCAACACAAGCATGAAAAATGTTCTTGGGGTGCCAAATAAGTGCTGTGATTGGCGATTTGGTAGCCCCTATGTGGATTGTCAACCTACATTGAGGCTCTGTTTGGCTGTGCACATGGTTTTTATGCACCAAAACTTGCCTCCAAGCCTGGAATTCAAAAATAATCACCTGTTTTGAGGCCACTGAGAGCAACATCAAAAGGTTGGAGAGCAACATGTTGCTCACGAGCTACTGGTTGGGGATCACTGGTCTAGGGGGACCTTTATACTTCTTACAAGCCCCAACAACCTTCTCTGTTTTCTTTAAGGGCTGTGGCACACATATGAGTTTTATCCACAGTACGGATATGGGACCTGTTATCCAGAACGCTCAGAACCTGGGGTTTTCTGTAATTTGAATCTTCATACCTTAAATCTACTAGACAAAAATGTAAATATTAAATAAACCCAATAGGCTGGTTTTGCTTCCAATAAGGATTAATTATATCTTAGTTGGGATCAAGTACAAGCTATTGTTTTATTATTACAGAGAAAAAGGAAACCATTTTTAAAAATTTGGATTATTTGGATAAAATGAAGTCTGTGAGAGACAGCCTTTCCGTAATTCAGAGCTTTCTGAAATGGGTTTCAGGATAATGGTCCCAAACCTGTAATTAAATCAGTGGTTATTTTGCTGTAACAATTTGCCCAAATAAGGACAGGCCATCTAGAAAATTTGTGAGGTAGGTACAGGTATGGGATCCGTTATCTGGAAACCTGTTATCTACAAAACTCAAAAGGCCATCTCCCATAGACTCCAATTTATCCAAATAATCCAAATGTTTAAAAACGATTTCCTTTTTCTCTGTAATAATAAAACAGTAGCTTGTACTTGATCCCAACTAAGATATAATTAATCCTTATTGGAGGCAAAACCAGCCTATTGGGTTTATTTAATGTTTACATGATTTAAGGTATGAAGATCCAAATTACAGAAAGCTCTGTTATCTGTAAAATCCCAGGTCCTGTAAATTCTGGATAACAGGTCCTGTACCTCCTGTAATGGAGGTGTTCTGTAAGGATATGAAGTAGTGCTGTGTCCATATAACAGCACACAAGATCAGACTGCATTTATTTATATAAGTCAAGAACCTCCATGGGATTCCAGACATTCCTTATTTTTCACAGCAGTGGTTATTACATTATTTCTTAAGTAATCAGAAATGACCCCTTAATGTTTAAGGAAAAAACAGCACATCTTATTGATTTGTATAAAGGCAGGTTTGCTGGTTTGGAATATAAATACCATTCCCTCTTCATTTCATTGTTGTTCTTCTCCTGTAATCTCCACTTGGCAAATAAATTCAAGTCACACCTGTAACCTCCGCAACAACTATTTTAAACTTCTGTTTCTCTCCAAAAGGCAAATATATTAAATTTATACATTTTTCTATAAAGCAAAATAAAGCCTACCAATGTTATAAAACAAGTAAAAGTCCAGTTGTAGTAAATACCCCCCTTGGATGACAAGAGGAAATAGTTGTTATCATTCCTTTCTAGCAAGTGAGGAAATACAAGGCTATTGATTCTAAGAATGACAATTATTACTGCTCTGATTGATGTTTTGGTGTCAAAAGAAAGATTTTTGCCTTGTTCTGGATTAAATATTGGGTAGAGTTTATTTAAGCAAAAGTTAAACATGCTGGACATGTGTCTGCCATACTAACAGACAGGGAAGAGCAAGATTATAAATTACCCCCCCATTGAGCAAATTCAAGTTAATTAATTAATTGTTTCCCTCTCTAGATGTAACACAGCACAACTATGTGGAACACATTTGTTTCCATTCAGGGAAATACACAGTATAAAGACTAGAGACCAGTGAATTTGTCACACATCTTTCAGCCAGTGTTTTCATGAAAATAAAAACTAGACCTTCATATAAAAATACTCAACAAATGGTCTAACTCACAAGGAGAAATTCATTCTAAATAAGTCTGAGTCTCCCTTGAATTCATTCTGCTGGACAAAGCTTCCCAGGTCCAGTTCATGTGTAACTCGTGTATAACTTACTACAAATACTTCATCTCATGAACACAGTGTGGGATTTCAAAATTCCAGCATAACTGCGGTTGCAACGGACAAAGTGTTAGTGTGGAAATTGCAATAGCCTCCAAGGAATCCATCTTGTACCAAACTCTCTATATTGAGTAGAGTTGTTTGAACTCCAGATAAGGAAAAAACACCATGTTTCAATAGTAGTTTGAACATTCAGTTATAATATCACTTATGATCATTAACTGTCTAACACTGTTGGTCGGTTACAATATGGAAAGTGAAGCTGCTCTGCAGCCATAGTGGGAATGAAATGACCGTTGGTTGCTATGGTTACACTGTTTGTTGTTGGTCAAGGTTAATGATATGCTTGCCATTGGCTGAGAAAACAGATCCCATTATGATGTCATAAACAGAAGAGACTCTGCCTGTTGCTCTCACCTGTTTGATCATTAGACTGCTGAGCGCTGTTGCTGCAACATCAGAACTCCAGTCTTTTCACTTTTTACATTTTTTACTTTTTCTTGTTACTTCAGAACTTTTTTCATTTTTTATCATAACTTCAAGAAACAATAATGGAAAAAGAAGAGAAAGATATTCGGATAAATATGAATGATGAAGAAGAAACAGACGATATAAATGCAGAAGATCGTCCTTTCATAAGGAGATTCGGCAAGATCATGCTTGTACTTTTCATTAGCCTCCTGGCTGGCTGCTATTATATATTTGTGGTGGAGCTGTGCATATTCACTGTACAGTTATTAGGGGCAAAGATCACCTTCCTGGTGATTTTCCACCTTTTGTTCCTCCTGTGCGTGTGGTCCTATCTCCGCACTGTTATGACTCCTCCCGCTGTCCCTCCGGCAAAATTCCGCCTGTCGGAGTCTGACAAGCAGCGGTACCTGAGTGAGAGAAAGCCAGAAGTGCTGCAGGAGATCCTCGTTCGTATGGCTAAAGACTTGCCTATTTCTACTAAGGACTCAAAAGGAGCTTTTAGGTACTGTGCCACATGCCAACTGCTAAAGCCAGAGAGGTGCCACCATTGCCCAGTGTGTGACATCTGTATACTGAAACTGGATCATCACTGCGTCTTTCTAAATAACTGTGTGGGATTTTCGAACTACAAGTCCTTCCTCCTGTGCGTGGTTTATGCATTGCTATTGTGCCTATTCACTAGCGCAGTGTCACTTTATGGCTCCATACTATTCTGGACTCATCAGCTGCCCAACACCCAATCCAAAGTGCCGATCATTGTGCTGTTCAGCTTGAGCACATTCTGCTGTGTAATGTTATTACTATTGTTATATATTCATTGCCATTGGGCTGTAGATAATATCACTTCTAGGGAGGGTGAAAGTGGCACATGGAATGAACGTTATGACTTGGGCTTGAGCAAGAACCTGAGACAAGTGTTTGGAGATGAAAAGAAATATTGGTTCCTCCCAGTCTTCAGCAGCTTAGGAGATGGCTATACATTCCCAATGACTGATGCCACAAAGGACATAGAAAAAAATGCTGCTGCTGTTGCCAAAGACATTACTGAGAGCCAGAACTGAAAAATCACTGGACTGACAGTGACCACAGGGAAGACTACGAGGAAGAATTTGCAAAAAAGGACTTATATAAAGTTTTTTTTTAACTGTGATGTAAATCTAATATAAATAAATGTAATATTGCATGTAACTGAACTGCTTCTCTGCTGTCTTATTTATCTCCAATGTTAGGAAACAAGTCACCGAATCCTTATTCTTTCGTCCAATGGATATAGGGGGGAGGGATTTCAGGCAGCCAATAAGCAAGGTCATAAGGGTCCGTTTACTAAAGTGCGTTAAAAATATTCGCACAATATATAGACAGAATTTTCGCCAAATATGTTATCGCCAGTTTACTAACCTGCGGTAAATATAAATTTGCAAATTTTCTTGCGCAAGAATAATTGTTCGCCAGTTATCGCATTTGCTGAAAATAACGCTACGTACACATTAACGCATGGTTTACTAAACAGCGAAATGTGCTAAAGACAAAATTAACGCCAGAATATTCGCAAACTTTTACCGCCACATATGAAGTGGCGTAAAAGTATTTTTTCTGCCAGAAAATTCTCAAGGGGCAGGAAATATCCCATAATAATGTTTTTTTTTTACCCATCATTCTTTGCTGACAGGAGAGAGATCTGTAGCTATTGCTGACAGGATGTTTTGGCTTCTGCTTCTATCTGGTGCAACAGCAGCAGTTTCAGCTCAGAGGCGTATTATTGGCAGTGGCATCACAGTCCAAGGATTCGTCAGCCTCTACACTTTTTGGTTTCATTGTGATTGGCTACATTAAACTGTGCATTTCTATGAAGCAAAGAGATTGACTGGTATCATTTCCTATGATTCTATTGGCAGAAGAGTTTATATGATGCAGACATGTTTGATTGGTATTACTCTGGTGATGTTGTTGGATGGTATAATCATCAGTCAATAAAGTTTATAAGTTTTGAAGATGCATTTCTGGCCATAAATGTCACAGTAAAAATTGCCATAATAACCGCCATAAAACAAGACTATTTTATAGCATAAATATTCGCAAAAACGTAATTTTTCGCCAGAAAATTCGCAACTCGCTAAAATTACCGCTAACGTAAGCTGGTTCCTTAACGTAGTTACCGCAAGTGATCGCAATGACTTCTGAGCGCATCGCTGTTTAGTAAACTTAGTCGCTGCGAATATTCTGGCGTAAAAATATTCTCAGCGATAACATGCGGAAACTTAAAGTCAGATTTACCGCACTTTAGTAAACGGACCCCATAGTGTTTTATGTGGCCAACATGCAGTGCAGGGGTATCAAGAGACGAGTAAAACATTGGAGCAAAGCAGTTCCTGATGGAGCAGAAGGGTGCTTAACCAGGCGTATGTAAAAATACCCATAGGCAGAGGGTGATTTTTTTTGGAGGGTAGGCTTAGTCTAATGTTACTTCAATAGTTTCTTCACCAGTAATTTTCCACTGGTGGAGAAACAGCTGATTCAGTCCCATATTATAAACATTGGTAAAATGAAATTTTTATACAAGGATACAATTGGATTATAATGTTTTGGGGTATATGCTATCTTTCTAGTAAGAACTGTGCACGGGTCCACTTCCAGATGCTTCATATAAATTTGAAACATGCTGTCACGGTCGGCACCCAACACCAGAACAAAAACCAGGCACCCTGGTCTCGGCTCGTGCTTCACCAGTAGTGTGACCGCCTTTGGGCCTCGGGAGGAGCCCTCGGCTTACTTGGATGCCACCTGGACTTAAACGAGAGGTGCAAGATGAGGGTTCTGGATAGGCAGAGGGGCACGACTGTAGATAGAGTCTTTAAGGCCAAAGGTCACGGTACAAGCAGGATAGGCGAATTCATGGTCAGACAGGCAGAATTGACGCATGTAGTTAGCAGGATCGTCAGGCAGGCAAGGGTCAAAACCGGGTAATCAATCAGATGGGATGAGGCAGAATCGGAATCAAACAACAGGCAGGAGTCAAACCAGGAAGTCAATCAGGAGGGACAGACGGAATCAGAGTCAGTTTCAGGCAAGGGTCAGGTTACGGAAGTCAGAGAAGTCAAAAGCCAGGCCGGGTCAAAACACAGAAGTTCAAACAGGTACTAGCACAAGGCTCAGGAACCACCAGGAAACTAATCCTATCACGGGCAAAGAATACAGTGTAATGGCCCTTTAAATACCCATAAGGCCTTGCGTCATTGCGCGATGACGTCACGTTTCAGCGCGCCTGCACCTTTAAAAGGAACAGAGGAGCGCTGCGCGCGCCCTTAACAGAACGGCGCATCAAGGGGCGTCCCTGCCGGCCCGCTAGACCACCAGGGTAAGTTACTGTTACACATGCACAGCTTACTTAAAACATTTATTTGTTCATTTTATCCACAGCAAAAATTAATGTTAATACATTCAAAAACACACCACAGTGCAGTGTCTCCTCTCTGGTCTGCCTACCTTGTGTCAGCCACTCTCTCCTAGTGCGTTTCGCGCTATTGGGTGCTTCATCAGAGGATGATCATTGTCCTCTGATGAACGCCCAATAGCGCAGGGGTGTCCAAACTTTTTGCAATGAGGGCCATTGAGCCTGACATCCATTTAGAGGTAGCCAGCTTGAGATCAGGATCATTCACTCCTGGAGATGGACACGTACATGACGTTTAGGAAGTGGAGAAGTGGAGTCTGTTTAGACTTATTCTCCGAGCCTCATTTAAAAAAGGAATCATGTAGCCGTAGCAGTAATGTTTGGGGACATTAGTGAAATGATCTGCCACTTGGTCTATACTGCTGCCTGTGCGCTGAAGGTGTTAGTAATAGACACGTACTGGCACATAGTGAAGCACTGCTCTCACATACTTCCTTAGTTTACTGTACTGGTCAGTACGTCTATTGCACCTTCAGACCTAAAGAAGTATGTGAGAGTGGCGCAACACTACATGCCAGTACGTGTCTATTACTAACACCTTCAGCACACAGGCAGCAGTATAGACCAATCGGCAGATCATTTCGCTAATGTAACTGCACATTACTGCTACGGCTACGCGATTCCTGGTTGCACTGTGCTGGGGGGCCACATTATTAATTATTTCATGACGGAGGCTGCCACAATTAGCCCGTGGGCCGGACTTTGGACATACCGGCCTTAGCCCATGATTAAGTATGTTGCAGGTACGAAACACGTAGGGCTTATGGAGATGCATTTATACTTTTAAATTATGACTAATAAAGACTTTTTTTAACTTATACTTTTGGCCCTGTGGATTCCGCTGAGTGCCGAATAGCCCTGTCTTTTTGTTGTGTATTTCGGTTTGCCATTCCCTGAAGCTGGGGCTCTGGGTCTGGGGGTCTGGGTCTGGGGGTCTGGGGTGTAAAAGTGTCATCTGGTCATAATGGCACCATAATGACTGCATCACACCTTGACAGTTTCAGCTTACATCTACCTCAATAGTGGAACTGCCATTGATCATTATGTTTTGTGCCAATAAATCCTTCCAAAACCACTTATCCCGGGATGAGTTCAAATACAATGTAAGTTGTACATACCAGACAAGCAGGGGGAGGATTATCAGCTGTTTTGTCTCTTGGTCGTGATCCCTAGCACAAACACCCATCCTGAGTAAAGCTCAGTCTCACCTATTCCCTTATTGTGCTTGGCACTCAGATCAGCTCATAAGCTTACCCATCCGAAATCTCACAGAATTTTCAGTGCAAAATCACATGATGACATCACTGGAGTAATTAATCTTTATTGGTGGCAAAACCAGCCTATTGGGTTTAATTAATGTTTACATGACTTTTAATTAGATTTTAGTAGATCCAAATTATGGAAAGATCTGTGATCCAGAAAACCATGAGGCAAATTTACTAACCTCCGACAATTTGCCAGCAACGGCTTCACTCACAGCGCAACACTTCGCCAGGCGTAGATTCACCAGGACAACGCTAATTCACTAAAATCCATAGCTGCGTCCAGGGCGCCAAACGCTGTCGAAGTTGCGCTAGCGTTACTGCTCCAAGCAAAGCGAAGTTGCGTTAGAGTTGCCTAATTTGCATATGGCGTGCAGTTAAAGTTGAATGGACGTATATGTTGCAGCAAATATATTACACTACACAAGCCCAGGGAACCTTCATAAAAGAAAATAGAGTTGTTATATTGTCCTTCTTTTGAGCCCAGTGTATAGTTTATGTGCCATATGTTAGGAAATGTAGAGGGGAAGCCGGTTACCCCAAAAAAATGTATTCACGTTTGCAGCCTATCACCCTGAAAAATTGGGACTTAGAAAATTCTTCAATTAAATTCTGAGGAAGTCCTATCTACTCTATTGCACTTCGTCTGGTCTCAAGTGGCGAAGGCAAGTCTGGCGCAAGAGGTAACGTTCAGTAAAATCCGCATCTTAGTGAATTTGCGTAGTTACGTCCATTTGCCAGAACGCACATTTGCCAGGCGTTAGGGATCGAAGTTCCGCTAGTACACTAGAGTCTATCTCCTTCGCTAGCGAAGTTAAGCCAGCAACCGTTAGTAAATTTGCGAAGTACCGAAATGACGGCACATTCTGGATAACAGGTCCCATGCCTGTATAGGAAAACGTGTCAGCTGTTTAGCTATAATTGCAAGAATATCTTGAAGATCATAAAATTATTTATCAAAAAGCTTGCAAATAGGACATTCAGGTATATTTAAAAGAGCAAACAGATACTTTCTAAATCTCACCATTAATGGCCTTTACATTAAGCCCTTCTGCCAATGCTCCACATTTTGGGAACCACTGCTCTATACATATATCTATGTGTGTCAAGAGTCGTCTGTATAGGTAATGAGTCTCAATTCCCCCTACCATTCCCTCTAGTAGAATTCATTGTCAATAAGTGCAGCCAAATTATTTAATTGCTTATTAAGTATTATTAGAACGATATGTTTTGTGTACCCAATAGAAAAATCATTCAAATATCACTTTGGGTTGATCTAAATGATTGGTATTTTGTTGTAGATAAAGCACATTGACCAATAAGGTGATCATTCCTAACATGCAATTCTCATGATGTCATGGCCGCCTTCTAGCTCTGCCACTATTACATTGTCCATTGTTGGAAGATTCCTTACGTTGCCTACACCCCGAAAATATAATTCTTGGTAAAATTACTCATTATTACACCATGGAACAACTGTAAGTTATTTTAATTCCTATACAGGTACGGGATCCATTATCTGGAAACCCATTATCCAGAAAGCTCTGAATTATGGGAAGGTCGTCTCCCATAGACTCCATTTTATCCAAATAATTAAAAATATTTTAAAATGATTTCCTTTTTGTCTGTAATAATAAAACAGTAGCTTGTACTTGATCGCAGCTAAGATATAGTTACCGTATATACTCGAGTATAAGCCGGGCTTTTCAGCCCCCAAAATATGCTGAAAAACTCTACCTCGGCTTATACTCGGGTCAAGCGCAAAAATGGTCGCCGGCTTCTAAGAATAGTCGCCGGCGTCCAAGAATAGTCTCCAAGAATATTCGCCGGCATCCAAGAATGGTCGCCGGCATCCCAAAAATAAACGCCGGCACCTCCAATGCGAGCAGAAACCCTCAATTTTTTGATTGAAACTTACCAGAAGCTGCTGCATTTCTCACCCTAGGCTTATACTCGAGTCAATAAGCTTTCCCAGTTTTTGGAGGTAAAATTAGGTACCTCGGATTATACTCGGGACGGCTTATACTCGAGTATATACGGTAATCCTTATTGAAAGCAAAACAAGCCTATTGGATTTATTTAATGTTTATATGATTTTCTAGTAGACTTAAGGTATGAAGATACATATTACGGAAAGATCCATTGTCTGGAAAACCCCAGGTCCCAAGCAATCTGGATAACAGGTCCTATACCTGTATAAGGAATGTCCAACCCATACGCCATATGTGTTGTTGTACCCGATAACATTTTAGGGCTGGTTGATGAAGTTCTACTGTAGTTTCATAATAGTCAGGGGCCCAAGGCTTCCTGCATTTTCTATAAACACCTTTTCTAAATGAAAATATGACACTGGACATCTGAATTGTGATGATAAGATTCCCACACTGGGCAATGACTAGTATTACGGTTGCCGCTCTCACATTGTCAAGGTGCTCCTTTTTATTCCATGTTATCACCAAAGATACTATCATTGCTTTTTCTTCTTCTCATTTATGGAAACTTAGTACAATGTTTGCTTTTTTATTCTTCTTTGTAGAACTCTAGTTCTATTTTCTATTCCTTAGTTTGGTATTATGTTGTACTGATAGACACCAGAAGAGAAAATGATAAAATGGATTTTTTTCTCTCTGAAAGAAGTTTTTAAACATACAAAGAGAGCCCGCTGTGCCGAACAACACGCCAGATCTATATCTTTCCCCATTGCAATTACAGTCCATTGACTTAAGGCTGTGTTTGGATACAGCGCTGTATGGCTGTAAAGAAAATGGAAGCAAGTAAGGACACAAAACACAATGGGGCTGGAAAGAACACAGTATGAATTGGGTTATAACAGTAACAAAGCTTTGAGCCTTCACTTTTCTTGTCTTAGTAATGACGTATGGCAGAGCTGTGATACAATTTCCAATAGAGATGTAATGGGTTGGGAAGAAACTTACCAGTATAAATAAACTGAAACGATATTGTCTTTATAAGTATTATCTAAATGTAAGTATCATTTATATGTGATGGAATAGGGGAGTGGCTAAGTTATTATATATATATATATACAAAACATGTAAAATGGTCTGTTTGACTAGGGACAATAAGACATATACGGGGGAATGTAATAAAAGTCATTAACGGAAAAACTATTCGCAATGCAAAAAGTTATGCCTTTGCGCAAACAAATTTTGCTTCGTCAGAATCTGATATAGCTTTTGTGAACCCGGAAAGTGACCACTTCCGACAGTGGAAGACCATTTGCGAATTTTATAGTTTGCGGCAATGCCAGAAACGGAACTAGAGGGGCGTGGGCCCTGGCGCAGGACTCGCAGCCGGGCCCCCGCCCCCTCCGTAAACCCGGAACTGGCCGGGATATGCGCGGCGCGTGGACTGCCGGGGGGCCCTGAGGGGGTGCGGGCCCTGGCCCGCTCACACCCCCTGCTCCCCTGGTAGTTCCGCCCCTGGCCAATGCACAGTAAATGTAATAAAACATCTTACTGAAAAAGTCGTAATGTTTGCTCCAAAAGATTACGACACCTTCAAGTAGTTCTTAAAGGAGAAGGAAAAGCAAAAATTATTACCTATTTCCTTTTAATCTACTCCCAAGACCTATAACATCGTTAGGTTTTAAACTCACATATGCGAGTCCAATCTTGTATAATCAGTCTCCTTGTTCTGCTCCCATAATCAGTAACGCTGGCGCCATGTTAATAATGTAGCACAGGCTTCCTTTCCTTCTTTATCCTTATTGCGCATGCACAAAAAAAACAAAAAACGTTGACCTTTGGATTGCGTCACTACTAACATAGCGCTCATTATTAAGCAGCGCCCGTGTGTCTCCTAAGCTTCCAGACGCTTAGAATCTGATTGGCTGGGGGGTGTGGGCATAAGGGTCAATGATGACGCACACATACAGATTTGAATGCGCATCAGCTCCCCAGTACATGCGCATAACAATTAAATTGTGCCCAATGCGCCTGAAGGCTGCGTCGGGCAGCAGGGAGGAATAGCCTGAAAAAAGAGTGACGTCACCCGAGTCACACGCTGCAGTGTTCAGACAGAGTAGCTGCTTCTACATGAGACCACAGAGAAATCTTTAAAACCGGTCAGTGATTTCTATGTCCACAAGACTTTGTTTAGAAGGTTATTTCTGTTTTGACTTTCCTTCTCCTTTAAGAGTGCGCAATTAAAATTGGCAATGCAATAACAGTTTAAGGAACAATATTACATCGCAAGATGTGGATTTTTAGTCTTATTGGTGTGAATTGTTTTTCTCTTTGCGACTTTATTTACATTCCCCCCATAGATTCATGAAAGGCCACAGCAATGAGGCCAACCTGCATGTCAGAATTGGTGTTCTAGGATAGAGTCCTGCATGGGTCCAGTTGGGCAGACCCATGCCCAACCCAGACCTACTGACCTGCACCTGCCACCCAGTATGCTTCCCTACCTAGACTCTCTACCAACCTGGCTTGAGAATAGTTCACTTACCTCCCGACCCAGCACCCTAGAAAAAGGAGATGATGTCATTGTAAACCAGAAGTGATGTCATGTCAGAACCTATTCCAATACTTAGGGGAGGGCAGTATAGACCAGTCCTGCAACTTAAAGGATAATTCAACCGTTTTCCAAAAAAAAAACTACCCCCACCCCACGTAGACCCCCCCTCCCTCCTTCCCCCAGCCTAGCTGCCCCCCAGGGAAATGCCCCTAACTTTATTCTTACTCCTCGGTGCAGATTCAGGCATCAAAGTTTACCGCAGCCAGCTTACCGAAGACTCGGAAGATGACAGCGGTGAACTCCGATGCCTGAATCTGTGCCGAGGGGATAAAGTTAGTGGCATTTCCCTGGGGGAGGCAGATAGGTTGGGGGGGGGATGAAGGAGGGGGGTCTACGTGGGGTGGGGGTTAGGGTTTTTGTTTTTGGAAAATTCTTTTAAACGTGTACCCAGATTAGTTACCTGAGGACTACCTGCACAATCAGGTAATCAGAACTTTCTGCCCAAAACCCGACCACCTTGAGGGTATTTTGCAGATACCCCAACTGATGCAGGACTCTATTGTAGGGGCTTGAGTAACTTACAAATCTGCCCCTTCTCCCCATTTCTATACCACATCCAAATCATCCTTTGCTCCTGCCCATCTCCATCTCCTTCTGAGCAGAGGTAATTCTCTCTGTTAAAGATAAATAACTACAAATGGACAAATGAGAACAAAAACCTGTATTAGCCATGATTAATATGTAGATAGATTTATAGGTTTCATTTCTGTACATAAAGAATGTCGGTGGGAATTCTTCTTCTTTCCAAATACACATTCTGAACAACCAGCATTTCTGGGTTTATTTGGCTGGAAGAATTTACAACCAGCCATGAATGGCTCCTTTGATTACAGTGTGGGTCGGATCAGAGAATTAATTCTGCTCTCCAGCAAATATTTTCGAAGAATTCCTAAAAAGGCTGGTAAATGCCTTTGCTCCGTCAGTTGCTATTATAAAGACGAAACAATACGACCACAGATGCTTTTTCTATGGAATGTGAGAAGTAATATTTTGCCTGCTCTGTCCACGATCACTTGGGCGTATTTGTAACAAATATTAAAGGTTTCTTTTTTTTCTTTTTTTTAAATAAAGCAAGATAACCCCCACTGACAAGTGTGGGTTAGCTAATTTATATGCAATAGGGGGCATATATATTGTCGCAGCTCATTAAGGTACTTGGGTTCAAACATAGTCTTGCACTTTCACATGGTTGTCAGTCCATCCATCTTCCCTGTCCTGATGAATGTTTAACAACAATTCCTATTGACGTTGGGGAACCCTAGAGCTACTGACCTTGCGGTAGTTCCAGAGTTTTCAGAGGGTGTTGCATTAATAGGCACACCACACTTGTGTTCAGTGAATAGAGTGCTGCATAATAGTAATCTGTGGGCCGGCCCGATACACGCGGGTCGGGCGGACCTCGCACTCTTCCTTGCTGGTGCGGGTTGAGCTCTTCTTCTGCTCTCCCTGTCCACCATCGTCAAATGCCGACTTCTGGGTTTGTCTTTTATAGACGCTGCGCCGCCCCTTTTGTGATGTCAAGTCCATAAAAGAAACACTGAAGTCGGATGCGGGGCGGGTGGGGGTCAAGGTAGGATGGGTTAGGGTTGGGGAAGTCCTCGCACATCACTGCTGCGTAACCATAGCCTGTAAAGTAGGATTACCCAAAACTATATTCTGGAGTTTCCAAAAATCATAAACAAGACTTAGATTGTGGGAAATAGGTTTTGTGGTTCATTTGGCCAAAGTTCAGACCCATATGAATGGTGCAAAACTATCACGGCCAATACCTCTAAAAAAAATAAATAAAACATACTTTGAGTAAAGCATGGGAGCGGCAGAATGATGCTACCAGTTTTATACTTCCTTATATTAGTAGATATCTAGACGCAGTAGTGATTGCCTAAAGAGGGCTGGGGCCCAATTGGGGCAACTTTTTGGGGCCCCCAGATTTAAAGGACCATTTTATACAGTTATTTTATTTATTTTTTTTTATAAATTTACATACATCTTTTAATCCTCCAGCACCTACAAAATGAACCATTTCTTGGCAACACGTCTTACTTTATATTAGAAAGGCAAGAATAGACATTTGAGGGCGTTATTTATGAAGGTCCAAATTTATCTCAGTATTTCTAAGTTAGAAATCCGAGCAACTCCTATTGCCCGAATGGATTTTATTTATGATGAAAAAAGACTGAAAATATAGGGTCGGCCAAACTTCGGAGCTTTCCCTGAAAAATCTGAATAGTTTGAAGTTTTGCGCAAAAACGAAAAATTTTTGGTAGTTTTCTGAGTTTTTTGTGCAGAAATCCAATATCATCGAATATCAGTACGGACGTCATCAGCACAGACACTGGGACCTTCCCCATTGACTTATACAGGACCTCAAGAGCTTTTAGATGCTGGGGTTTCAGATTTGGAGTTTTTAGACCGTCGGACTTTAATAAATTTAAAAAAATTAGTAGTTTATTTTCCCTCTGAAAACCACAAATTATTCGAGGTTAGGATATTTGGACCTTGATAAATAACCCCCTTGGTTTCTGTTTATACTCCCGTATGAACAAAACCCTTTGTATCTACAAAGCTCATTTGTTATGTGAACATGAGCCCTTTTGCCCATTTCCAGTTAAATGGCTGCTCCCTCAGCTACATACAGTAGCATCTCATATCTCTGTATGTTACAAAAAGAAACAGTCAAAATTTCCTAAAAACTACAAAAAAATACAAAATATGCTGGTGAGAAAGCTTGGGAGCTCTCAGATTAGATTTGTAGATTAACCAAAACAACAGGTGATAGAAGAATGAGAATAAACAAAAAATAGAACAAGAAAGTCCAACATAGCAACAAAACAGCAGGTAGAGTCGGTGCAACGGGTCGGAACACTACTTCCTGCTTTTCAGCTCTCTTGGTTTCCACTGTAACCAATCAGTGACTTGAGGGGGGCACATGGATCATATCTGTTGCTTTTGAATCTGAGCTGAATGCTGAGGAACAATTGCAAACTCACTGAACAGTTATGTCCCATGTGGCCCCCCTTCAAGTCGCTGACTAACTCAGAGTTAGAGAGCTGAAAAGCAGGAAGTATGTTACACACCCAGTCACTCCAGAATTTTGAGCAAATTTTAGTGTAGGTCAACTAGGGAACAGTCCAAATTCGATTTGAATTTTAAAAAAAATTGAAAATTTGAATATCAAAATTTATCATGTACTGTCTCTTTAAAAATTCGACACAGACTATTCTTAAACCTGCTGAATTGCTGTTTTAGCCTAGGGTGGACTTTAAAAAATAAAAGTTTTTTTTTTTTAAATACTTTGAATCGAATTCGGTCTGAATTCGATTTGAACGATCGAATAGAGCCTATTGACTCGAAGTTAAAAAATTCGATTTTTTAATACATTTTCAGGAAAAAGGGGCATAAAGGTGGTGGCTGACCAAATTAGTTGGACTATTAAACTCCTAATTAAAAACACAAATTCATGCTTTTGCTGCTCATTAGATGATCTTAAATGGTCTTCCAGAAGAACAAAATATTGAAGGTAACATTTATATATAAACACATTTATTCTGGATCTTAGAACCAAGATCATAGATTAAGTATTTATTATTAGAACAAATGGCTGTAATAGTTCAAGGTGGGAGTGATCAGACCATAAATAACTGTTAAGGGAAAAAGCACCGGTCAGGTAAGATCGCAGTAATGCGCGTTAATGAATAAATAAATCAACTCAAGGTTATAATGTAAACCTGGTAAGAAAGATGCTGAAAGCTGAAGTCAGGTTCTTTAACATAATATAAATAATAAAGCTATAAAAATATCTTCTTAACTGTTGTTAAATTAAAAATATAGAAATTATTGATAAGTTTATCTTTTGATTATTATTTCTGAAATTGTTCTTTACTTTGATTTATTTTAACTGATTTTATTTTGATTATTCTCAGCTAAGAAATCCTTTAAAGAACATAAACCGAAAGGTACAATTTAATCGGTATTACTGGTTGCTGTTGGCCAGACATAAAGGGGGTTATTTATCAAGGTCTGAATTTTTCTAAGTATTTCTAACTTAAAAATCTGATCAACTCCGACTGTCCGAATGGACCTTATTTATGAAGAAAAAGCCTGAAAAAATAGGGTGGGCAGTGGCGGAACTACCGGGGGGCAGGGGGTGCGAGCAGGCCAGGGCCCGCACCCCCCCCGTTCGCCGATGTGAATGCTGGCATATGCGGCCGTACAGAGGGGGGCGGGGCCCGGCTGCACGTCACGCACCAGGGCCCACCCCCTCTAGGATCGCCACTGAGGGTGGGGAAAACTGCGGAGCTTTCCCCGAAAACTACAAATTGTTCGGAGTTCTCCGGCAAAAGCCTACGATATTTCAAAATCATCGGATATCGGTACAGACATCAGCGCAGACACTTGGACCTTCCCCATTGACTTTTACAGGACCTTGAGAGCTTTAGATTCCAGAGTTTTGGATTCAGAGTTTTCAAACCTCTGTACTTTAATAAATCTTGAATAATTTTTTATTTTTTGTTTCTTGGAAAAAAAATTATTCGAGGTTTGGATATTCAGACCTTGGTAAATAACCCAAGATCATATGTTTGGGCAGGTCATCAGCTAACCTGATCTACAACCCATAAGTTGCTCAGCTGAGGGACTTTCCTCCCTGGCTTGATTGATATCTGGAGGAGTTCTGGTCAGACACAGATCGAGGAGGTGATTGTTTGGTCCTGTGGGTGATGGACTGCCTATTAAAGTCAAGAGACAGCGAATCAGTGATCGATGTCTGATGATGAATGGGCACCTTTAGGGGAGCTTAGTATGCAAGCAAAATGCTGGCTCCTGCTCACACAAGTAAATACACAACAAGCCAGTTCTCCAACCCTTGTCTGAAAAAAGGCACTTCACGTCATGTGACACCAAAAATATGAATAAAGAGGGATAATTAGTACTGGGTCGTGCAAAATGTTCATAAAACTATGCCAACTGGAGTTCTCCATCATACTAAATGCATGAAAGAAATTTACCAGTGCGTCAGTTTATAAATTGTTACATTTTAGGAATTTACAAGTGTGAACATGGGGAGGCCCATTTATCAAAGTCCAAATTTTTCAATTTTTTTTCTGAAAATCCGCACAGATTTCCCCCCTTATTCATCAATACATTTTCCTGAAAATTTTCTGTGCGGGAAAAACTAATGTGAAAAAAACCGAAAACTAATTTTTCGGGTTTTGGCATTCGGACTTTAATACATAACCCCCTTACGGTACATGTGAACAAAAGCATGGCATTTAGTGATGAGTGAATCTGTCGCTTTGCAGAAAAATCTTCAAAGCCATGGAAAAATGTTCAAAGTGCCAGAAATTTGAATCAAAATCATTGGGCGACGATGGACAATTTTCTTCAGTTTTTTCTGCGTTTTCCTTTTTTTTCATGATGAAAATTCTTGTGGCAAAATTTTGCGACGGTTTTGACAATAAATGTAATTCTCCTAACTGCCATCTATTTTTCTATCACGGCATAGTTTTCCTTATAGCTTTAGGGGGAAAGGGGTACCCTAGTATGGCACTTACTGTATATTCATTTTTCTATATGTATGCAAAGAAAAAAATTGTGATTTATTATCATCCCCCATAAGTAATAAAAGGCACTAAGTTTGACCATGAGCAATAACCTATAGCAACCAACAAGATGTTTGCCAGTAAATGCTTTCTGCTGATTGGCTGATGTGGGTTACTCTGCAAATTTAGTGCCTTTTGTTACATAACCCCATTGGAGTTTCAAGTTTTGGGCAAATTTTATTACTACAAAACCTCTTAAAATTAACCTTGGTTTATTTTTAATGTATTTAAATAATTACTTTTGAAGTCAGAAATCTGAATGAAATCTTTGTAACATTCACATATAACCTATTCAGGTTTTTTTTAGGAAGAACACCAATTGCAAGGGTTTTTTTTTTTTCATAAATAACAGGCAGAAAGATTTAGGGGCAAATTACTTATGGTCGAATATCGAGGGTTAATTAACTGTCGAAGTTAAATCGGATATCGAAGTCGAAAGATTTACCGCAATTGGTTCGAACGATTCGAAGGATTTAATTGTTCGATCGAATGATTTTTAGTTCGAACGATTAAATCCTTTGAATCGTTCGATTTGAAGGATTTTAATCCATCGATCGAACGATTTTTCTTCGACCAAAAAAAGATAGCAAAGCCTATGAGGACCTTCCCCATAGGCTAACATTGACTTCAGTAGGTTTTAGGTGGCGAACTAGGGGGTCAAAGTTTTTTTTTAAAGAGACAGTACTTCGACTATCGAATGGTCGAATAGTCGAACGATTTTTAGTTCGAATCGTTCAATTCGAAGTCGTAGTCGAAGTAGCCCATTTGATGGTCGAAGTAGCCAAAAAAAAAACATTCGAAATTCAAAGTTTTTTTATTCTATTCCTTCACTCGAGCTAAGTAAATGGGCCCCTTACTGTAAGACAAAAGTTCCTTTGTGAACCAGATCTAAGGGGAATTGTAACTGTAATTAAAAATCGCAAGCTTTATTTAAAATAGTTTTTTTGAGAATGTTTAGCGCTGCTTAACTAAAGGTTAGCGTTAACACCTGCTCTTTCATTTAATTTAATTAAATATTTTGTCACAATATACGCTTTGCGATTGCGACATTTTATTACATACACCGCAAATGTTCGCAAAAGCCATTTGATCCCAAACTTTGCGAGGAAGTTGTTGAGGTCTGTAATCGGTCAAAAAGGACACAAAGATGGTCGCTAACATTTGCAATGGTCTTTGTAAAGAACGAAACATATTTTATTCCCCCACCAGAGCTTTGGGATGTGAAACAGGAGATAATGATATCACTGTATGAATAAAGGACAGGGTTCTAAAAACGTAATGACTGGTAAGATAAAAAGGAAGAATAAAGATGGATCTCTGAAGATGCCAGATACCAAATCTTTCATGTCAGATGAGGCTGGTTGGAGGAAAAACATTAAACCGATGGTCTTTAGAGGATTTGTTTGAGATTGGTGATGAAAGATATTTAAGTCCCAACTAGATTCTGGCAGGTGCAAATTAGGAACTTGAAAAAATACCATTGAACTGTAGAAAGTTCTCAAAAATATTTCAGAAGAGTGAGACACTAAGGGGGTTATTTATCAAAGTCTCAATTTATCTCAATATTTTCTGCTACAAACTGATCAAATCTGCTCAGGTTTTTTTTACACTTATTTATTATTACATTTTCCAGAAAATTAGCTGTGTGGGAAAAAGATCGATTTTTTTTTTTGGATTTTTCACCCGAAAACTCGGATTTTCTCTGACGTAGTTGGCAGCTTAAATATATTGCAATATATGGACAAACAATCCCTGTTTTGTTTAAAGGGTAAGGCATTTTTCAGTAGCAGTATGCACAAAATGTCGCTGTCTTAAATATATTGATAATGGGTTGAGTGCAGAGGACTCTTGTATTTGGCTCTGTTTGTTTAGGATAGCAGTTGCCATATTAGCTTGGTGTGACATCACTTCCTGCCTGAGTCTCTCCCTGCACTTATAGCTCTGGGCTCAGATTACAGCAGAGAAGGGAGGGGGGAGAGGAACAAACTGAGCATGCTCAAGCCCTAGCCCTGGAGGTTTAAGCTGAAAACAGGAAGTCTGATACAGAAGTTCATGAGTACACAATAGAAGGAAAGAAATGCTGTTTTTCTTTTGACAGAGGACTCAGAGCAGCATTACTTTGAGGGTTTACTGGTATATTTAGGTGGACCTTTCTGATAAGGCTTACTTAGTTTTAGCTTTTCCTTCTCCTTTAAGATCATATGGGGGTGAGATTTGGGTTGAATATGTGTTCTAAATATTCTTGAATGTCTAAAACACCGATATATTCCTATGTCTATGAACATAGGGCTGCCTTGGCCAAAGTTGGACTTTCAAGTGGGACTTGAACTGCAAAAATTTTGATGGCCACTGAAATAGGGGGCTTGTATGCTCCTGCAGTTATACACAGTTACAAGTTTCCCTAAAAATAATTTTACTATTCCAGGTCTAATGTGACCATCAACAGATAGGGGCCGATTCATCAAGGGTCGAATATCGAGGGTTAATTAACCCTCGATATTCGACTAGGAATTGAAATCCTTCGACTTCGAATATCGAAGTTGAAGGATTTAGCGCAAATTCTGCGATCGAACGATCAAAGGATTATTCCTTCGATCGAACGATTAAATCCTTCGAATCGAACGATTCGAAGGATTTTAATCCAACGATCGAAGGAATATCCTTCGACCAAAAAAACTTAGGCAAGCCTATGGGGACCTTCCCCATAGGCTAACATTGACTTCGGTAGCTTTTATCTGCCGAACTAGGGGGTCGAAGTTTTTTTTAAAGAGACAGTACTTCGACTATCGAATGGTCGAATAGTCGAACGATTTTTAGTTCGAATCCTTCGATTCGAAGTCATAGTCGTAGTCGAAGGTCGAACTAGCCCATTCGATGGTCGAAGCAGCCCAAAAAACACTTCGAAATTCGAAGTTTTTTTACTTCGAATCCTTCACTCGAGCTTGATGAATCGGCCCCATAGTGTTTCTACTCCAATGACATCACCTTAATATCTCATGGGCATTTTAGTGTGATACAGTCACTTGCCTGAGGCAAAAATTGCTCCTTTAATTAAAGCGAGTTTTGCTGAGAACAGCCAATGCTAATAAGGAGCTCATAAAACAGGCTTCCATAGAGGAATCTCTGTACTCCTCCATCAATCTCTATATTCAGAACATAGTGCCTGCCAGAGGAACTTTAGCCTTAACTCATTATAAAGTGTCTATGCCCTTATACTACCTGTTCAAAGTGTATCCATATGTCAGAGTTTTACATCCCATAATAAAGAACGTAGTGAGAGCTCAGTGAATGCTTGTTATGTGCACAAATGTGCATTGGATTATAGTTTTTGTTTCCTCCTATGATGTGCAGCACTGCGTATCTTGTCGGCGCTATATAAATAAATGATGATGAAGATGCAATGCCATTGATGCTTTATGCATATTAGTTTATAGAAAATACATCTTGGAGGATGCAGAAATTGGAAAACCAATATGGCAGCTCATTGTTTCTACAGTACACAGTTTACGATGGAAAGAATTATTTTCAAGGGGTACTGATTTTAATGATGTATGGTAGAAGGAAGAATACAGGCCTCCATAGAGCAAAACTATATTATACTAAAAGGCTAGGGATGCACCGAATCCACTATTTTGGATTCAGCCGAACTCCTAAATCCTTTGCGAAAGATTCGGCCGAATACCGAACCAAATCCTAATTTGCATATAATCCTAATTTGCATCTGCAATTTAGGGGTCAGAAGGTGAAAACATTTTTTACTTCCTTGTTTTGTGACAAAAAGTCACGCGATTCCCCTAATCTGCAAATTCGGATCGGCCAGGCACAAGGATTCGGCAAATCCAAATCCTGTTGAAAAAGTCAGAATCCCAAACCGAATCCTGGATTTGGTGCATCCCTAACTGAAACTACAGAGCAGCCATTCTCAGCTGCACAAACTGTCAGTCATCGCTGTTGGTCTGGCGACTTTTGAGTAGGGCATCCTGGATCAATTAAATCCCACCAAGGATCTCAGTATCTCTTAATTATCAAATCTAAATGTTGGAGGGGAAGGAGATTAAGTGACATATTGATTGACATATTGAACCCAGACCTTCTTCAGTCAGTGTCCGGCAACTTAACAAGTGATCGCTGATCACTGAATTATTCATGCCAAGTCTCTAGTGGCCTCATCACAGACATATTCCTTCTCCCAATTGATTGAAATCAGTGGCTGCTCTTCCTTTATGGGACATATTAATTAGGGAGAATTATTTAAGCATATGTAGAGATACTATTTTACTATTATACCAGTTTTATTATAGAAGGGCCCAAAGGGATTTCTTTATTAAAGTCATAAAAGCATTTTTTTGTTGAATACCAAAAAGAGGTGATTATTCCCTATCTCTCTAAATACCCACAAGCCAGATGTAAAACGAGCAACTATAGCGAATGCATAAAAAGTCCACCCAATGTTCATGGACCTATCCCAATTTCAAGTGTGTTTATTTCATTATAATACACAAAAGCCATGAATATCTTGTAAATGATATCCTTATAAACGGTGAGTTCTGATGTCATCAGTTATAAACGGTGAGTTCTGATGTCATTTCTGTCACATGACTCACTGAAATTTGTGTATTATAATAAATAAAGTACCCCCAGTTGTAAAATATGAGGATATTAGAAGTTACCTCGGAGTTTCATGACCTGTATAAAAACACTCGGCCTTCGGCCTCGTACTTTTATATGGTCATGAAACTCCTCGGTAACTTATAATATCCTTATATTTTACAAGAGGGGGTACTTTATTCACTATATACAACAATCGCAGTTGAAAGAGGACAGTCCATACAGCCGGAGGGACCCAAAGTCATATTATTAGCAGTTCCGACATTTTAACAGCAGGAGATAATCATCAGTAAACTATTCATATGGCATTTAATGAGATACGATTGCAAAAATACGCAATAGCCGCCAGTCTCCATAACTGATCACATAAATCATATACTGTGTTGCCGTTAAAGAAAACATTTATCTCATTAAAACCTTCAGGAAACAATGTGAGTCCATTTACATTCCTTTTCATTCTGTCGCCACCCATTAATGGAAGAGGACAATGGTCAATAAGCATACATTTTTATTCCCAAAATGTGGTTATTGTCTTTCCCACATAAGCACACAAAGTCTTAAAGGAGAAACAAACCCTTAATATGAAAAAAAAACCCCTACCCCCCTTCCCTACATAGACCCCCCTCCCCCCAGCCTAGTTGCCCCTCCCCCTCTGCTGGACAGAATCTGCACAGAAGGGTTAGTAAAGAGTTAGGGGCATTTGTCTGGGGAGGGGGGCAGCTAGGCTGCGGGGGAGGGGGGTCTATGTAGCGTAGGGTTTTTTTAATACAGGTTTGTTTCTCCTTTAAGGGTTCTTTTACATCATCAAGCACAGTGGACAACTTGTGCCGGTCCCCCGCAGTGAGTTGCATCTAAAACCACTTTCAATAAAGGTACTTGCATCAAAAAGGGCATTAACTCTATAGATGAAAACATAATTTTGCCTCTTTATATGCCCCTGGTAAGGCATCACCTGGAGTATGCAGTGCAGTTCTGGGCTCCAGTCCTTAATGGGTGGCTCATCTTAGAGTTAATGTTTAGTACGTTATAGAATTGCTAATTCTAAGCAACTTCTATATTGACCTTCAATTTTTCTTTTTTATAGTTTTTGAATTATTTGCATTCTTCTTCTTCTGACTCTTTCCAGCTTTCAAATGGGGGTCACTGACCCCATCTAAAAAGAAATTCTCTTTACAAATGGCTACAAATGGATTGTCATTGCTACTTTTTATTGCTCGTGTTTTTTTTCAGCCCCCCTTCCAATTCATAGTTCAGTCTCTTATTCCAATCAATGTATGGTTTATAGGGTAATTTCAGGAAGTTTGCATCACATTGGGAGACAGCAGGGGACATTTTGCTATGTCTTTGGCAGCGCAGAAGCACCAAAACTCACTGACCCCTTGGATTTTGCTCCCAGTGGCCTCAAAGCAGGTGCTTATTTTTGAATTTCTGGCTTGGAGGCAAGTTTTGGTTGTGTAAAAACCAGATGTACTGCAAAATGGAACTTCTTGTAGGCTGCCAGTCCACATAGGGACTACTGATTACCAATCTCACACATTTTGCACCCCTAGGAACATTTTGCATTGTTGCTATTCTCCAACTTTTTTACATTTACATGTGGCTCACAGATAAAAAAAAAGGTTAAGGACCCTTGGTCTAAGGATTATAAAACACAATGGGACCTTTCAAACCAGCCTTATTTCAGCCATCTTAAAAACATCCATATTAACCTCCTGCAGCACTTAAATGGTCAACACACAGAAGTGCAGGGATGAAAACATAATTCTGCCTCTTTATAGGTCCCTGGTGAGGCCTCATCTGGAGTATGCAGTGCAGTTTTGGACTCCAGTCCTTAAGAGGGATATAAATGAGCTGGAGAGAGTGCAGAGACTAAGTGCAACTAAATTGCTTAGTGGGATGGAAGACTTAAATTATGAGGGGAGACTGTCAAGGTTGGGGTTGTTTTCTCTGGAAAAAAGGCGCTTGCGAGGGGATATGATTACACTTTACAAGTACATTAGAGGACATTATAGACAAATAGCAGGGGACCTTTTTACCCATAAAGTGGATCACCGTACCAGAGGCCACCCCTTCAGACTAGAAGAAAAGAACTTTCATTTGAAGCAACGTAGGGGGTTCTTCACAGGACAGTGAGGTTGTGGAATGCACTGCCGGGTGATGCTGATTAAGTTAATGCCTTTAAGAATGGCTTGGATGATTTCTTGGACAGACATAATATCAAAGGCTATTGTGATACTAAGCTCTATAGTTAGTATAGGTATGGGTATATAGAATTTATTTAAAATTAGGGACGGGTGTGTGTATGGATGCTGGGTTTTCATTTGGAGGGGTTGAACTTGATGGACTTTGTCTTTTTTCAACCCAATTTAACTATGTAACTTTCTAGCCGAAAATGGTCTGGGGAACATCTTCCTCTTGAAAAGTACATATACTTGACCATGAGTACTTTTTAAGCAGCTGGTTAAGGAGGGCCCCATTTCATATTAACTCTAGGGAAATAAAGCCCAAAACGAGCTGAAAGGTTCTGATGCATTGTAGTAGTTGCCTTACCCTATTTTGCCTGTATTATTGCATTCAAAGGGCATTAGAAGGGTATGCTAAACAAAACAATAAAACATGCAGAATGATTCACTTAATACAAGAACAGAATGAGGTTTCTGTTAGATAATATGAAAAAGAAATATTCATTTAGGCTCATGGAAAAGTCTTACCCTTTCCAGTTATTTAAAGGAGTGTGTTGTATTTATCTAATTTTTACTCTTAATCTGGTTTGGATTGAACATAGCACACACTACAATAGACTCATTGTTCTGCTCTCCATACCACCCACAGCGGGCGGCGAGAACTGCTTTTTTAGTAGTATCTAGAGGAAATGAATTGGGTCTCCAGCTCACTAGAAACACACTGACAGCTATTCGCTAATCATCATTCAGCTGATTCAGAAAATCTAGTACATTTCAACTACACACCAGAGGGATTCTTATTAGTATCTACAGGAACTGGAGTTTGCTCTTTTACAATACAATACACACCTTTCCTCCCCTCCTGTATAGCTTCAATGTTTCATTGGTAGGCTTCATAAGTCCTCGTTGGCTCATAAAGAATGACGAATTCTCAATATAAAAAATCTGGGGGGTTATTTATCAAAGGTCAAATTTTAGAGTAATGTGAATTTTTTGAAACTTGAATACATTTATTCACAATTCGAATGGTATGTTTTTTATGAAAAAATTCTACATTCAACATTTTTTTTTGACGCGCATCATATTTTTTCTCCCATTGGAGTCTATAGGTTGTCCTTTTCTAAGTGAATCTTGGCAACAATTTGGCTTGTCACTACTATTAACATCTTAAAATAGTTCAAGGGACCTCTGCCATTGACTTCTACATGAACTCAGCAGGTTTTAGGTGGAGAATAGTTGAATTTGAAGTGCTTTTGGGGTCAAGATGTGATAAATCTCACATTTGAATTTAAAAACGAGTTTGTGGTTTCAAATTAGAATTTGTAAATAAAATTTTGAAAATTCTAAGTTATCATTCAAAGCTTAGTAAATCTGCCCCATGGAGTTACTATTGAATTAATGAACGTGCTTGTAACTGTTACAATAATATTATATATTGTATATGGAAGTACTGGCGTTAGACAAACATTTATTGATATTGTTGGTAATTTTTAAATTTTATTTTAACCTTATTATAGGACTCTGAGACAAGGTTCTAAGAATAACTGATGATTTATTTAGGAAACAAATTCAGAATCTTGTCCCAATGTTACAGGAGAACTTTAAGTAAGATCCTACAAGGTTCAGCCTTTTATAGATGACAACATAACTTATCGGAGATAACTTTCTGGGTGTGTTGTGGTTACAGCTGGGAATATGTGGGGTGAACTAGTCAGCATTATCATGTCAGGTGCCTGTGGTTTTGTAAGATGACTTATTGGCCTTTGTATATTACCTCCATCCTCGCCTCCCTTCATAGAGAACACTGGGGGATTTGATGTATGCCTTTGTTCAGAACTTACCTGTTATAAGTGAGTGATGAGCCGGCAGGACAACAGGAGAAACCCTGGTGGACCTCACTCACCCAGACCTGCTCCCTGGTTCAAACTATGGGTGGTGCCCCCCTGACCTCCCACCCTGGCCTCAAACATGGTACAAATAGAATAAGGTATGTGCAGGGGGGAGGGGGTTGTGTCTGGGGCATGGGGACCAGGGAGGGGGGTGTGCATGCCTCTGAGGAGGCCCTGGACCCCCCCTAGTCTGGTGCTGTCTCCAGCAATGAGGCTAAAGCAAGGCAAGATGTCATTATTCTGCTCGTAATTAAGCATGATCAGTCTTTGCACTCCAGTGATAGGGCCAGCTGAATTGCCAGCTGGGTGTGAGTAATATTGAACTGATAACATAGAGCCCAACGTATATACACACAATGTTCATTGTTTACTTAAGCCCAATGACATGTTTTATTACCAAATAGGAATAACTGGCCAGCTGGGATACCAAGGAAAATCCAGGTGGGACCCCAGTCTTACTACTAGGCCCCTCTGCCTACAATGCTTTTTACTCCTTCCCTGCACCACAACCATATATTTCCCATTGATAAACCCCATAAACTAACCAAAACAAAGAAAAAAGTGCCTTCCCACCTGGACAAAAAATCTTTTGTCTGAATTGGGGTATCCTAATATATTTACTGTAAAAATGTTGAGTCAATAGAGTATAGGCAGAAAAACAATGTTAACAGGACCAAATTGAAAATATGTGTATGTTGCTTTAAAAGTAGATGTAAGGTGGCAACATGGGATTGGTTTTAATGTTTGGGGAGGGATCTCCTGGGGTATAAATTTTGTGACCAAATGTAACAACAGTAATGCCTATGAATAAGTGCCTGTGGGCACGAAACGCGTAAGGCGGAGCATCAATTGGTCTGTATGCCTTTAATATTTATGCTGAGAGAATGACTTGGAATATATATTTTTTTGGATTTTGACTTAAGTGCCCTTCCGAGTTGGGGGCTATATTCCAGCATTTTTGGCCCTTTTTGACAGGCCTTTTTAGATTGCAGCAGTTGATTAACAGTTTTGCCTTCCCACCTGCTGCCAACAGATTATTACATCGAACACAGTTGTACAACCTGACTTTTATTAGCTACTATTATTAGGGCAGAAATATTAAAATACACTCATTTTATTTTTTTAATCTATTAGTTTGCCACTTTTCACATTTTCAACATGGGGGCAATTACTTACAATTAGGGATGCACTGAATCCAGGATTCGGTGCGGGATTTGGCCTTTTTCAGCAGGATTCGGATTCGGCCGAATTCTTCTGCCCAGCCGAACCGAATCAGAATTTGCATATGCAAATTAGGGGCGGGGAGGGAAATCGTTTGACCTTTTGTCACAAAACAAGGAAGTAAAACATTTTTCCACTTCCCACCCCTAATTTGCATGTGCAAATTAGGATTCGGATTCGGTATTCGGCCAAATCTTTCACAAAGGATTCAGGGGTTAGGCCGAATCCAAAATAGTGGATTCGGTGTATCCCTACTTATAATGAGTACTGCTGAATATCCTGATCCTACATTGGCTCAACTGTTACATTCTGGTGAGATATGATCATCTTCCAGTTCCTTCAGCCTTGTTGTGTGTTGTCCTGGTGAACATTACATCAATTATATGAATGTGCTTGTGCAATACACTTTGGTACTGGTTTTATGATTCTTAATGAAGCAAATAAAAGTGGCAACCTTCATAATTAGTATTAGTAATTAATTAGTATTAATAATTGTTAGTCATAATTAATCTTGGGAGAAAAAAATTTCCTGTAAGTAGCGATTCGTGATGGGCGAAACTTGAAACACCCGCGAAAATTCGCCCGAAAAAATTCAGCGGCGTCCAAAAAATTGTCAAAAAAAGGGCGCCGGCGTCAAAAACGAGACGCCGGCGCCGTTTCGAGAATTTTTCACCGTTTTGCGAATTTCGCGGGAAATTAGCAAATTTTCCGGCGAAGCGAAACGACGCAAATTTGCCCATCACTAGTAGCGATGGACAAATCTGTGCCATTTTGCTTTTCTGAAAAATTTGCGAATTTACAGAAATTCGCAAAACAAAATAATTTGATGCAATCGACAATTTTTATACGCGTGACTATTTGGGCCAAATGCGTTAAAGTCAATGGGTGTCCGAACAAATTTTGACGTGCAACAATTTTTATGCCAAATGTTTTTTTGATGCGGGGGATTTTTCGTGAATTAATCTGCTTGTGCTGAAACGCAGAAATACACTGCAAATTCGTGTCTGCGGAATTTATTCACCCATCACTAATTGTAAGCAGGCCCGGATTTGTGGGAAGGCCACCTAGGATTAGGGTGGCAGGATTTTATGGGGGCGGCATGCTGCTCAACCTCACCCACATTGATTCAAAAACAGTGGGAATGTACTGGAGATACAATTATTTTGTTAAATTTCCAGTGCGCCAATCCCTATTGCTCCGGTCCCGATGATAAAAGGGGAGGGGACAGGGGCGACAAAGGGCAGTGGGCCTAGGGGCGCCCACTATGTAAATCCGGCCCTGATTGTAAACTCTTGCAAGTAAGGCCCTCTAATTCTATTCTTACTCTGCAAACACTTGTTTTTTTATAAATTCATGTAAATGGCTGCGTTATTTGCTGGCATTATATAAATAATGATGATGGGTCCAGAGTGAAACCTTCTCTCCTATATTCCTGGTACAGGTATGGGACCTGTTAACCTGTTATCCAGAATGCTCTGGACCTGGGGTTTTCCAAACAAGGGATCTTGCTGTAATTCAGAACTCCATACTTTAAAGTCTACTAAGAAAAATACATGAAACATTAAATAAACCCAATAAGATTGTTTGCATCCAATGTGGATGAACTATATCTTAGTTAGGGTGAAGTACAGGGCTGGACTGGGACGGCGGGATACAGGTACGGGATCCATTATCCGGAAACTCATTATCCAGAATGCTCTCAATTACGGAAGGGACTTCTTCCATAGAGTCTATTCTATACAATTTTTTTTAAATTATCCCTTTTCTCTGTAATAATAAAACAGTACCTTGTACTTGATCTCAGCTAAAATATAATTAATCCTTATTGGAAGCAAAACCAGCCTATTTAATGTTTAAATGATTTTCTAGTAGACTTAAGGTATGAAGATCCAAATTATTTCGAAAACCCCAGGTCCCCAGCATTATTCTGGATAACAGGTCCCATACCTGTAATGTATTATCCCATATGTTACTGTTATATAATTGGTGGCAGTTTAATGCGTAAGAATTCCAAAACAGTCCCTTTAGTGGGTTTAGCTGAGGCTGTCACAGGGTATGCACAGTAAATGAAATATTCTATAAATCCTTTTTAATGAAACTGTCATATAGTGTCTTGCCATTTTCTGTGCTTGTGTACAGATATACCTTTCATTTCCACATTCTGAATGTGCCAGATTTCAGCCGTTTTACCTTCTGTCAGTGGAGAAAGTTTAAGATGGACGTTCCGACTGCTCTTGTCATGCTTCGTTTACCCACTCTCACTAATTAAATTCACACTTAACATTTCCTGGATGCATTCTCTTACCCTGGGTGTAAATGTGACAAGGAAACCATAATGACTCACATAGGGCTTGACACTTCTTGACACAGATGTGCTGCAACCGCATTATTTTAACTAATCTCCATTTGTTTTTCTGTGTTTAATTGAATATATGAACCACCAAGGCAACCCTCCTGATCTGTAAAAAGTGGGTAGAAAGGCTTAGACATACAGTAGGCAGGTATTTTCATAAGACACAGCAGTGTTCTTCAAATTATAATTACAGACAGAATAGTACAGTGTCGGACTGGGACAACAGGGGTCCACCCAAAAACCTTTGACTAGGGGCCCACCAATTAATCTTAGACCAGGGGCCCACTCTCAGTACTATTATTCTTCCTCTCCTCACTCAACCTCTATTCTCCTATTCTCTTTTCTTTACATACGATAATCTATTATTCCATCTATTTAGTCTCTTTTTTCTCATAGAAATAGGGAATGAACATGAAATAGGCTAAATGTGTAGTAGCTTGAGGGCCCACTGACACCTGGGCCCACCGGGACTTTTCCAGGTATCCCGGTGGGCCAGTCCGACACTGGAAAAGTATAGATATTGGACATCTTATCCAGAATGCTCGGGGCCTGGGGTTTTTTGAATAACAGATCCTTGTAATTTTGATCTTCATTAGTGATGGGCGAATAAATTTCGCCTGGCACAAATTTGCGGCGAACTTCTGCGTTTCGCCGTCGGCGAATAAATTCGCGAAAATTCGCTAGAAAAGATTTTCACGATTTTTTCATGATAACGTTCGAATTTCACGATAAATTTTGTGAAAATGTTCGATTTTTAGCGAAAACTTTCAAATTGCATGATTTTTTCGTGAAAATGTTCGAATTTCAAGATTTTTTCGTGAAAATGTTTGAATTTCAAGATTTTTTCGTGAACTTTTTTGCTGTTTCACAAATTTTGCAGGAAATTTTTCGGCGAAACGGGGGAAATTCGCCCATCACTAATCTTCATACTTTAAAGGAACAGTTCACCTTTGGATTAACTTTTAGTATGCTGTAGAGAGTGATATTCTGAGATAATTTTTGAATTGTTTTACATATTTTATTATTTGTGGTTTTTGGGTTATTTAGCTTTTTATCAGCAGCTCTCCAGTATTAATTACCCTAGTAACCATAGACTAATTTGAATAAGAGACTGCAATATGAATAGGAGAGGCCTGAATAGAAATACGAGTAATAAAAAGTAACAATAACAATAAATTACACATTTGTTTTTTGGATGGGGTCAGTGACCCCCCATTTAAAGGCTGGAAAGAGTCAGAAGAAAAAGGCAAATAATTCAGAAACTATAAAAAAAATAAAATAATGAAGGCCAATTGAAAAGTTGCTTAAAATTGGCGATTCTATAACATACTAAAACTTAATTAAAGGAAAACCATCCCTTTAAGTCATATAAACATTAAATATATTACAATAATTTATTACAGAGAAAATAAATAATTTTTTAAAAAAGAATTGGACTATTTGGGTAAAATGGAGTCTATGGGAGAGTCTATGGAAGAGTCTAAGGGAGACGGCCTTTCTGGATAACGGGTTTCCGGATAACGGATCCCATACCTGTATATTTGACGCTGCTGTTGAATTAAACATAGCAAAGCGATCCCATAGCTATGGCCAAGGTAAGTTCAATAAATGATACTTATGTTGAAGGATATGTTCTTCAAAATCTTACTGAAAGAAATTTTGGAAGGAACGTATTGCGTGTATCAGCGATTGTTAAAGTTTTGCAAACCTGCAAAGATATTTAGTGACTCATTCAGCATCGGAAAAAAACAAAAAAAAACTTCTTGCTGGAACAGTTATTTTGCAGAAAGATTCCATTGTCAAGCAGGTCTTAAAAAGCAATGGAAAAAGGAAATTTGCGATGTAATACTTGTCTTATAAATTAAATTTCCAATCTGAAAAGGCAGAACAAAAGCAAAAAGGATAATTAATTGAGGACAAAAGCCACTTGGGGTTGAGCCCAGCTGTGATGCACCGACTGGTGATGCCGGTCACTAATTGCCACAGGCCAGGGTAATGTTCTTTAGAGGTGAGACAGGAGCCATCGGACATTGTCACCCAGTGCTGGTCATGTGCATTAGATATTGCTACAGGCAGGGACATCTCTGCTACCAGCTCGCAATGCACATTAGCAGATCCAGTAGCAGTAATGTAATGTACAAGACAGGGGAGGGCAGTGGGAGAGGGGTGGAAAATTGGCAAAACATTTCTTAACTGTTTGTTCTACTTTAATTCCAAAATCACTGTGAAGCTCTTGGGCACTCGTCTTCTTCAAAAATGCACTGACTGAGTCATTCAGAACCACACGGCTGTAAGACTACGTTAACAGACAAGCCAAATTCTGCGAACGCAGGACCGTCACATCTTCAAGCTTAAAGGGCATCAGTTAATAGTGCTACTCCAGCAGAATTCTGCACTGAAATCCTTTTCTCAAAAGAGCAAACAGATTTTTTTATATTCAGTT
The DNA here is from genome assembly GCF_017654675.1 of Xenopus laevis. Lineage (NCBI taxonomy): Eukaryota > Metazoa > Chordata > Amphibia > Anura > Pipidae > Xenopus > Xenopus laevis. The sequence continues at coordinate 150,625,475 of NC_054379.1, read as the reverse complement.
TTGAAATCTGACATGGGACTAGACATACTGTCAATTTCCCAGCTGCCCCCGGTCATGTGACTTGTGCCTGCACTTTAGGAGAGAAATGCTTTCTGGCAGGCTGATGTTTTTCCTTCTCAATGTAACTGAATGTGTCTCAGTGGGACATGGTTTTTTTACTATTGAGTGTTGTTCTTAGATCTACCAGACAGCTGTTATCTTGTGTTAGGGAGCTGCTATCTGGTTACCTTCCCATTGTTCTTTTGTTTGGCTGCTGGGGGGGAAAAAGGGAGGGGATGATATCACTCTAACTTGCAGTACAGCAGTAAAGAGTGATTGAAGTTTATCAGAGCACAAGTCACATGACCAGGTGCAGCTGGGAAATTGACAATATGTCCAGCCCCATGTCAGATTTCAAAACTGAATATAAAAAAATCTGTTTGCTCTTTTGAGAAATGGATGTCAGTGCAGAATTCTGCTGGAGCAGCACCATTAATTGATTCATTTTGGAAATTTTTTTTTTCCCATGACAGTATCCCTTTAAAGAAGAAGGAAAGCTACGGAGGCATTTTATTGCCAATAGATTAGCTGCAATAGTGCAAGCTAGAATGCTACATTTATTCTGTAGAATGCTTTACCATACCTGAGTAAAAAGCTCTAGAAGCTCTCTGTTTGTTTAGGTCAGCAGCTGTAGTATTAGCTTGGTGTGACATCACTTCCTGCCTGAGTCTCTCCCTGCTCACTTATAGCTCTGGGCTCAGATCAGAGAATGGAGGAGGGAAGAGGAGCAAACTGAGCATGCTCACGCCCGGGGCAAGGAGGTTTTAGCTGAAGGCAGGAAGTCTGATACAGAAGCCCATGAGTACACAATAGAAGGAAAGAAATGCTGTGTTTCTTTTGACAAAGGACTACTTTGAGGGTTTACTGGTGCATTTATATAGACCTTTCTGATAAGGCTTACTTAGTTTTAACCTTTCCTTCTCCTTTATAGCACTTGTCGGCACTATATAAATAAATGATGATGATGAAATGATGATGGTCTTCAAGCTTTGAATCTGTGTGCATACAGGCCGGCCCCCTTGGCCCCTGGGATTCTCAGCCTCACTCACAAAATGCTGAACCAGTTAGCTCTAAATAACAAAAAACACCCCTACATGCTTGAGTGGGAAAAAGACTTTGACACAACACTCTCAACCCAACAATGGTCATACTGCAGCCTAATGGCTAACCGAGGAAGCACTTGTGTAACCATTAGAGAAGCTTCATTAAAAGTACTGCATAGAACATACTTAGCACAGTTAGGCAAAGCCGACAGGGCACCTTAGGTTACCCCCGCCCCCCGTGTGTGCATGCGTGTGCTCGCAAGTTCGCACATGCTTCATAAGAAGAGAAGGGAGGGGGGAGAGTAACGAAGGGGTGGGAAGGGAAGGGCAGGGATGTGATGGAGGGGAGAGTGATAGAGGGGAGGGGAGGAGAGAGGAGGGAGGCAAGAGCAGCAGGGGAGCAAACCACGGGGACTAGGGGTAGGCAGAAGACTTTTGAACAGGTACCTGCCCAGCACCCCCACATCTTTGCGCCTTAGGCAGATGCATCTTCCGCCTACCCCTAATTCCGACACTGATACTGTACTTAGTTCGAGCCAGATTGTATGAGATGTACCCTCGTCCGACCCACATTGCTTCAGGGGTTGTACAGAAAGGGGAGCCATGGTCCATATCTGGTCGAACTGTAAAATTATATCCAGATACTAGGACTCTGTATTTCTAATCTAGAGTGTTACGTGTCAATTTCCGCAAAGACCCCCTTCGTTATGCTACTTGGAAAAACAACTAAAAATATTTTCTAATGCAACACATAGATTCTGTCAACACATTCTCATGGCAACCAGGCTGATTATTGCCAGCAACTGGAAATAAAACCATGTCTACCTTTGACATCCCTGAAAACCAAAATAATAAATATGAAGAACTAATGAAACGCTTCATGCTGCAAAATGATATGGAGGCGTATGATAAAATTTGTCTTCCATGGCTGGCCAATGAAAACGACCCCTTGTTTTTTTCAGCAGTACACGTTTAAGGATGGTCCAGAGGTCTGGAGAGACTAATATAGATACTGCCATTATTAATAGCTATGGGATAGTCATAAAAACCCAGTCTGATTTATTATATTTATTTCTGCCATATTCCTTATTTACTTCTAATGTAATGTTTTACCCTACCCAGGACAGATAATCCGTATTCTTTGTATAATTCAAAAATTAAATAAAAATGCACTGACCTAGGGTAATGTTCACTCTGAAATTGTTTGTTCATCCGTGGTGTCCCCTGTGCAAATTCTAGTAAGTTGCATGTGCTGGACGGAGATTGTGAAAACATTATGTACTGCGTATGCACTTGCACAAGCCTGATGGGGACCCTGGAAGACAAGCAGACGGGAGGTGGCACTCAGCAAACAGTACTTCTAGGCTGGCATGTTCTTTGAAGAACACCAGCAATAAGAATCATTAGGGCTCATTTATCAACACTGGGCAAATGTGCCCATGGGCAGTTACCTATAGCAGAAGATAAGGAAGCAGAGCTGTCCGGCATTCAAACAGATCCACAGGACCAGAGATATTCAGTTAAGATATTTTTATTAGTAGAAAAATTAAAAATATATTTGCATCTCCATCCACCCTATGCATTTCGCACCTTTTGGGGTGCTTAGTCATGGGCTCCATGACTAAGCACCCCAAAAGGTGCGAAACGCGTAGGGTGGATGGAGATGCAAATATATTTTTAATTTTTCTACTAATAAAAATATCTTTTAATTGAATATCTCTGGTCCTGTGGATCTGTTTGAATGCCGGACAGCTCTGCTTCCTTATATTCTGCTGTACCGCTCCCTAAAGCTGGGGGTCTGGGGCTGGTGCACCCGGACCACTTTCACTGTATGGTGAGTTACTTTACATTTAATCCTGGAGCACCTCGTTCTCTTTTACACAGTTACCTATAGCAACCAATCAGTGATTAGCTTTTTAAAGCCAGCTGCAGGTAGAACAATGAATGCAGTAATTTGATTGGTTGCCATGGGTTACTGCCCATGGGCAAATTTGCCCAGTGTTGATAAATGACCCCAATTGGGAGGTGCCTAATAACTTTCCATCTAGTAACGTATTCAGGACCAGTGCTGCCCTAGGCACCAGACCTGTGAGTGCCCCTGTGTAGTGATGGGCGAATTTGGGGCGTTTCGCTTCGCCAAAAAATTCGCGAATTTCCTGCAAAATTTGTGAAACAGTGAAAAATTTGCAAAACCGCGTCGGCATCTAGTTTTTGATGCCTGCGTCCGAATTTTCACTGGCAAATTTTTGCTGCTATTTTGCGAATTTATTCGCTGGCGGCGAATCACGGGAATTCACAGCGAATTCACACCTTGCGAATAAATTCGCCCATCACTACCCCTGTGTGATGTCATGTGTGTGACATCACGGTATGACGTGCAATGATAGATGGACCCCTTACCTCACACCTCTGCTGCTAGATTCAAAAGGGCTAGTGCGAGACACAAAGGTGTCCTCCCCTCTCACCCCTCTCCAACTTGTAGCCACAGAGTAGAACAGGCAGAACCAGGCATTGAGGTTCTAAACCAGTGGTAGGGAACCTCCAGCTCCAGAGCCTCATGCGGCTCTTCATCCTGCTTGCTGCGGCTCAGTCTTGCGGCTTTGCCTGTCAGGTCGTATTTACAGCCCTCGCACCTGCTGGTGGCTTCTTGAGTGTGCGACCGCGGTAAGCACACTCAAGAAGCCGCCAGCAGTTGTGAGGACTGTATAGACGTCCCAGGAGTGACAAGACCGAGCCGCAGCAAGATGATTCATCATGGTCCTTACCACGGTCACACACTCAAGACAAGAGAGAGACGATCAGCATGGAGCTTCAGAAACAGAAGTCACATTAAACAGATGAGAACACTGGCATTTAATAGGGCTATTCAGTGTTTAATTTATTTCAAAGTAGCCCTGCATATACACAATGCACTTCTGTTTGTTCTATTCTGTTGTTGTAACAGTTAAAATTAAAAAAAGGTTAAAAAAGTTTATAATCTCTGTTATGTTGTGCGGCTCCAGACTATTTTTCTTTAGTGGGAGAGGGGCAAAATGGCTCTTTTGATAATAAAGGTTGCTGACCCCTGTTCTAAACTTATCATCTGCCCAAAGGTGCTCAGTGCAGTTCAGATAAATGAGCATTAAGGATTTACTGAGGAGCGAAGTGGGTAACGCTATTGACAATTCAGTAGGGATATCGCCCGCAGGGATATCGCCAATTTACTAACAGGCGCATGCGACACTTCGCTAGCGAAACCGAATGTCGCTAGCGTTCGTTCGCACTCTATCGCCAGTCAACTTTTTTGCCCTGACGAACGGACGTTACTCCACAAATTCACTAAAATGCGGATTTTACTAAACATTACCTCTTTCGCCAGAGTTGATTTCGCCACCTTAGACCAGGCGAAGTGCTATAAAGCAGCTACATCTTCCTCAATCTTCTGTCACTTACATCATATCCTGTGAGCCAAAAATGCATTAAAGTTCAAAAAACACTGGCGACTTTTCCTTTTTTTGGCTTTTTTGGGTAAGCGGTTTTATCAACAAATTTTTTAACATATGGAACATTCATTTTATAGTAGGCTCATGTGTAGGGCATTTATATTAACTCTCTTGTCTTCCCTGGACATGTGTAATATAAACTGGTAACTTAAACCATTTGCAGCAACATTTATAATAAAGACGTCCATACTTAAACTTTACATTTCCTGCCCTATGCAAATCGACCTAAGCGCAAGATCACTAGCGAAATTTCGCTAGTGATAAATGACCGCTAGCACATGTTCTCTATGAAATGATTGCACAGTAGTGATGTGCGCATCAAATCTCCCCGACAGCACCCGACCCTCCCTTGGCCCGCACTTCCGGGTTGCTTTTATAGACCCGCCACGCTGATGACATCACAAAAGGGACAGGGGAGCAGGCGCAGCATCTATAAAAGATGAACCCAGAAGCCGGCATTTTTCCACCGGCGAAGAAGCATGCGCAGTCAGCACAAACCCGCCCGACCCGTGGGTATTGGGTCGGCCCGCACATCACTATTGCACAGCTGAAGTAACGCTAGCAAAAAGTCTCCAGCATTGGACGCCTGGGACGGAACTGTGCATTTTAGTGAATTATCGTATTCGTATGGTATTTGTGCCTGGCAAAGTGGTGCGATCGGTACGAAGCTGACGCTGGCGAAAATTCACCCATTAGTGTATCTGCCCCTATGAAGCAAAATCTTGCTCCCCTTAGTGCTCTTGCCCCTCTGGTGTTGTAAATGAGCCATAATATTATTTAAGGAGTTAAACATAACTACAATTTTTGGAATGGAAGTGAAAAAAGTATCACCCCGATCTTTACAATATAAATGGTGACTATACATGAAATTCACATTACATTTGTTATATTATATTTTTAAATAGTCACTTTTTTTTATTACTAATACATTTCATGATATTTTACAAGATATATGTGGATGACATGGTACTTTCTGTCCTGGAAATTCTGCTGCAGTGTGTCTGGATGATTCACCTATATATTTTTTTTATAGAATCATACATATGCAGCAAATTCTGACATGAATCGGAGAATATCTGATTCCCGGAGACAGGTGGTAAAATTGTTAGCAAAGCAATGTGACATTTTCAGACATCTGTATGTGAATTACACTGGCACCAGTCTTATCTCATATTGTCTTTAGCCTTCGGGAATTCCTGGCTTGTGAGATTCCATTGTTCATCCTATTTCATGTGCAAAGCAAGATTTATTCTCTTCCCAGGCAATGGTCAGCAACTGATATTCTAACATGCCAAGTCTGCACAATGAGAGCCACCTCATCACTGTAACATCTGTCTCATGAATAATCCTATGGGCTTTGCACGCAGAATCATTCTCACCTCGGTGGTTTTTTGCTGGCTTCAGCTTTTGAGTACAATGGAAGTCTTGCATGAACTGAACATTATTATTTGTACAGGATGGGAAGCAGAGAAACAATGGTTCGTTCCACTGGAAAACGGCCTTCAGAAATGCAATTCTTGTTGTTTTCCTCAACATTCATTATTAACTGGATGGATGGAAGACATTTGGGTTCAGATACATTATTTTAATATTGCCTTGGATTTCAAAAAAAAAAGCTAAAAAGGAAAAGTTCTGCTCACCATTAGATTGTAAAACCATAAGGCAGGGGTGCAAGAGGTCCTTTGCACTCAACCCATTATCAATATCTTAAGAGCATTGAGATATTTTGTGCCTTGAGCTACTAAAAATGCCCTTTAAAGGAGAAGGAATGCTACCAAGGCAGTTTATTGCCAATAGATTAGCCACAATAGTGCAAGCTATAACACTATATATAGTCTGCAGAATACTTTACCATACCTGAGTAAACAGCTCTAGAAGTTTTCTGTTTGTTTAGGATAGCAGCTGTCATATTAGCTTGGAGTGATGTAACTTCCTGCCTGAGTCTCTCCCTGCTGACTCATAGCTCTGGACTCAGATTACAGCAGTGAGGGGAGGAGGGAGGGAGAGAAGAGCAAACTGAGCACGCTCAAGCCCTAGCCCTGGAGTTTTATCCTGAAAACAGGAAGTCTGATACAGAAGCCCATGAGTACACAATAGAAGGAAAGAAATGTGGTGTTTCTCTAAAAACAGAGGACTCAGAGCAGCACTACTTTGAGGGTTTACTGGTGTATTTATATAGACCTTTCTGATAAAGCTTACTTAGTTTTAACCTTTCCTTCTCCTGCATAGTCTCAATTGCAAGGAAAATTTAACAATAACAGAGATTAAATAACCTATTGAATTAACTATAGGTAGATTTAAATTTACCACTATGGCTGACAGTCAACCTTTCTGTCTGTGAGACCCCATGTCAAGTGATGTAAGAAAGAGAGTAACAAATCTGTTGAAGTATCCAGGGAATGTCCATTTTGGGCAGACCCCCCAGTTGGACCCTGTTCCTTTTTACATAAATGTAGTATGGCTGTCCACAGGCACAAGCATTTCAACCACCGACTGTGGCTAAGTTACAATGGGTCTGTGACATAGGGCTTGTTTTTCAGAATGGCTAGTATGCAGACTAGAACCATAGCCCAAGGCACAACTCTGTAAATAAAATACATCACTATCCTGCCAATGTCAACACACGACAATATTCTAAAGGCCATTCAATTCTTTCTTTAAACCGGTATAGGCACTTTAAAAATGAAAACAAAAAAAATCATTGAAGAGGGCTCCTCTGGATTACATTTAAATAGCCCCTATTTACTTTCCCTTGCATTGGCTTCCTTTCTACTGAATTGTACGTGGGTCATTATCTGAAATAAATAGAGGTATGGAATCCTTTATCCGGCAACTTTTTATCCAAAAGCTCTGAATTACAGAAAGGCCATCTCCCATAGACTCAATTTAAATTGAATACATTACCGTATATACTCGAGTATAAGCCGAGTTTTTCAGCATCCAAAATGTGCTGAAAAAGTCTACCTCGGCTTATACTCGGGTCAGCGGGCAGTAGTCGATATTGCAGTCACTTTTAATCATTCCTATACCAACAGTTCACTTGGGGAGAGACTGCAATATCCCACAATGCCCTCTGTTGGTTTTATGAAAGAATAACAGTGCGCCCTCTGTTGGTTATATCAAAGAATAACAGTGACTGCAATATCACACAGCGCCATCTGTTGGTTGTATCAAAGAATAACAGTGACTGCAATATCACACAGCGCCATCTGTTGGTTATATCAAAGAATAACAGTAACTGCAATATCACACAGCGCCATCTGTTGGTTGTATCAAAGAATAACAGTGACTGCAATATCACACAGCGCCATCTGTTGGTTGTATCAAAGAATAACAGTGACTGCAATATCACACAGCGCCATCTGTTGGTTATATGAAAGAATAACAGTGACTGCAATATCACACAGTGCCCTCTGTTGGTTATATCAAAGAATAACAGTGACTGCAATATCACACAGAGCCATCTGTTGGTTATATCAAAGAATAACAGTAACTGCAATATCACACAGCGCCATCTGTTGGTTGAATAAAGGATTAACAGTGATGGCAATATCACACAGCGCCATCTGTTGGTTATACGAAAGATCAGTGATGGTTTTATGACACACAGCACTTTCTGCACAATTCTCTGTCACCATCAACTTTGCAAAGAAGTCCGGTCGATCGCTGGGGGAGTCTCTTTGGCGGAAGGTGCGCTGCTGGGAGACAGGGCTGTAGTTGTGTCTAGGCTTATACTAGAGTCAATAAGTTTTCCCAGTTTTCGTAGGTAAAATTAGGTACCTCGGCTTATACTCGGATCGGCTTATACTCGAGTATATACGGTAATTACAATTTTTAAAACTGATGTTCAGTGTCGGACTGGCCCGGCGGGCCCCGACCCTCGTGGGCCCCCGCCGGGCCAGACCACCTCTAATATTGTAAAAACTTTGAAAAAGTTTCCGGCGATGCGCATCGCGTCGCCGCTTGCGCATGCGCATTGCCGCTTGCTCAACGAGAAGCGCTGCTCGCGCATGCGCATGGCGGCGGTCGAGCGGCGCAGTAGGGGGGCGGGGGGCCCTGGGCCCCCCAGTCCGACCCTGCTGATGTTCCTTTTATCTGTAATAATAAAACAGTAGCTTGTACTTCATACCGACTAAGATATAATGAATCCTTATTGGAAGCAAAATAATAATATAGTAATATAATTATATCCCAATTATTTAGAATATAATTAATCCCATTGGGTTTAACTAATGTTAAAATGATTTTCTAGTAGACTTCAGACACAGAGCTCAAAATACAGAAAGATCTGTTATCCGGAAAACTTCCCAAGCATTACGGATAACAGGTCCTATACATGTACCCCTACCCCCACACTTGCTAAAGCCCCCTGCCTAGTAGTTCTCAAATTAACCCCAAGCCCTAGAGACTTAGGGGCACATTTACTTAAGGTCGATTAACCCTCGATATTTGACCGTCAAAGTAAAATCCTTCGACTTCGAATATCGAAGTCGAAGGATTTACCGCATTTCCTTAGTTCGTACGATCAAAGGAAAAATTGTTCGATCAAATGATTCGAAGTATTTTAATCCATCAATCGAACGATTTTCCTTCGATCAGAAAAAGCTAAGAAAGCCTATGGGGACCTTCCCCATAGGTTAACATTGGTGCTCGGTAGCTTTTAGGTGGCGAAATAGGTGGTCGAAGTTTTTTTTAAAGAGACAGTACTTCGACTATCGAATGGTCGAATAGTCAAACGATTTTTAGTACGAATCGTTCGATTAGAAGTCGTAGTCGAAGGTCGAAGTAGCCAATTCGATGGTCGAAGTAGCCAAAAAAATACTTCGAAATTCAAAGTATTTTTTATTCTATTCCTTCACTCGAGCTAAGTAAATGTGCCCCTGGATGTTCAAAACCTGGATGCTGTGAGTAATCTTTAGAAAGTCACATCGGATTTTTTTTGTTCTCTTCTAAGAATGATTCAGCATCACTGCTTAATGTTTCAGTAGTGCACTGCATGATATCGGTCAAACATAAAAAGGTTCTACTGAGCTGGAGGGTAAGAGTGACCTCAATATTTACATTATATTGTAATATTAACTCAACCTTTTCATGCTGTTGGAATTTCTATCACTATTGTACAAACAGAAATGAATAAAAGAGGGAGCACAATCTCTTTAAATGATATTATATAAGTCAGTACAAGTACAGGAATGGGACCTGTTAACCAGAAGGCTCGGGACCTGGGGTATTCCGGATAATAGATCTTTTTGTAATTTGGCTCTTCATACCTTAAGTCTACTAGAAAATCATATAAACATTAAATAAACCCAATAGGCTGGTTTTGCTTCCAACAAGGATTAATTATATCTTAGTTGGGATCAAGTACAAGCTACTGTTTTATTATTACAGAGAAATCATTTTTAAAAATTTGGATCATTTGATTATAATGGAGTCTATGGGAGAAGGCCTTTCCGTTATTCTGAGCTTTCTGGATAACGGGTTTTCTGGATAACGGATCACATACCTGTATTTGTTAATTCTTATCATGTCTTAAATGATTGGGTGATTCTTTTAAAAAGACATAATCAGGTGCTTTGATAACTCTGTAAATAAGCAGATTGGGCTCAATTTTAAGCAAAAGGTTCACTTTAAGTTAACTTTAAAACTAATATTATACAGAATGTCCAATTCTGTGCAAAATTTAAATTGTAATTATTTTTTTTTATAGTTTTAAAATTCTTCTTCTTCTGACTCTTTCCAGGTTTCAAATGGGGGTGACTGACCCCATATAAAAACAAATGCTCTGTAAAGCTACAAATATATTATTATTGCTACTTTTTATAACTCATATTTCTATTCAGACCTTCTCCTTTTGATATTCCAGTCCCTTATTCAAATCCATGCATGGTTGCTAGGGTAATTTGGACGGTAACAACTAGATTGCTGAAATTACAAACTGGAGAGCTGCTGAATAAAAAGCTAAATAACTCAAAAGCCACACATAATAAAACATGAAAACCAATAGCAAATTGTCTCAGAATATCACTCTCTACATCATACTAGAAGATATTTGCAAACTACTATCCCCTCTCCCCACCACCACCTCCAAAGAATTAGAATGTTTCAACTGATATTATGGGCTCACACTACTAGATCTGCAAACAGGCCTCACAGTTAGTGATGGGCGAATTTATTCGCCAGGCGTGAATTCAAACGATTTGCCGCTGGCGAATAAATTCGCAAAACTGCAGTGAAAATTCAGCAGCGAAAATTCGCCGGCGTCAAAAAACGCCAGCACATTTTCGCCAGCGACTGTGTGCCAGCATCAAAAAAATAGACGCCGTTTCGCAAATTTTGCGGGAAATTGACAAATTTTTCGGCGAAGCAAAATGCCCCAAAAAATGATAACATCATGTTCAAGGATTGGTAGGGTCGGCTATAAAAGCTGCATGCCATTTTTAATACAGGTATGGGACCTGTTATGCAAAATGCTTGATACCTGGGGTTTTCCGGATAATGGATATTTACATAATTTGGATCTTCATACATTAAGGGGGTTATTTATCAAGCTCCAAATTTATCTCAATATTTCTAAGATAAAATCCGAACAACTCCGAATTCCCAAATGGACCTTATTTATCATTCAAAAAAATAGGTTCAGACAAACTTCGGACCTTTGTCCAAACAAAAACACACATTTTTCGGACTTTTTGGCCCAAAATCCCCAAAATCATTGGATATTGGTACAGACAGCAGTGCAGACACTGGGACATTCCCCATTGACTAATACAGGACCCCAAGAGCTTTGAGATGCCGGGTTTTCGGATTGGAGTTTTCGGACTTTAATAAATCCCGAAAAATTCTGATTTTTTTTAAGGTCCGAATTTTTGGGATTTCCAGTATTTGGAGCTTAATAAATAACCCCCTAAGTCTACTAGAAAATCATGTAAACATTAAGGGGCCAATTCACCAAGCTCGAGTGAAGGATTCGAAGTAAAAAAAACTTCAAATTTCGAAGTGTTTTTTGGGCTACTTCGACCATCGAATGGGCTACTTCGACCTTCGACTACAACTTTGACTTCGAATCGAAGGATTCGAACTAAAAATCGTTCGACTATTCGATAGTCGAAGTTCTGTCTCTTTAAGAAAAAACTTCGACCCCCTAGTTCGCCATCTAAAACCTACCGAACTCAATGTTAGCCTATGGGGAAGGTCCTTCGATATTTATTAACACTCGATATTCGACCCTTGGTGAATCGGCCCCTAAATAAACCCAGTTTTGGCTCCAATAAGGATTAATTATATCTTAGTTGGGATCAAGTACAAGCTACTGTTTTATTAATAAAGAGAAAAAGGAAATCCTTTTTGGAAATTTGGATTATTTGATTATCATGGGATATGGTCTTTCCGTAATTTGGAGATTTCTGGATAACGGGTTTCCGAATAACGGATCTCATACCTATTTACTAACATTGGAATTTTTTTATCATTTTTATGTTTATTGAAGTTTAATTATAATGTTCCAGCCAGCGTTAAACAAACAACTTTACAATAGGTAATTACATTATTTGTCAATAATAGTTACACATATTTAAAGGGATACTGTCATGGGAAAAAAAATTTTTTTCAAAATGAATCAGTTAATAGTGCCGCTCCAGCAGAATTCTGCACTGAAATCCATTTCTCAAAAGAGCAAACAGATTTTTTAATATTCAATTTTGAAATCTGACATGGGGCTAGACATATTGTCAATTTCCCAGCTGCCCCAAGTCATGTGACTTGTGCTCTGATAAACTTCAATCACTCTTTACTGCTGTACTGCAAGTTGGAGTGATATCACCCCCATCCCCTTTTCCCCTCAGCAGCCAAACAAAAGAACAATGGGAAGGTAACCAGATAGCAGCTCCCTAACACAAGATAACAGCTGCCTGGTAGATCGAACAACACTCAATAGTAAAAACCCATGTCCCACTGAGACACATTCAGTTACATTGAGAAGGAAAAACAGCAGCCTGCCAAAAAGCATTTCTCTCCTAAAGTGCAGGCACAAGTCACATGACATGGGGCAGCTGGGAAATTGACAAAATGTCTAGCCCCATGTCAGATTTCAAAATTGAATATAAAAAAATCTGTTTGCTCTTTTGAGAAATGGATTTCAGTGCAGAATTCTGCTGGAGCAGCACTATTAACTGATTCATTTTGAAAAAAATTTTTTTCCCATGACAGTATCCCTTTAAATTGTTTATGCTGTAATATTTAAGTAATACCTTAATGCTTCTAATTTGTTGTCCGGATAAAAAGAAATGGTAATGTCAAGCAATACAAATATTCCTCTTCCCATCTGGTATATGGGTGAATTCAGTGCGCTGTAGTCGGCTGTCTGAGGTGTATGCGTCAACTGGGTTGGAACCGATTCACAAATCACATTTTTTATCTACAAATTCATGTTTTTTTTTTTTAATCTCTCTAAAACTATAAAAATTAAAGATTTATAAAGTGCAAAAACCACAAAAACTTGAATACAAAACTTTGCCATGTAAAAGCTGTTGAGGTCCAATACAAGTCAACGGGAGCAGCATTTATCCTATTTGTCTGTTTTTAATCATTTTGGAATTTTACAGGTTTTCTCATTTTTTAACTTTAGTAATTGCCCAAAAAAACCTTGAATAACTAGTAATAATTTAAGTTGGTTGAATGGTTATTAGGACACTCTTTACAGAAATGCAATAATGAGAGGTTTAAATAAAACTGAACAGAACGTTGCGATGGATATAAAAACACTGGTTCTTGGTTAACAACAAATAGTACAGGTAGTTATTCGGTAACCTGCTCCAAATTACTGAAATGCCATCTCCCATAGACTCCATTTTATCCAAATAATCAACAATATTAAAAATGATTTCCTTTTTCTCTGTAATAATAAAACAGTACTTTGTACTTGATCCCAACTAAGATATAATTCATCCTTATTGGAAGCAAAACCAGCCTATTGGGTTTATTTAATGTTTACATGATTTTCCAGTAGACTTAGGGGCTGATTCATTAAGGGTCGAATATCGAGGGTTAATTAACCCTCAATATTCGACTAGGAATTGAAATCCTTCGACTTCGAATATCGAAGTCGAAGGATTTAGCGCAAATTCTGCGATCGTACGATCGAAGGATTACTCCTTCGATCGAACGATTAAATCCTTTGAATCGAACGAATCGAAGGATTTTAATCCAACGATCGAACGAATATCCTTCGATCAAAAAAACTTAGGCAAGCCTATGGGGACCTTCCCCATAGGCTAACATTGACTTCGGTAGCTTTTAGCTGCCGAACTAGGGGGTCGAAGCTTTTTTTAAAGAGACAGTACTTCGACTATCGAATGGTCGAATAGTCGAACGATTTTTAGTTCGAATCCTTCGAAGTCGTAGTCGTAGTCGAAGGTCGAATTAGCCCATTCGATGGTCGAAGTAGCCCAAAAAATACTTCGAAATTCGAAGTTTTTTTACTTCGAATCCTTCACTCGAATTTAGTGAATCGGCCCCTTAAGGTATGAAGATCCAAATTAGGGAAAGCTCCGTTATCCGGAAAACCGGATCCTGAGCATTCTGGATAACAGGTCCCTGTACAGTCTACCCCTATGTAAATGTAGTTATACGTGGAAAACACAGACCTATTCAGTGAAGGAGATACTGTATTTATGATTCTAGAAAGAAAACCAAATTATTATTGCATTATTGTATGGCAGTAAATGAATCTTCGTTTCAGTGGAAACAAATTCTTTTGTGTTTTGTTTTAGACATGCCAACTTTGTTTCTTTCTATTTGTCTTCAGAAGCAGTGATGGGCGAATTTGTCTCGTTTCACTTCGCCGAAAAACTTGCAAATTTGAGAAACGGCAAAAAGTTTGCAAAATGCAAATTCAGATGCCCGCGTCAAATTTGATGCCGGCGTTAAAGTCAATGGGTGTCCAAATAATATTAACGCGCGCCGGTTTTGACGCAATCTACTTTTCCAACGTGTGTCCAAATTTTTTTTACGCCAGCGAATGTGCACGGCGGCTTCGCTAATTTACTCACCGGTGAAATTCGCAGCGAATTTGTGCCTGCCAAATTTATTCGTCCATCACTATTCCGAAGTATACATTGTTTAGTTGGACCACATGGATGTTTTTCTAGCCATGTCGTGAGTCATATAAACAATATTTTCCATTTTGCGGCACTTTATGTATATGTAGTCATTTTGATTTACAATTGCAAAAAATATTCATCCCGAAGCATATAATTCACACATCTCATTTATGCTTGCATTTTTATCATACAAAGAACCATAGCCAGTAGTGATGGGCGAATTTATTCGGCAGGCGCGAATTCGCCGCCAGCGAATAAATTTGCGAAACACCAGCGAAAATTCGTGGCACAAATTTGGCGTCAAAAACGGGCGCCATCATCAAAAACGAGACGCCGGGGCCGTTTTGCGAATTTTTTGGCGTTTTCGCCCATCACTAATAGCCAGAAATCCAATAGATATGCTAGACCGGAAGCAAGCGGCTAAATAAGGCGACCTGGAGATGTTCTGAATGCACAGATCAAGCCAATTTGTCCCATAAGAGTTGATTCATAGAAACTGAATTGGATGGGCAGACTTTCTCTTTCATTATTGCACATGTTCTGTGAAATTACAATGGGATAATTCAGAGATTGATTTCAGTAAATGCACCATCAGGCTGCTGGGGACGTAAGGCAAAAACAACAGATTTATGGAAATTAAACTACTCGTTTCTGTTAAAGAAGTGGAAGGTAATATTTTACATTTGGAAAAATCCACAGACTCAAATAAACCGCCCCCACAGAATAAATTCTGAAATATTTTCAAGGCTTGCTTGGTTATATTTAAAGGAGAAACAAACCCCTTATTAAAAAAAAACCCTACGCCCCTACCCCACAGAGACTCCTTTAAATTGTTTTATTTTTCTGCACATTACTAAACACTGGACCATGCTTTTTTCCCCAGTATATCTCCATTTGGAATGATCCATAGCTATTGTATTTACAACTAGTGATGGGAAATCTGTGCTGAAGCAGCGAAAGATTTGCAAAACGCATTGAAGTCAATGGGTGGAAAATTAATTTTGTAAAACTTGTAACTCTTGAAACTGATGAACTCGCCACCAATGATTCTTATTACATGCAGAAGCGGAGACTGGTTTATCTTAGTTATTGTAACAATAATTAGTGATGGGCAAATAAATTCGCCTGGCACAAATTTGCGGTGAACTTCTGCGTTTTGTCCCCGGCGAATAAATTTACAAATCTCCCGTAAAAATTCGCTGATGAAAATTTGCCGGCACCAATTTCCGATTTTCACGATTTTCCGGTGAAAATGTTTGAATTTCAAGATTTTTAGTGAAAACATTCGGATTTCACAATTTTTCCCCCAATAATTTTCGAATTTCACGATTTTTTCATGAAAACTTTCGAAGAAGCCATCTTTACTGCTTAGTGAACATCACTAGTTTCCAGCAATGTTAAGAAATTTTAGAAATGCCTTTTTTTTTATAAAGTTTTAAAAATGAAGTAGAAAAGGAGTGGAGTCCTTGCGAAAGTTATAATGTAAATATATTCATTAAAATCCCACAATGTCAATGCATTTTTACAACCTCTATCATTGCTTGCCAAATAGAAGCTGCTCATCTTCCCATAGGAGCCAAGTGCCAGGCGTGCGCTATGATGTTGCTTTAAAGCCTTAAAAGAGAGTTGAGGTTTTTGAAATATAATGAGTTGGAATTTTTCCAGCTTTCATTATTATAAATGTTGACCACTTTTGTCATTTCCAAAACAAAGTCGACTTAACTCCCGTCCACGATTTGAACTTTATCAATAATTTTTCTCCAAAAAAACGTAGTGTCAAAATGTCACGACAAAATTCACATCATACAATGGATGCTCCGAAAACTCTATTTTATCGAATTTTCAATGCGAAAACTTGACTCGGATGAAAACCCTGACTTTTTCCGATTATCCAGCGCAGATTACAATGTCAAGAACCAACTTCGGGACATCTGCCATTGACTTCTACATGATCTTGAGATGTTCAAGATGGCGTATTTTCAGATTTGGGGTATAATAAATCTCTAAAAATTCAAGTTTGTTTTTTCGATGAAAAATGTGTGTTTTCACCCTAACAACCCGAACCTAAAAAAAATAAAGGTTTATTAAATGAGCCCCTTAGTGTTTAGTAGTATACAGACTTTTTGTTTCATTCCCAACCATTCTTCATGTACAGGTGTTGGTTTTAGTGAATAATCGCAGCAAACAGTATGATGTCAGCGACATAAGAAAAGAAAAACCTTGAGCCGCAGTGAAATGTTTTGGCACAACGTGATGTGATGAGAACATGCAGTTTTGCTAAAGGCACATTATCTCGCTCATTCCATTGAAGGCAAAAAACAAAACCACACACTCGCGGTGCTTCCGTGATTTCACAGCAAATCAACCAAAATACAGTTGTGTGGGAAATGAGCGCTGATGTTTTCCAACAGCAACGCTGAGATACGAATGTCTGAATTCCACCCTTGAGAATATGTAATGCACAGCATGATGTCATCATTTATACAACATTTAATGGTGATTCGTTGAGGCAGAGTTTATCTTCGGATAGAACTTTCTTTTTCAGGAAGGAAATACTTCTGTCACATTGTGGATGTTTTAATGTTCCTTAAAGGGATACTGTCATGTGAAAAAAAAAAATTTCAAAATGAATCAGTTAATAGTGCTGCTCCATCAGAATTCTGCGCTGAAATCCATTTCTCAAAAGAGCAAACAGATTTTTTTATATTCAATTTTAAAATCTGACATGGCTAGACATATTGTCAATTTCCCAGCTGCCCCAAGTCATGTGACTTGTGCTCTGATAAACTTCAATCACTCTTTACTGCTGTACTGCAAGTTGGAGTGATATCACCCCCTCCCTTTCCCCCCCCCAGCAGCCAAACAAAAGAACAATGGGAAGGTTACCAGATAATAGCTCCCTAACACAAGATAACAGCTGCCTGGTAGATCTAAGAACAACACTCAATAGTAAAAACCCATGTCTCACTGAGACACATTCAGTTACATTGAGAAGGAAAAACAGCAGCCTGCCTGAAAGCATTTCTCTCCTAAAGTGCAGGCACAGGTCACATGACCAGGGGCAGCTGGGAAATTGACAAAATGTCTAGCCCCATGTCAGATTTCCAAACTGAATATAAAAACATCTGTTTGCTCTTTTGAGAAATGGATTTCAGGGCAGAATTCTGCTGGAGCAGCACTATTAACTTATTTATTTTGAAAAAAAAATTTTTCATCCCTTTAAGTTGAGTTCTTTCCTCTACAATTGGAATCATTGGGTGCAATTTATTTGAGTCTATCTGTCTGTCTGTATAATATCATCTGCCCATCAGTTTGGCTGGTGCTCAAGGCTGGTGGAACCATTCAAAACAGTGTTTGAACACAATAAATTAGAATTTTGGTCCAAAATGAAGACTAAATCACACCAGACTTTTAAATTCCTGAAGATGCTAAAAACCTAAACTCACTAGAGCTGCACGTCTGAGGATAAAAGCAACGCAAACCCCAAAATATTGTCCTTTTTGTTTTAATTAATATTCACAAAGCATGGCTTCTATTTCTGTGCAGTCTTTATCATTCCTGGGACAAAAAATATGAAATCAATAATCTTTCAGTTTTTCTAGATGTCATGTAGACAGGCCATTCTGGAGAAACACTATCCAAACTGTAGATTATATAGTGATTAATGTACCCTTTTTGTAAAATATAATACTTTTGTGCCACTGAGAAGGTCCATGACCATTTAAAAGGACAAGGACAAAGGCCAAGGGCTTTTCTATAGCTCATGGGACTCCCAGGACTTAGTAATCAATAATCAATATTGGAAATATATAAAATGCTTAATGCACCATGAAAAAAACTTGGCTCCACTAAAAGCCTTCCTCTGGGTTATTTAAGTGCATAAATAAATAGTTACTACTCCCCCAAAAACACCAGGAAATAGTACCAAAATACTGTTGGTCCCACCCCCAATAAGAAGACAGAATATATAGACTACAAGCTTAGCTGATAGTGTTTTCATTGAAAAGGAAGACTATTGGTTGCATTTAACGGAAAAAAGATACATGATACGTAAGAAGATAATGTTGCAAATGTATCCCACACCCAGATCCGGAAGCAATGGGTGCTCGGCGCTCGCTGTCTGTCCTACTGCTTGCGGTTAATACTGGTGTTAACCAGATCTAAAGTATACTAGAACTATACAGTCACTGTCATACATGCCCCTATTATTAGTTTCCCCTTTACTTTCATTTTTACCACCGTGGGGCGGTTCAATATATGTTACAGCAGGACTTGAGCAGATAATAATAATGTAGTAAAACTCATGGTGGGTAGTGGATAGAGTCACAACTTCAGTACTTGAACCCCTACAGCAGAAGATACGATGCACAAAACCCCATTAAGGTGACTATTAGGAAATACCAGTTCGATGTATAATGAGCTGCTGTGGAACCCTATTTGCAGGGTACAGCTTAGATATCTATTGTTTTCTTTTTCTATACAGCTTACAGGTCATAGCCTCTAGTAAATGCTGAGTTGCCTAAAGACAATACTATGGACTGTGTAGGTCCTGTGCAACTGATCCTCCTTCACTTTGAGGGTAGGGTGGTTTATAAAAAATATTTACTAAACCTCAATTTTTTCTGGTTGAGCTTTTTGGGGCAAAAACTTGATTTTTTTGTAGAAAAAAAATTAGAAATTTTCAAGATTTAGAGTTTTTTTTACCTAGAAAGAACTCAAATGCATTTGAAATTCGAATGTAGTGATGGGTGAATTTGTCCTGCTTCCCTTCGCTGAAAAATTACAGAATTTCCTGAGAAATTAGCGAGATGGCGAAAAATTCACCACACACGAATTTTGATACCCGCGTACCGTCACGTCAATTTTGACGCCGGCGTTAAAGTCAATGGGCGTCCGAATAATGCTAACGCACGACGGTCTTGATGCAAGCGATTTTTCCGATGTGCATCCACATTTTTTGATGCCGCCAAATTTTTGTGGCAGTTTCGCAAATTTATTCGCCGGTGGAGAAGTGGGGAAATACGGTGTGCATTCACGCCTGCCAAATTTATTCACCCATCACTACTCGATTGGTATCTTATTTAAGAAAAAACTCGGATGGCAAAAGCCTGAATCTTGGAGTTCGAGTACCACAACCTGAAAACTCAAATTAATCAAGTTTTTGGGAATAAAAACCTTGAACCACTTGAAAATTCGAGTTTTTGGGCAAAATCCTCAGAAAACAAAACTGGAACATCAAACAGGCTGTTAACATCTTCAAATGGTTCCTGGGACCTCTGCCATTGATTCCTACATGACTTCAACAGATTTTAGGTGGTGTACTTTTGGATTCGAGCTATTTTCAGGGTTGGGGTAAAATAAATTTAGAATATTCCAGTTTTTTTTTAAAAAAAAAAAAACTCAAATGATTAGAGTTTTTTTCAAACCCAAAAAAGTTTTGACCTATAAAGACAACTTGAATTTTCTTGGAAAAAACAACTCGAACCTTAATAAATCTGCCTCTTATTATACCCCGATGCTGCAAAAAGCCCCAAACCGAAAATGTGCTATCTCAGACCTGTTAAGTTCCTGTGCAAGTTAATGGGAGATGTCCCATTCCCAATTTAAAAACATTGTGGTCTGTGCTGGGTTTAGCCCGAAAATCCGAAAAAGTCACGAAAAAATTGTGTTCGGCAAGTTTCCGCTCGATTTTATTGAGTTTTTTACCGATCCGATTAATTTCAGTTATTTTATAAATAAATACAGCAAAATCTGGGATGGGAGTTTTTTATTGAAACGATGAGATGAAATTGGATTTCAGTAAATAACCCGCTTGCTGTTTACCAACTAGTCTTGAATAATATGAATACGATCCGGATGTTCCCCACCAAATCCTGCCATTTCACTGTCACCAGTAATTAAAGCTCACCCATCTTCTTAATAAAGAACTTGTTTTCATGGAGAAGAAATAGTCGCTCGTCATGGTGCCCCCTACACTATCCCCAGAAGGAGGTTATGTTTTTGTGTTGTGTGTTTATTAAATAAAACATCTTAAAATACAACCAAGGAGGCGTTTTAACACTCACAGTGAGGGTGGTGGCTAGCTTCTATTTCTAGACATTTGGAATGTAAGCTCGGCCATACAGGAACAAACACATCAGAGTTGGTGCCAGAGCCGTGGCTGGAAGCCAACAGGTTTGATGCAGTCCTACTACTTAGTGATGACTCATTTTCCAGTTCTTTAGGTGTCAGTTTGCATAAGTATACGCATTCCCGATGGGTGTTCTCTAGTTCATTTACTTGCGTTTGGCTCTCAAGGAAATCTATTCAAATGAATATTACAGAGTGCTTCTAAACAATAAGCACCTGTGTCTGTTTAGAACTTTAATTTTGCTGAGGGTCAGTAATGTCCCCCCAGGGTGAATTTCATCACGCTCTACATCGATTGGCCGGCAGCATTTATTTTATGGCCAATGTGTCTCATGGTTAGATGAATGGATGTATAAAGAAGAGCAGGAAGTAGGAAAAAATGAATAAATAATGAGCTGAACACCCACATACACTTGGGGGCCGATTCATGAAGCTCGAGTGAAGGATTCGAATTAAAAAAACTTCGAATTTCGAAGTATTTTTTGGGTACTTCGACCATCGAATTGGTTAAATTCGATCGAATTCGAACGATTCGAACGATTCGAAGTAAAAATCGTTCCACTATTCGACCATTCGATAATCGAAGTACTGTCTCTTTAAAAAATACTTCGACCACCTACTTCGGTAGATAAAACCTACCGAAGTCAATGTTAGCCTAT
This sequence comes from Xenopus laevis, assembly GCF_017654675.1. Taxonomy (NCBI): domain Eukaryota; kingdom Metazoa; phylum Chordata; class Amphibia; order Anura; family Pipidae; genus Xenopus; species Xenopus laevis. The sequence goes on along the minus strand of NC_054379.1, from coordinate 150,604,023 downwards.
GGGGAAGGTCCCCATAGGCTTGCCTGTGATTTTTTGATCGAAGGATTTTCCTTCGATCGTTGGATTAAAATCCTTCGAATCGTTCGATTCGAAGGATTTAATCGTTCGATCGAACGAAAAATCCTTCGATCGCAGGATTTGCGCAAAATCGTTCGACTTCGATATTCGAAGTCGAACGATTTTAGTTCCCAGTCGAATATCGAGGGTTAATTAACCCTCGCTATTCGACTCTTGATGAATCGGCCCCCTAGTGTATATTCTAATTATGGACTGTTTTAGAACTTGGAAAAAAATAGAATATTAATATCTGCTCTGACTTTTAGTTATATAACTTGCAGTTTATTTGCATTTTAGCTAATGCAGCTACACTTGCATTTCGTTAAATCTGACAGCAATATTGGATTGTCTGAATTGCATTATACATAATAGTGTCAAAGAGGTCTTCTGCTCAATGGATAGTGTAGCGTGGGAGGTCCCCAATCTTTTTTTACCCATGAGCAACATTCAGATGTAAAAAGAGTTGGGGAGCAACAAAAGCATGAAAAAAAATTGGCTATTTGGTAGCCCCTATGTGGACTGGCAGACTATAGGAGACTCTGTTTTTTATACAACCAAAACTTGCCTCCAAGTCTGGAATTCAAAAATAAGCATCTGATTTGAGGCCACTGGGAGCAACATCCAAGGGTTTGGTGAGCGATATGTTGATTATGAGCCACTGGTTGGGGATCACTGATGTTTTAATCTTTCTATTCAGGCCTCTCCTATTCATATACCAGTCTTTCATTCAAAACATTTAAAAGCAATGGATCGTACACCCAATTTACAAAAATAAGTAAATTTATTACAAGAAAAAAATGGGGGAAAAAAATTGAAAAAATTATACAAAAAATTATTAAATATAAGAAGGTGAGCCCAACGTGTTTCGACCTTAAGGGTCTTCCTCAGGGGCACAAATAAACAAAAAAAAAATCAAATTTTTTATATTTAATAATTTTTTTGTATAATTTTTTATTTAATAGTTTTTTGTATAATTTTTCGATTTTTTTCCCCCATTTTTTTCTTGTAATAAATGTACTTATTTTTCTAAATTGGGTGCGCAATCCATTACTTTTAAATGTTTGGAATTTTATCTGGAGACCCTCATGGGGAGTCCCCCATGGATTAGCACCCCGAATTTTGTTTTAAGGGAGTGTGCCTTCTCTTTCTATTTTCATTCAAATCAATGCATGGTTGCTATGATTACTTGGACCCTAGCAACCAGATTGAAATTGCAAACTGGAGAGCTGCTGAATAAAAAGCTAAATAACTCAATAACCACAAATAATAAAAAATTAAAACCAATTGCTCCTTATCTGAGAATACGACTCTCTACATCATACTAAGGGGCAGATTTATCAATAGTCAAATTTCGAGGTGATGGGAGTTTTTTTAAACTGGCATCAACTCGAAATTCAAATAAAAAAGGACCCACCGAAATTCATAAAAAAAAAAAATGAATTTTTTAACTTCGAGTGAATAGGCTGAATTCGATCGTTCAAATTTAATTTGGATCATTTTATTGTATTTTTTAAAAAAAAAAACTTTGATTTTTCAAAGTCCACCAAATGACTCCAAATAGGTTCTAGTAGGTCCCCCATACTCTAAAACCGCAATTTGGCAGGTTTTAGATGGTGAATAGTCGAAGTTGAATTTTTAAAGAGACAGTACATGATAAATATCGATATTCGAATTTTGAATTTTTTTCAGATTCTAATTTGGACTATTCCCTATTTGAACTACACTAAAATTAGCTTGAAATGCGAATTTGAAAATTTGATTTTTCAATTCGATCCTTAATAAATCTGCCACTAAAAGATAATTCAACGGTGAACAACCCCTTTAAACAGATGGTATCATCTAAAGGGCTCACCCCAGTAAAGCTCACCTACTTTCTGTTCATTCCTATTGGATTTTTAGAGGTGTATTTATCAAATGGTGAACTGTAACTTTTACCGATTGATAAATATGTTTCTAAAAATTGAATAAATTGAAAGTGCATGGGGATCATTTATAAACATTGGGCAAACTTTTTCCTGGGCAGTAACTCATAGCAACTAATTCGCTTTTTGCAGCCAGCTGCAGGTTAAGCACTGATGGGTCCCCCAATGAGTTTTAATGAGGTGAGATCTAATCTCCCACTTTGATACATCTGCCCCTAAGTTTTTATACTTTTTTGCCAAGTCTATGAGACGGCTGCATTTAAAGAGGTTGTTCACCTTTAAATTAACTTTTGGGGGCCCATTTACTTAGCTTGAGTGAAGGAATAGAATAAAAAAACTGAATTTTGAATGTTTTTTTCGGCTACTTCGACCATCGAATTGGCTACTTCGACTACGACTTTGAATCGAACGATTCGAACTAAAAATTGTTTGAATATTCAACCATTCGATAGTCGAAGTACTGTCTCTTTAAAAAAAACTTCGACCCCCTAGTTCGCCACCTAAAGCCTACCGAGGTGCCATGTTAGCCTATGGGGAAGGTCCCCATAGGATCTGTAACAATTTTTAGGTCGAAGAAAAATCGTTCGATCGATGGATTTTCCTTAGAATCGAACGATTCGAAGGATTTAATCGTTCGATTGAATGATTTTTCATTCGATCAAACTATTTGCGGTAAATCCTTCGACTTCGATATTCGAAGTCGAAGGATTTACATTCGGCAGTCGAATATCGAGGGTTAATTAACCCTCGATATTCGACCCTATGTAAATCTGCCCCTTAGTATGATGTAGAAAGTGATCTGAGACAATTTGCAATTGGTTTTCATTTTGTGTTATTTGTGGTTTTTGAGTTATTTAGCTTTTTATTCAGCGGCTCTTAAGTTTGTAATTCCTCTATCTAGTTGCTAGGATCCAAGTAATCCTAGCAACCATGCATTGATTTAAACAAGAGACTGGAATAATAATAGGAAAGGCCTGAATAGAAAGATGAGTGATAAAAAGTAGCAATAAAAATATATTTGTAGGCTTACAGAGCATTTTTTGATTAAATGGGGTCAGTGACCCCCATTTAAAAGCTGGAGAGAGTCAGAAGATGAAGGCAATTCATTTAAAAACGATAAAATATTAATAATGAAGACTATTTGAAAAGTTGCTTCCAATTGGCCATTCGATAACATACTGAAAGTTAACTTGAAGGTGAACCACCCCTTTAAAGAGTTAACTACTGTTACAAGATAAAAGAATGGTGGTGAACAAAATAACGTGACGTGCATGAGATCAGAGTCATGTGAGTGACCTTGTAATCAGCAGCAGTCACTTTACTTCATGTGTTCTGAAGAAATTGTCTTCACTCTCCCAGAATCAAATGATTAACCCTAAAGCCCAGATATTGCAGTGAGCTTGGGTGCTGCTCGCTACCCACATAATCATTTTATTCCTATGTTACCGGCACATATAACTTAATTGTAAATGTGGTGTATATTCCACTTATTATTATTATTAGGTTATTTGAGTAATGATTTGCCCTTAACAGAGAACTAAAGCCTAAAAATCAATACGACTAAAAATGTCATATTTTATACAGTATACTGAACTTATTGCACCAGCCTAAAGTTTCAGCTTGTCAATAGCAGCAATGATCCAGGACTTCAGACTTGTCACAGGGGGTCACCATCTTGGAAAGTGTCTGTGACACTCACATGCTCAGTGGGCTCTGATTGGCTGTTGAGAAGCTAAGCTTAGGGCTCGTCACTAATTATCCATCAGAAAATGAGCTTCCCCTGTAATATAAGCTGATGCTACAGGACTGATTATTAAATTCTGATGCTAATTGCACTGGTTTCTGTGCTGCCATGTAGTAATTATCTGTATTAATTACTAATCAGCCTTATATTGTGACATTTCTATTCTATGTGTACTGTATATTGTGAGTGGGTCCCTAAACTCAGTAAGTGACAGCAGCACAGAGCATGTGCAGTGAATCAGCAGAAAAGAAGATGGGGAGCTACTGGGGCATCTTTGGAGACACAGATCTTTACTGCTAGTGATGGGCGAATTTGCGCCATTTCGCTTTGCTGGAAAATTCTCGAATTTCCCGTGAAATTCGCGAAACGGCGACAAATTCGCGAAAGGGGCCGTTTTTGACACTGGCGTCCATTTTGTTGAAAAAATTTTTTGACGCCGGCGAATTTTTCGGGCGAATTTATTCACTGGCGGCGAATCGCGCAAATTTGCCGCGAATTCCCGCCTGGCGAATAAATTCGCCCATCACTATTTACTGCTAAAGGGCTGTGGTTGCCTTGGGCTGGTACAGAAACCCAAAACATAATGTACAACATTTCTAGCTACTTCATTAGTTTGACTTTTGTTCTCCTTTAAGTAGCGCTATACAAATACAAATATACATACATACAAATACAGAGAGCTGAATTGCCTGTATACTTCACACCGGCTTGTTAAGGTAAAATAAATAGAACGTGAACTGTACTTAGTCATCTCTTTACCCTCAGGCCTCCTTCCACATCCTTTTCATCGAAAGGAAGGATTTACCTATAATGAAACTCTGCTTTTGCAATTGACTCATCTTGCATCATCTGCTCAAGCATTGGATCTTGTATATCTACAAACAAATACATAAAACTTAGAGACCCATTTATTAAGGGTTGAATTTTAGTGGTACTTGTATGGGATCCATTATCTGGCAACCCATTATCCATAAAGTTCTGAATTATGGGATGGTCATCTCTCACATACTTAATTTTATCTAAATAATCCCCATTTTTCTAAAAGATTTATTTTTTCTCGGTAATAAAAAAACAGTAGCTTGTACTAATACTACTACTACTACTACTACTAACTAAGATATAATTAATCCTTATTGGAAATATCCATATCCAGAAAGCCCCAGGTCCCGTGCATTCTGGATAACAGGTCACATAACTGTACTAGAACTTTTTGAAACCATGACTAAAGTCATTTTCTCTAAAACCAAGTTATTAAAGGAGAAGGAAAGCTACCAATGCAGTTTATTGCCAATAGATTAGCCACAACAGTGCAAGCTCAAACTCAATTTTTATTCTTTAGAATGCTTTTTCATACCTGAGTAATCAGCTCTAGACACTCTGTTTGTTTAGGATAGCAGCTGCCATGTTAGCTTGCTGAGACCACTTCCTGCCTGAGTCTCTCCCTGTTCTCTCATAGCTCTGAGCTCAGATTACAGAAGTGAGGGGAGAAGGGAGGAAGAGAGGAACAAACTGAGCATGCTCAAGCCCTTGCCCTGGAGGTTTAAGCTGAAAACAGGAAGTCTGATACAGAAGCCCATGAGTACACAATAGAAGGAAAGAAATGCTGTGTTTCTTTTGACAGAGGACTCAGAGCAGCATTACTTTGAGGGTTTACCTTAAAGGGATCTTGTCATCGGAAAACATGTTTTTTTCAAAACGCATCAGTTAATAGTGCTACTCCAGCAGAATTCTGCACTAAAATCCATTTCTCAATAGAGCAAACAGATTTTTATATTCAATTTTGAAATCTGACATGGGGCTAGACAATTTGTCAATTTCCCAGCTGTGACTTGTGCCTGCACTTTAGGAGAGAAATGCTTTCTGGCAGGCTTCTGTTTTTCCTTCTCAATGTAACTGAAGGAGTCTCAGTGGTACATGGGTTTTTACTATTGAGTGTTGTTCTTAGATCTACCAGGCAGCTGTTATCTTGTGTTAGGGAGCTGTTATCTTGTGTTAGGGAGCTGTTATCTGGTTACCTTCCCATTGTTCTTTTATTTGGCTGCTGGGGGGAAAAGGGAGGGGGGTGATATCACTCCAACTTGCAGTACAGCAGTAAAGAGTGATTGAAGTTTATCGGAGCACAAGTCACATGACTTGGGGCAGCTGGGAAATTGACAAAATATCTAGCCCCATGTCAAATTTCAACATTGAATATAAAAAAATCTGTTTGCTCTTTTGAGAAATGGATTTCAGTGCAGAATTCTGCTGGAGCAGCACTATTAACTGATTCATTTTGAAAAATTTTTTTTTCCCATGACAGTATCCCTTTAATTCTGAGCAGCTTTTCAATATACAGTCACTATACATTTCCAATAGTTTTGTAGGTATTTGTAAATGTAATTGTTTACTAGTGATGGGCGAATCTGACCCTTTTCTCTTAGCCAACAATTTGCTGAAATGCATTGAAGTCAAAAAAGTTTTTGACACTCAACATTTTTTTTTCATCCATTGGAATCTATGGATCGTAATTTTAATGGCGAAACTCTGCGAATAATTTTGCTCGTCACTATAATATAAATGTTTACATTTCCAGATTTGCAGTTGATCGGCCCTAGTTATACACCAGATCTGTTTAGGGTCATTGACATAATAATTATGCTGGAGACAATTCAGGTCCATCAAGTATGTTTGACCTTTTCTATAAACTAGAGCAGCTTGAAGACCAACTTAGGGAACATGTCTTCCATGTTCCAACATTTTCAGATATTTTATAAATGTTGTACCAAAAGCAGGGACATAGAGGTGTCGGCTTGATTAGTGATGGGCGAATTTACGCTGTTTCGATTCACCAAAAAACTCGCAAATTTATTCGCTGGTGTTGAATCACGCAAATTCGCCACGAATTCACGCCTGGCGAATACATTCGCCCATCACTAGGCTTGACCGATTTATTGTTAAATTCCGTCCACCTCAACAAAATTCTACAGATGAGAGAATAACTCGTATTCCTTATGTCTTATACATTGCTTTAAAGGGAAAATATAAGTACAGGTAAGGGATCTGTTATTTGAAAATCCATTATCCAAAAAGCCCTGAATTACAGGAAGGTCATCTCTCATAAAAGCCATTTCAATTAAGTAATTCAAATTTTTAAACAATTATTTCCTTTTTCTTTGTAATAATACTGTGCCTTGATCCCAACAAAAATTTGATTAATCCTTATTAGAGGCAAATCCATTCTATTGGGTTTATTTCATGTTTAAATAATCTTTTAGTTAACTTAAAGTATGGTGACCCAAATTGTGGAAGGATCCCTTATATGGAATACCCCAGGTCCCAAGCATTTTGGACATAGGTCCCTGTATATGTTCTCATTGTCATGACAAATATAAAAATATATATCAATGATGATGTGTGGTACAGTCAGCATCAGATTGGGGGGTCCAGGGCATACGAGGGCTTCTGCCTCTAGGGCCCCAATACACACCCCCTTGCACATACGGCAAAGACACGGGCAGATTCACGAAAGGGCGAATTACCGCCAGCGAATGCTTCGCACACTTCACCAGACAAAAATTCGTTACCACTACGCTAATTCACTAAAATGCAAAGTTGTATCCTGGGTGGCGAATGATATCAACTTTTTGCAAGCGTTATTTCGGCAGTGCGAGCGTTTCAAATCGAAATTACGCTAGTGATCACTTCTGCCTAGCAAAACTTCGTCCTCTTACGCTTAGGTCAATTTGAATTAGGCCAGGATTCGGTCTTTTTCAGCAGGATTAGGATTCGGCTGAATACTTCTGCCCGGCCGAACCGAATCCTAATTTCAAATTTTCAAATCGCATGGGAAGTGAAATTTCGCCTTCCCATCCCTAATTTGCATATTCGGGTGTTCGGCCGAATCCAAAATAATGGATTCGGTGAATCCCTAATTTGAATAGGGCGGGTACATTAATGTCGTATGGGCATCTTTATTAGAGATGTTGGTGCAAATGCTTGAAGTGGCCACTTTTTATTACAAATGTTCAAGGAAGCAATGCGAACGAACGATAGCGACGCTCCAGTTCACTCGCGAATTGTCGCCTACGCCTGTTAGTAAATTGGCAAAGTCCTTGCAGATGGGATTTATGGTGAAATGACGCTAGCGTTAGCCACTTCGCCCTTTCGTAAATCTGCCCCATAGACTCTTCATAAGACAGAAACTGTTTTTGTCCCATTGTCATTCTATCCATGAGGATATTCGTCCAGTGAACTGGGGAGGAGGAGGTGGGGGGATTTTGGTTCTGTATGAGTGTAATGTTATTGTAATGTTAGTCTAAATTATGTTCATATCCTGTTGTAAAGTTTTCAATAAAAAACATAAAAACCCTTGTACTCTTCCTGTGGCCACAATGAAGGCTGGGGGAGGTCGGGAAGCTGCACAAATAAGTCTCAGTCTGGGGTTTTTCCCAGTGTCCCGCTGGCCCAGTGAACCGAGTGGCATACTTACCTTGGTTTATCTCTTTTTATTGATCATTAACAACAGATTACATAACAGTAAGTTATTTTTTAGTACCAATACAATAGAACAATTAAGATATGTAGTTAAGTAAACATGGTGATGTCATAATATGTGAGATGTTATACAAACCATTGTCTAAATAAAAAACAATCTTAATTACAACACAGTAAATGCAAATAAAATCAAGGTATAACAAACCTGAAATAAGATTAAAGTTTGAATAGAATTAGAATTTAAAATTAATGTTTAAAGACTAAAATTAAAATTAAAATATCTCTGCTCGAATTCTATTTAAATTAATAATGACTTCACAGTTACTCCATTCTCAGTATGAATTTGTTGGCTAATATGCTTATATTACAAAAGAAAGGAATTCTCCCCAGAATCAATACAATTTAAAATAAACCTTTTCTTATTGGCCTCTATTGTTCTAATATATACCTTTAAAACGCTCCCTTAATTTCTGGTTCCCCGTTTTGCAACGTATTCCCTCTTGTACGCACAGGTTATATAAATAACTCAGTATGGTTTCTAATGATGGGGGTATTTCCTTTATCCAATGTAAATATATTGACTTACGAGTTGCAGCCATTAATAAAAAATAAAAATTTAAAATATCTTCTGAGATCTTTAATTCTGAATCTTTATTCTCTACTCGAAGAGCATTTTTCCGGTCTAATAAAGCAAACAATGGAGTAATAACCATGTCTATTTTGTTTTTTTCTCTAGCTAGCTAGCTGTTCAATTTTATACCATAACTGTCTAATATTTGGACAGGACCATAAGTAATGTAAAGGCATACTTACCTACACACCTTCACACTGTGTATTACAGGTATGGGACCTGTTATCCAGAATGCTTGAGACCTGGGGTTTTCCAGATAACAGGTCTTTCTGTAATTCTGTAATTTTTAATTTAAACTTTAAATAAACCCAATAGGCTGGTTTTGCTTCCAAGAAGGATTAATTATATCTTAGTTGGGATCAAGTACAAGCGACTGTTTTATTATTACAGAGAAAAAGGAAATCATTTTCAAAAATTGATAAAATGGAGCCTATGGGAGACGGCCATTCCGTAATTCGGAGCTTCCTGGATAATGGATTTCTGGATAACGGATCCCACACTTTTATAGGGAAGAATGTATAAGGATAATGGCGGAAGATCCTCCATGAGATTTTTGTGTTTTTTAAAGGTAGAAAAAAATACAATATTGCGGTTCATGTTGCACCTTTAATTCTATGTATGTCCTATGCGCAAATTAGATTTCATGTTGAAGACGGGATTTCAGTAAATTATAGGAACACATTTGTAAAATTTACAGTTTTATTAATTAGCTTTTAAATACCAGCATCTATTATCTTGTCATTAAAGCCCTGTGGGAAATCTGAGAAATCCCTTGACACAATGGTTCATTGTGTTCTCAGCCCTGTAACACATTTTTCAACTGTAATGTCTTTGGTTAAAGGTCACACACTGATGTCGTCTCATTAGGAAGCAAAATATTCATCTCTGTAATAATTGAAAATCAGCACAATGTAAGCAGAAATGTTTCTCAAGGAGATCTTCCCACGAGCATTTGAGAAAGACAAGTATTCACTCTCTGTGTTGTTTGTCTGTGATTAGCGATGGGGGAATTTGTGCCTGTTTTGCTTCGCCGGGAAATTTGCGAAATGGCGAAAAATTTGCGATGGGTCAATGGGCGTCAAAATGATTTTGGCATGCGTCAATTTAGACTAGTTTATAGTTAGACTAGTTTATATACGCGCCCCTATTTTGTCCAAATGCATTAAAGTTAATGGCCGTCCGAATAATTTTGATGTGCGAAATTTTTATGCACGTGACTATTCTGATGAGCGCCTAAATCTTTTTGAAGCGCTGGATTTTTCGCCGGCGGTGAAACATGGCAATTTGCCGCGAATTAGCGCTTGCCGGATTTATTCGTCCATCACTATGCGCAGATTTATCATAGGTCGAGGTGAATTTTCGAATGAAAAAAATCTTGAGCTATTTTTTGTGTACTCTGACTAGGGAATAGTCGATTCGAATTTGAAAAAAATTCTAAAATTCGGATATCTAAATTTATCATTTTAAAAATTCAATATTGACCATTCGCCACCTAAAACCTGCCGAATTGCTGTTTGAGTCAATTGGTAGACTTTGAAAAATCAAAGGTTTTTTCTGAAAAACCTTAAACCGAATTTGATCGAATGCGATATTCCGTCGAATCGAACAATTCGGCCGAATACGGACCGATTAGATCGAAACCAGACCTATTCGACCCAAAAAAACGTTTGATTTCATTTCGGTTGGTCTTTTTAAATTCGAAATTTTTACGTTTCTTCAATTCAAAGTTCGACCCTTGATAAATATGCCCCTATGTGTGATGTCTTATCCAGAATTTTCGCTGTGATTTGAGAATTTATTAGCTGATAGTGAAATCGCAGGAATTCGCTGCAAATTCACACCTGGCGAATAAATTCGCCCATCACTATTATAACAGGTTGACTGTCGTGATAATAATTTTTGGTGAGGACTACGATTTAGCCCGTGACCAGTACAGGTATGAGAGCCGTTATCTAGTGATGGGTGAATAAATTCGACAGACACAAATTTGTGGTGAATTTCCGTGTTTTGTCGCAAGCAAATTAATTTGCGAAACTGCTACAGCAAGAAAAAATTAACGTGCGTCAAAATGATTTGGACGCCCATTGACTTTAATGCATTTTGACCAAATAGTCACGCGTCAAAATTATCTTGATGCCCATTGAAAAAAATTTCGCCATTTCACGAATTTCGTGGTAAATGCGCAAATTTTTAGGCGAACCAAAACTGCACAAAAATTCGCCCATCACTACTGTTATTCAGAAACCCATAATCCAGAAAGCTCCGAATTACGGGAAGACTGTCTCCCATAGACTCCATTTTATCAAAATAATCAAAATTTTCAATAATGATAACTCTGTAACAAACCAAACTGACATACAGTACCTTATTGGAAGTAAAACTAGCCTATTGATTTTTATTAATTTTTAAATTATTTTTTTTAGCAGATTTACAGTATCCAAATTACAGAAAGATTTCTATTCAGACCCTCCTCTATTCATATTCCAGTCTCTTATTTAAATCAATGCATTGTTGCTAGGGTAATTTGCACCCTGGCAACCAGATTGCTGAAATTGCAAACTGGGGAGCTGCTGAATAAAAAGCTAAATAACTCAAAAACCAATTGCAAATTGTCTCAGAATATCACTCTCTACATCATAGTAAGGGGCAGATTTACTAAACTCAAGGGAATAATTTGAATTGAAAAAAATTAGAATTTCAAAGTATTTTTTTGGGTACTAATTCGACCATCGAATGATTCGAACGATTCGAAGTAAAAATCATTTGACTATTCGACCATTCGATAGTTGAAGTACCGACTACTTCGACTTCATACTTCACCACTTTAAACCTACCGAGGTTCAATGTTGCCTATGGGGACCTTCCCCAGCAATTTTCTACGTTTTTTTTGATCGAATAAAAATCCTTCGATCGATGGATTAAAATCGTTTGAAATGTTCAATCAGAACGATTTTATCGTTCGATCAAATGATTTTTATTCAATATTCGAATTCAAAGGATTTTTACTTCGACCCTTGATAAATCTGCTCCTTAAAGTTAATTCAAAGATGAACAATCTAACTATATAACATAGTAGATACTAGATACTACTTTATCTAAAACATCATAACTGGACTGACTAAATCTATTCTAACTTGTGCTCTTAAATTAGTTTAAACTCGATATGTAATAAAAGGCGTAAGATGGGTAAACAGGTAACCAGTAAATTCTAGTTGCTGATTGGTTGGTGATAAGAACTATAGCACACTTTGCACTTTTTATTACATAACCCTCAAATTGTTCTAAATAATCAGAATGCGTCATATAAAATTTTTTTAAACTTCTGTTGAAAATCAAAAGAAACTGTGACGTTTCTTGATCCCTTTCCAGAATCCCCTAGAGACATTTTTGTGATTCTTTTTTATTTTGACCTTCAGAAAAAACAATGATTATGGTTGACTTTGAGCAGGAGGAAAAAAACTAAAAAAATTGATACATTTTGATGAATTTGATCAATTTTAAAAACTTTAGTCCAACTCCACAATCGTGTTTTTTTTTTTTAATTGTGTTACTATATAAATTTTATTTTATACTTTGATTTTAATGGAATTTCTGCTGCTTTTGTTGGATCGAGAATTTATAGTTTTATATTATTATATATATATTTGAAGCATTTACATCCTAACCCTGAAATTTAATATTTTTCCCACACTTCTAAATCATTTACCATTTATTTAAATCATTTAGGACCTGGAATGTAACGATTTTTTCTTACTTTAATATTACATGTGCACCACAGATTTAAATTACCTCTTCCCAAGCAAAATATTGTTTTTATCGGCATGCATAACAGATTTATTCTTAATAATAGTATATACACTACGGGGAGAGGGATTTTGTACACGTCTTCAGAAACGTCCAGAGGTCAGTTTCTTTTTTAACAAAATACTTTTCTAATATCATTATTTTTATATATTTCCCCTTTAACCTCTCTCTCTCTTCCATTACCCAGAGGCCAGTTTTATTCCAAAAGCAGCTTATTTCAGACTGACTCGTATTCAAGACTATTTACTAAAACGTGATTTTTTTCTCACTCTAATTAATAAAAAATTCTACCAAACTCTCAAACCTGAATACTCTTAATTTATCAATAATTCTCTTGAAAAAACATTGAGACAAAATCACGTGTCAATTCAAATAGTTCGACTTTTTTCTTATTGACGCTCAAAAAACTCTACTTTATTTAATTGTCGCCACAACAACTCGAAATTTATCTTATTATTGAACGAAAACCCGCATAAACAGCCCCTGAAGCTACCGAGAATCCTGAAGGTTAAAAACATGTTCCAATTGTTAAAGGGACATCTGCCATTGACTTTGACAGGTTTTAGCTGGAATAGTCTCAGATTTGTATTTTTTAGAAGCTTTGGAGTATAAAAAATCTTAATAAATTCAAGTTTTTTTTCCATTTAAAAACTCAACTAGAAAAAATGATGGTTTAATAATTAGGCCCCATCATTTTTAATGCTCCCAATTTCACACTAGGGGGGTTATTTACTAAAACTCAATTTTTTTTATGATTTGGCTTTTTGGGGCAAAATCTAGAATTTTTTGTGACTTATTATACCCAGATACTGCAAAAAGCCAGATTCTGAAAATCCGCCATCTTAAACCTGTCGAGGTCATGTATAAGTCAATGGCAGGTGACCCTATTCCAATTTGAAGATATCATGGTTTGCGCTGCGTTTAGCCTGATAATCCGGAAAATGTGAGTGATTCTGGAGAAATGATTTTATTGAGTTTTTCCCCGATTCAATTTATTTTAGTTATTTTCATGATCAATAAGGCAAAATCGTGGATGGGAATTTGGTTGAACTTTGTTTAATAAAAAAAATTAGATACATTTGGATTTTAGTAAATAATTCCCTAGCAGTGTAATTTATAGGAACTATTTATTGGTGAATTTATTAGCCAGGTGCGAATTCGTGGCGAACTCCCACGATTGGCCACTTGCGAATAAATTTGCAGAACCGCTGCGAAAATTTGCCTGCGTCAAAAATGAGAAGCCGGTGCAGTTTGCAATTTTTTGCAGTTTCGGGAAATTTTAGAATTTTTAGGCGAAGCGAAACACCCCAAATTCGCCCATCACTAATAGGAACCCCAAAAGCCTGATTCTGAAAATCCGCCATCTCAAACCTGTCGAGGTCATGTATAAGTCAATGGCAGATGACCCTATTCCAATTTGAAGATATCATGGTTTGCGCTGCATTTAGCCCAATAAACCGGAAAATTCAAGCTATTCTGGAGAAAACTCCGAATAAATTGTACGATTCACGTTTTCGCATGATTTTTTTCAGTTTTTGCCCGATTCGAAAATCATGGATGTGAATTTGGTCAAGCGTTGTTTAATAAAGAAAAATTCAATAAATTCGGATTTTAGTAAATAACCCCCTAGCAGTGAAATGAATAGGAACCCCAAATGCCTTTTGATATGGGACTGACTAATGGCAGCTATATTTCTTATTTATGCAGGTAGAGGCTAAAGAAAGACAAATGAAGCACATATTTTCAGAGCGACGCTGTGTTTTCAATTAGATGTTAATAAGATGTAATACAGAGTGTCAGCTTGAATGCACGTGATAGATCAGAGGTACGTTGTGTTGTGTGAGTCATCCCAGCAGGACACTGGGCTTAGCCCTCAATACCAGGGAGAGAGAATCATTATTTGTACCTGTCTTGTACAGACTGAAATAGATCTGTTATGCACAGAAAATTGAATTTAGGAGAGAGGTTCTGAAGGTTTTGTTTATCCTGATCATGATATTTCTAATAGTGGTGATTCTAAATCGACACTCAGGGGCCAATTCACAAAGGGTCGAATATCGAGGGTTAATTAACCCTCGATATTCGACTGGGAATTAAAATCCTTCGACTTCGAATATCGAGGTCGAAGGATTTTAGCGCAAATAGTGCTTATTGTGATTATTCCTTCGATCGAACGATAAAATCCTTCGAATCGAACAATTCGAAGGATTTTAATCCAACGATCGAAGGAATATCCTTCGATCAAAAAAACTTAGGAAAGCCTATGGGGATCCTCCCCATAGGCTAACATTGAGTTCGGTAGCTTTTAGATGGCGAACTAGGGGGTCGAAGTTTTTTCTTAAAGAGACAGCACTTCGACGGTCGAATGGTCGACGATTTTTAGTTCGAATAGTTCGATTCAAAGTCGTAGTCGTAGTCGAAGGTCGTTGTAGCCCATTCGATGGTCGAAGTAGCCCAAAAAACACTTCAAAATTCTACGTTTTTTTACTTCGAATCCTTCACTCGAAGTTAGTGAATCGGCCCCTCAGTATTGGAATAGCCCCACATTTAAAGCCTTAAAGTGGAGGTTCACCTTTAAATTAACTTTTGGTATTTTATAGAATGCCCTATTGGTCTTCATCATTTATCTTTTTATAGTTTAAATTATTATTTGCCTTACTCTGCTACATCTTTCCAGCATTCAAACGGGTCACTGACCCCGGCTGAGAAACAACTATTGCCCTGTGAGCTTACAATTTTATTATTGTTACTTTTTATTCCATAATTTTCTATTCAGTCCCCCTTCTATTCATATCCTGTCTCTCATTTAACCCAGTGCCTGGTAAACAAGACCCTAGCAACCAGATAGCTGCTGAATAAAAAGCTAACTACAGATATAGGATCTAGGGATGGGCGAATTTTTTTGCCTTGTTTCACCGTGAAAATGACGCCCATAGACTTGTATGTCATCGTGCGTCAAAAAAATTTTGCCGCGCAACAAAAAATTTTGACGCTCATAGACTTCAATGGGCGTCAGCGACATTTTGCTGGCGGCGAATTTTTGGCGAACCAAAACTGTTTATTATCCAGAAAGCTCCAAATTACGGAAAAGCCATCTCCCATAGACTCAATTTTATCCAAATAATCCACATTTTTAAAAACAGCCTTAAGTCTACCACAAAATCATGTGAATAATAAATAAGACCAATTCGGCTGGTTTTGCTTCCAATAAGGATGAATTATATCTTAGTTGGGATCAAGTACAAAGAACTGTTTTATTATTATAGAGAAAAAGGAATTTTATTTAAAAAATTGGACCATTTGGATGAAATGGAATCTATGGGAGATGGCTCCATAATTCAGAGCTTTCTGGATAATTCCATCACCAATAAAGTCCCGTAGTAGCATATAAATATTTCATACCTTCCAACTGTCCTGTTTTTTGTGGGAGAATCCCGATTTTGACAGCTCAACCAGCAGTCCTGGATTGATACTGAAATGTCCCGACTTTCTCTTTGATCTCCTGCATTGAACAGCCAGAAAAAGATACAAAGCTTAAAAAGCTTAATTGGCTTTTGGCAGAGAGCCCAGAACTCCTTGGGGCACATTTACTAATGGTCGAATATCGAGGGTTAATTAACCCTCGATATTCGACCCTCGAAGTTAAATCCTTTGACTTAGAATATTGAAGTCAAAGGATTTAGCGCTATTCGTTTCAATTGAACGATCGAAGGAATAATAGTTTGATCGAACGATTAAATCCTTCGAATCGAACGATTCAAAGGATTTTAATCCATCGATCGATTTTCCTTCGATCAAAAAAATCTAGGAAAGCCTATGGGGACCTTCCCCATAGGCTAACATTGATGCTCAGTAAGTTTTAGGTGGCGAAGTAGGTGGTCGAAGTTTTTTTTAAAGAGACAGTACTTCGACTATCGAATGGTCGAAAGATTTTTAGATTCAAAGTCGAAGTCCTAGTCGAAGGTCGAAGTACCATCCGAAATTCGACGTTTTTTCCCTTCTAATCCTTCACTCGAGCTTAGTAAATGTGCCCCCTTATGCCCCTCTTTCTATTTCCAAAAGGTTGGGAGGTGTGATATTTTAACAAATTTAGATGTAAACCTTGAAGAGATACAATAAATAATGGTTAGCAATATAACAAAATTGATGCAAATTGCCAATAGCAACACTACTGTAAATAAGTATCTAATAATGGGGGCAATGAAAGAAAGGGGAGAAAAATATACTCGCAGTTCACCCCAGTCCACGGGTGCATAAGCAAGTAGCAACAAACAAAAGTTGTGAGTTTTTCTGCAAAAAGTAATAACAAAAATGTAATTAAAAGTTCAAACCATTTATTAGGACATACAGGTGAGGGCCAGGCGCGTTTCGTGCCTGTTCAGGCACTTAAGGTGGCCATACATGGGCCGATAAAAGCTGCCGACAAACCGAGTCGGCAGCTTATTGGCCCATGTATGGGGCCCTCCGACGGGCTTCCCCGATCGAGATCTGGCCGAAAATCGGCCAGATGTCGATCAGACAGGACTAAAAATCCAGTCGGATTGCGGCCGCATCTGTTCATTGATGCGGTCCCGCGATCTGACCGCCCGTTAGGCATCGTTAGGATCCGATCTTTGGGCCCTAGGGCTTTGCGGTAAATACTCAGATTTTCACGATTTTTTCTGAGGTTTCACCCGAGACCAACGAAAACTTTGGGGTTTGGCACGAGACCCAGCGCAAATCAATAAAATCATTGGGACTTATCCCATTGACTTATATGCAACCTCAACAGGTCTGAGATGCCGGGTTTTCAGAGTCGTTTTCCAGCCTCGGGGTTTAATAAATTCCAAAAAATTCGTGAATTTTTAAAAGCCCGATTTTATATATATTAAAAAAATCTCACATTTTTTGTGATTTTTGCATTCGGGGCTTAGCAAATAACCCCCCTAGAGTAACTATTTACATATAATATTTACATAAAATAAAATCCACATAGAACCCAGAGAACATGCAAAAAAATATATATGACACATAATACATAAATAAGCAAAAAATGAAGAATACAAAAAAAAAAGAGTAAACATAAAAAATCAAAAGAGTGCCAGAAGGTTTTTTTTTCTCTTTTTTTCATTTACTAGAGGAAGGTACTCAAGGAACAAGGTATAATATACACCTGGAGAATGAGATGAATACATCAATCGATAAATGATGGTCCCAGAGTATTAGCTAACATCATTCAATAGTATATAATTATTATAATCAGAGACTCTGGGGGTCTCTAAAAAAAATTGTGACGTAAGAGATTAAGGTATTAATGGGTTTTCTACACCTCCTAAAGAAGCATGTGACATCAAAGTAATTTTTTGAGAGCAAGGGGTTTTCTAGTTTGTAAATGGAAAGTCCATTTGGTCTCTGGACAGAGTAATTTTGGAATAATATATCCCCCACTAGTGATGGGCGAAAACGAGACGCTGGCGCTGTTTCGCGAATTTTTCCTTCTGTTTTTTTGACACCGCCATCCGTTTTTTTTTGACGCTTGCATCCGACCATTTTGAAGCCGGCGAATTTTCACCAGTGAATTTTCGTGCCCGTTTCGTGAAATTATTCGCCGAGCATTCTGGATAACAGGTCCAATTCCTGTGCAAGTGAACCTTCCAAATTACAGAATGATCCTTTAACCAAAAACCCCCAGGTCATGAGCATTCCGGATAACAGGTCCAATTCCTGTACCAGTGAACCTTCCAAATTACAGAATGATCCGTTAACCGGAAAACCCCAGGTCACGAGCATTCTGGATAACAGGTCCAATTCCTGTGCAAGTGAACCTTCCAAATTACAGAATGATCCTTTAACCAAAAACCCCCAGGTCATGAGCATTCTGGATAACAGGTCCAATTCCTGTACCAGTGAACCTTCCAAATTACAGAATGATCAGTTAACCGGAAAACCCCAGGTCACGAGCATTCTGGATAACAGGTCCAATTCCTGTACAAGTGAACCTTCAGTTGTAATTGGAAACGTTGTGCTGCGGTTTTTCTTTTTGGTTGCATATAGAAAGAGCGTTGTCTCCAAAATAGAATTACAATCAATATTCACTGATCTTACAAGGAGAGAAGTCAATGACTTGTGTTCTCAGCTCATATCTATTTTACTTTCAAAGGTTGATTAATAAAACAGCACATATTTTCCACCAAAAGC
The DNA here is from genome assembly GCF_017654675.1 of Xenopus laevis. NCBI lineage: Eukaryota > Metazoa > Chordata > Amphibia > Anura > Pipidae > Xenopus > Xenopus laevis. Next base: position 150,585,215 of record NC_054379.1, on the reverse strand, counting down.
AAAGAATTACATCTCATTACCGCAGAGATCGCCCCGGGCAGCCCCACAGCATTGTGCAAGGGTTTCTATGCTTCTCACATACTGAGGTTTTAATGAAATTGGATATTTTAAATATGGTTTGAATCCAAATTGTCATTATTACATTGTTATATAGTCGTCTGCCTCAATCTCCCTCATTCCACGATGCACAAATAAAAATGTGGGGACATCTGGTCCGAAAAAAAAAAAAATGTGAGTCTCATCAACAGATTGGGGTTGACGTGGGCTTTAAGTCAAGTGGAACAATTGGAGGCAATTTGGAGGATACAATTGGCACATTTCAATTTATTCTTAGACATATCTTTTATATAGTTGTGTTTTCTTTCTTATTATACTGTAGGGTCCATAATTATATTATATTATCTTATTATGTGGGACATTGCAAAGAACTACTGCACAAATAGTTCTCAAAATTAAACATGACTCTGGTTTCCTGGACATTATATGCTTATTCTATTGCTAATCTAAATGTTTTCTTTCAGTATAAAGAATATTACATTATCTGGAAAACCTATTATTAGGGTTGCCACTTTTTAGCCCGGTGGAGATCGCACAGGGGGAGGGGGCGTGACATGGAGGGGGCGTGACAGTGACATTGAGGGGGTGGGCAGTGACATAGGGGGTGGGGTTATGACTCTTCAATTGGACGATCACCGTGTCAATCATAAGGAATCCTGCTCTGTTTTCCTAATTTGGAATACCGGACAGGTAGTTTTGACCCGGCAAGCCCTTCAAAATACCAGGCTGTCCAGTCAAAACCGGACAGGTGGCAAACCTACCTATTATCCAGAAAGTTTTGAATTACATGATGGCCATCTCCCATACACTCCACTTTAATAAAACAATTCCGATTTTTAAAATAGATTTCCAGTTTCTCTGTAACGATAACACAGTGCCTTGCACATGATCCCAACTAAGATATATTTATTGGAGGAAAAACCATCCTGTCTGTTTAATTAATGCTTCCATGGTTTCATGGTTTTTTAGAAGGGCCTAGAAAACCCAAGGTCCCAAACATTCTGGATATACAGTAAGGACAGTGTTCACTTTTTACACTGCTTCATTAGTAGGAGACATGCTAGTTACATACATACTTAAATTTGGTTGAAAAAAGTCAAAAGCCCATTAAGCTCAACCCCTTCAAATGACCCCCAGTGCTTATACCAATATATATACACTCACATGTATACAAATATATATATATATATATATATATATATATATATATATATATATATAGTGAATAAAGTAGACCCTCTTTTAAAATATAAGGATATTATAAGTTACCAAGGAGTTTCATGATCATATAAAAACACAAGGCGAAGGCCGAGTGTTTTTATACAGGTCACGGAACTCCGATAATATCCTTCTAATATCCTCGTATTTTGCAACTGGGTGTAATTTATTTATTATAATACACAAATTTCAGTGAGTCATGTGACAGAAATGACATCAGAACTCACCGTTTATAACTGATGACATCAAAACCCGTTTATAAGGATATAATTTACAAGATATTCATATAATTTTGTGTATTATAAATATATATATATATATGTGCCAATACCTTGTCAGGGCCCGAATGCTCCGGTTGGGAATTATGGACCAAGGAGGAAGTAGCTGTCACCAAACACAATTTCCAAGTATCCAAGGGGTTAAGAAGTTCAACGTAGTCAAGTCCAGGCAAAGGGTCAGTTCAGGCAGCAAGGGTTCAATAAACGGTGAAACAGGCCAAGGTCAAGATCAGGAATAAGTACAAATAGTAATTCAGTGAACCCGGGAACACACAAGGTAGAACCTATAATCGGGCAAGGTCTGTAGGGCTCTGGCGTCTTTTAAAGGCTGATTTCCACGACAAAACGTGCGTGATGACGTCATGCGCTGAAGTTGCATGTTGATGGCGTCAGAACGTCACTGCTTGCCACGTGTCTCTACTGGGAGCCACTATCTTGCCGGCAAAGCAGAACAAGAAAAAAGCCCCGGCGAGGGCTCCTTACCTATACTAACTGTAGATCTTGAATATTTTACTTATTCAATAGGGATAAGCACTTTTTTTTGCTTGTTGCAAGCTCACTGCAAAAATTCACAGTTTCATGAATGGGCCTAAATTTTCATGAATATACACTAGAAATTTGGCATGTGTTTTCTTACACTGGAAAGAAAGATACCCATTGAATCCAATGCATTTTGCGCAAGTAAAAACATCTATTGATCCATATGCATTTTGCAAAAGAAAAAAAAACACGGTGGAAAGCGTCCATTGACTCCAATTAGTGATGGGCGAATAAATTCGGCAGGCGAGAATTAGCGGAATGTCTGCGTTTTGCCGCTGGTGAATAAATTTGCGAAACTGCAGAGAAAATCCACCGCTTCAAAAAGATTTGGGCTCTCTCGTGAATAAAAATTGTTGTGCATCAAAATTATTCGGACAGCCTATTGACTTTAATGAATTTCGTGGGAAATTCAAAAACTTTCTGGCGAAATGGGACAAATTCACCCATCACTAGCTCCAATTAATTTTGGCTAAAATTTGTTATTTCATGAATTTTCATTTATTTCATCAAGAAATTGACAAAACTGCTGAGAAGTTTGCAAACAATTCACTATTGTTCAATAAATAATCCAAGTCACTCTATTAAATGCAGCAATAGAATCTGCCATCAAGGGCAAAGTGTCGCCAGTGAGAGGGAGAGTCTTTTTTTCCCATAAAAAATGTTCATAATGTCTATATTATTATACATGAACAAGCAGCCATCCCTTTAGACTTGAAGAAAACGGAACTTTCATTTGAAGAAGCATCAGGGGTTCTTCACATTGAGGTTGTGGAATGTCATGACTGGTGATGTTGCAATGGCAAATTATTTTTGGATTATTCTAAATTTGATTCTTCCCAATAACGTTCTTGTAAAGAGATATCATGTCCCCTAGCAAGTAACTTTTTGTTTTGAAGGCATTTTGGTTGATGGTGATCTTTTTGTCCAACTGTATTAATAAAGAAACTCTTACCATATATACAATCACTTCTGGGAGCCAAATATAACTTATGATGTCATACATAAAGGCTTGTGGAGGTACAAAAGAATCCTGTAGGAATGCTAAGTCCAGCCCAAGGCTTCTAATCAGAACTAAACAAAAAATGCCCTAAAATTAAAATGTTCTGCAGCAAATTGTTAGATATCATTATGAACACTTGGCTAGAGTAAATACAGATGCAGCCACTTTGGTTTGTCTGTTTGACACAGAATAACTAAACACAGATATCCCATTTATCTCATTTAACACAGAAAACTGTGTCACAGCAACCCATCTAATTAAAGCATTCACCATTGTGAACAATGGTGCTTTGGTATGCTAATGAAAAGGTTAAATGCATTAAATGAGTTAAGATGACTTAAGATAACACAGTTTCTTCAATTACCCCTGAGTCATGACGCATTTAACTCACAAATCCAAGTGGCTTCATCTGTGTATATATATATAAAACAAGGGAAAATTGTGCTCACCACTAGTTTTTAAAACCATTAGGCGGGGGTGCAATGAGGCTGTAACCACAAAATACATATAAACAAATACAAGAGACCTCTGCACTCAGCCCATTATCAATATATTTAAGACAGAGACATTTTGTGCATACTGCTACTGAAAAATGCCTTACCCTTTAAACAAAACAGGGATTGTTTGTCCATATATTGCAATATATTTAAGCTGGCCAACTACGTCACAGTCATCCCATATCTGGCCAGTCCTATGCTCAATTTTTAACAAACAAGGGAAAGTTGTGCTCACCACTAGTTTTTAAAACCATTAGGCGGGGGTGCAATGAGGCTGTGACCACAATAGAATTCTTAATGAATCAGATAAAATTGAGCATAGGACTGGCCAGATATGGGATGACTTTGGCGTAGTTGGCCAGCTTAAATATATTGCAATATATGGACAAACAATCCCTGTTTTGTTTAAAGGGTAAGGCATTTTTCAGTAGCAGTATGCACAAAATGTCTCTGTCTTAAATATATTGATAATGGGTTGAGTGCAGAGGACTCTTGTATTTGACTATAAGTATTTTGTGGTCACAGCCTCATTGCACCCCCGCCTAATGGTTTAGTGGTGAGCACAACTTTCCCTTGTTTGTTATAGTTATACAGGAGCAGTGACCAGCTCCATGTTGTAGCTCCCACCCCTCCCAGCTATAGTCAGGTGATCCCACTGGTGTCTAATAAAAGGGCAGCCAAGTTTTGGGAGTTTTACTTTGAAAGCAGCAAGTAAGTTGCAGGTAAAACTTAGTCCCTTTGTAAAATGTATAATGAAGCAATAGAATTCTTAATGAATCAGATGAAAATTGAGCATAGGACTGGCCAGATATGGGATGACTTTGATGTAGTTGGCCAGCTTAAATATATTGCAATATATGGACAAACAATCCCTGTTTTGTTTAAAGGGTAAGGCATTTTTCAGTAGCAGTATGCACAAAATGTCGCTGTCTTAAATATATTGATAATGGGTTGAGTGCAGAGGATTCTTGTATTTGTCTATATGTATATATATATATATATATATATATATATATATATATATATATATATATATATATATATATATATATATATATATATATATATGCCATACACTGGAATAATGTATATAATGCCAATGTCACTTAGGACACCTGTCACCGCTTATGTCTATGACTATAATTAGGTCATGGTATTTAGAGTTTACCCATAACAGATCAGAAATGGAATCAGACTGACAAATATCAGACAAGGCAACAAAGGACTCAATCAACCTTGAAGAGGCACATCTAGTGCAAATATTTTTTTCCACTGCATAGGCTATTGCAATTAACCTTGAAAATACCATTTCATATTTACAAACAGAGCTTAGAAGCACAAGGAGAATATGCAAGAACAATAAAAGTGACCTTTCTAATGATGTGGTGAGTGGATAAGGAACCTGGCTTTGGAGTATCAACCAGGTACGGAAACGTGTGATAAGCCAATGCCCAACATATCATTTTTTCATCATTGTAAATGGCCATTATGTTAGCCAATCATAGATTTAAAACAAATCCTTCCTGACATCATTCCCATCTGTAAGACATGCTGGGGCCGATTCACTATGGGTCGAATATCGAGGGTTCATTAACCCTCGATATTCGACTAGGAATTAAAATCCTTCGACTTCGAATATTGAAGTCGAAGGATTTAGCGCAGATAGTTCGATCGAATGATTCGAAGGATTTTAATCCAACGATCGAAGGAATATCCTTCGATCAAAAAAAGTTAGCCAAGCCTATGGGGACCTTCCCCATAGGCTAACATTGACTTCGGTAGCTTTTAGATGGCGAACTAGGGGGTCAAAGTTTTTTTTAAAGACAGTACTTCGACTATCGAATGGTCGAATAGTCGAACGATTTTTACTTAGAATAGTTCGATCTGAAGTCGTAGTTGAAGGTCGAAGTAGCCCATTCGATGGTCGAAGTAGCCCAAAAAAACGTTGAAATTCGAAGTTTTTTACCTTCGAATCCTTCACTCGAAGTTAGTGAATCGGCCCCGCTGTGTTCAAGTGATATTGCTGGTGAGCGCATTCCACCATTTTTTCTAGTTACTAGAGCAGTGATCTCCAACCAGTAGCTCATGTGCAACATGTTGCTCTCCAAACCCTTGGCTGTTGCTCCCAGTGGTCTCAAAGCAGGTGCTTATTTTTGAATTCCAGGCAAGTTTTGGTTGTATAAAAATTGGTGTACTGCCAAACAGTAGTCTGCCAGTCCACATAGGGGATACCAAATAGCCAATCACAGCCCTATTTGCTACCACCCAGGAATATGTCTCAAGCTTGTGTTGCTCCTCAACTCTATTAACATTTGAATGTGACTCATGAGTAACAAAGGTTGGGAACCCCTGTAACAGAAAATACTTTTCATTCGTGTATTTTGTATCAGTATGGAATTATTCGATGACTTGCCTTCTATTATTCTTATATTTTTCAAAATGGGGGGTATGTAGTACTCTATAAAAACTTACACTGTACAAAGCGTCACTAAAAGCAATCAGTCATGTGACGTCCAGTTGCCTCAAGAAAATTCAGCTAGAAAGTGTGCATTGATTGCAGTCAATATAAATCAGTGCAGCAAATAATAGTATTTGTATTAATACTTGTATTGAATGAATATTAATAAGGCAGTACTAGAAACAATGGGGCATTTACTAAAGGGCGAAGTGGCTATCGATATCGACTTTTCGCCAAAAATCACATCCATAGGGACATCACCAATTCACTAGCAGGCACAGATGACAATTCGCTAGTGAAAGAGACCGTCGCTAGCATTCGTTTGCACTCTATCGCCAGGCGAATGATCGTTGCTCGGCAAATTCACTAAAGTGCGTTTTTTGCTGAAAGTTACCTCTTTCGCCAGAGTTGACTTTGCCACCACACACCAGGTGAAGTGCTAAAATGATGCTAGATCTTCCTCAATCTTCTGTCACTTACATCATATCCTGTCTGCCAAAAAACACATTACAGTCTTGGTTTGATATTTAGAGATATATCACATTTGTATCATTTACATGATGCAAATGTGAATGATAAAGGCCCTTATCTCTTGTATTAGCCAGTATTTATATGTAAGCTGTATATGAGCTGTAGAACCCATCTATTCTACAGGGTTTTGGAAGATGTTGTCATTTATAAATGTATGTTATTAGTAATCATAGTAATAATAATCATTTTTAAAATAGATTTTCTTTTAAAAATAATTTACTACAGTAAATCAAAATATTTTTCTAAAGATGCTATGGGGCAGATTTATCAAGGGTCGAAGTGAATTGGAGGGAATTTTCGAAGTAAAAAAATGTGAAATTCAAAGTAATACTTTTGGATCGACCATCGAATAGGACACTACGACTTAGGGGCCGATTCACAAAGGGTCGAATATCGAGGGTTAATTAACCCTCGATATTCGACTGGGAATTAAAATCCTTCGACTTCGAATAGTGTGATCAAACGAACGAAGGATTGTTCATTCGATCGAACGATAAAATCCTTCGAATCGAACGATTCGAAGGATTTAAATCCATCGATCGAAGGAATATCCTTCGATCAAAAAAACTTAGGCAAGCCTATGGGGACCTTCCCCATAGCCTAACATTGAGTTCGGTAGTTTTTAGATGGCGAACTAGGGGGTCGAAGTTTTTTCTTAAAGAGACAGTACTTCAACTATCGAATAGTCGAATAGTCGAACGATTTTTAGTTCGAATCCTTCGATTCGAAGTCGTAGTCGTAGTCGAAGGTCGTAGTAGCCCATTCGATGGTCGAAGTAGCCCAAAAAACACTTCGAAATTTAAAGTTTTTTTACTTCAAATCCTTCACTCGAAGTTAGTGAATTGGCCCCTTAGACTTTGAATTCAATTAGAAGTAAAATAGTTCGAATATTCGACCATTCAATAATCAAAGTATTGTCTCTTTATAAAAACTTTGACTTCAATACTTTGCCAAATTAAACCTGCTGAAGTGCTATGTTAGCCTATGGGGACCTTCAACAGCATTTTGCAAGTTTTTTGAAGTCAAAGTAAAATCATACGATCGTACGATAAAATCGTTCGAACCATTCGATTCGAAGGATTTAACCGATCGAACGATTTTACTTCGACCGCAGAATACCCAAATTCAATGAAGAAAGTTCGAATTCAATATTCGAATTCGAAGTATTTAAATTCGATGGTCGAATTTCGAAGTATTTTTTACTTCGAAATTCAACCCTTGATAAATCTGCCCCTATGTGTGGACCATGACCAAGCGATAGACAGCTCCATAGGGGTGGTCGAATGTGAAAGAGGATAATTAGGACTTGTCTCTATAAATGTGCTTTACAATTCTGGCATAAAGTTATAATAAACCGTAACTGAAACTTGCAGCTAATAAATGAACTGTTTTGATACCAACCTGTTAGAGATATAGGAAATCCATGATATATTTTAAAAGCCATAAATTAAGACATTATTAAAATTTCCCTAAAGCAAACGCAAAGACATACATTTAAATGATAGATGATTACCTCTTGCAGAGCCAGCTGCCAGAGAAAATGATTTGCCTTTAAAGTTCATTAGTCACTTTTATTGCAAACAGTGCATTTGCATGATATTTGTAAATTTATGTGCTGCAAGTCGTTTGAAAAGATGTTATTTTGCCTTATAAGCAAAACAATAAAGAATAAACAGCTCTCATAATTATGTGGAAAAATGGAAGGGTTATTTTTAAATAATGTCATAGACATAAATATATGCGTGTGTGAGTTTAATATCAGCCTAGGAAATAAATGATAGCTTTAAATGTCTGAGCAACTTGATGGTATATGTGTGTGTGTAATTTTATATAACAAAAATCAACCTATAAAGATTGATAGATTAACAGAAAAAAATACAATATACTCTATATTTTATGTATATATAATAAAGGTATGGGATTCGTTTTCCGGTAACCCAGATAACGGAAAGGAAGTCTCCCACAGACAAATAATCAAAATATTTAAAATTGATTTCCTTTTTCTCTGTAATAATAAAACAGTTTCTTGTACTTGATCCCAACTAAGATATAATTTATCCTTATTGGAAGCAAAACCAGCCTATTGGGTTTAATAAATGTTTAAATTTTTTTCTAGTAGACTTAAGGTTTGAAGATCCAAATTACAGAAAGATCTGTTTTCTGGAAAAAAACCCTGGTCCCAAGCATTCTGGATAACAGGTCCTATACCTGTAATAATAATTGCTTATATCATACATAATATTAATTTGTATGAAATATTAAGGAATAAAGTATAATACCTGTCAAAGTGAATTACCACTCAGGTTGACATTCTATTTGGCATTTGTCTATACATACAATACCATAGTTGGAAAAAAGACACAAGCAAACTAAAGGTGGCCATACACAGATAGATGTCGCCAAACGAGCGGATCTCCCTACGATATGCCCACCTTGAGGTGGGCAATATCGGGCTGATCCGATCGTGGGCCCTAGGGCCCAACGATCGGATCCTTCACGTTCGCAAACGGGCGGTCGGATCGCGGGACCGCATCAACGAACAGATGCGGCCGCGATCCAACGAGATTTTTAACCCCATCCGATCGAGATCTGGCCGACTTTCGGCCAGATCTCGATCGGGGAAGCCCGTCGGGGGCCCCCATACACGGGCCAATAAGCTGCCGACTCGGTCTGTCGGCAGCTTTTATCGGCCCGTGTATGGTCACCTTAAGGGTCATATTTATCAATATTCAGTGTCGGACTGGCCCGGCGGGAAACCGTGAAAAAAACAGGTGGGCCCCGACCCTTAATGGGCCCACGCCAGGCCAGACCCCTCTCCCGACCAATTTGTAAAAAAAAAAGATTGATTTAGGCGCCACGCTGCGCCATCTGTGCATGCTCGCAGCGACATTCATACAGAGCCCTGAGCGGCGCCTTTCAAGCAGGAGCGTCGAGCCACGTCGTCACACAGGCGCGCAGTGCGCATTACGGTAGGGGGAGGGGGTCGGATGGGTCCTGGAAAGTAGTCCCGGTGGGCCCCAGACCCCCCAGTCCGACCCTGTCAATATTTAATTTTTTATTTATTTATTTTTTAAAAAAGTGAGCATGAAAAAATTTACAAAATGCAAGCAACTTTTCACATTTCTTCCTCAAACTCTAGCTTATTTATAAAAAAAAAACACTACCAAAATAATCACATTCACATTTTGTTGCAGGAAAAAAGTAACACACCAACAAGAATTACTTTGTTCCATTTTCATTTGCCTAAAATACTTGCCAACGATTTTTCTTTTTTTGATAAATCTGCCCTTTGCTAGAGTGCAAAAGAAGTATTTTTATAAAAAAGAAAAAGCACAAAGAATGTAAGGTTAAGAGAAAATATATATGTATATATATATTTAATATTTCAATAACAGAATGGTAGTTAATAGACAGATATCTGAAACAGGAATTTGACTTTTTTGGCACAAACTATTATTATAAATAGATGAAAAAAGGGTCAATATGTTTTCTTAAAAAAAAAAAGAAACATTCACATGACATGAACACACTTAGCACAAAAACTGGGCACTGCTCCCTGCGCAACTCATGATTTTCTTCCCATTGCGGATAAATGTTAATATATTTTAAATAGTTGAGAGATAATATAATCATGATGATATTGTCCACTGGAGTGCTATAACTTCTTAGCTCTTAACTATTTGCTTCAAAATAAGGGCCTATATCAACAAATATCCTATACAGGTATGGAATCCATTATCCGGGAAAACCGTTGACTCCATTTTAAGCAAATAATTCAACTAGAAAATGATTTCCTTTTCTGTAATAATAAAACAGTAGCTTCTACTTGATCCAAACTTAGTAATTCATCTTTAAAGGGCATGTAAAGTCTAAAATAGAATAAGGCTAGAAATGCTGTATTTTGTGTACTAAATATAAACATGAACTTACTGCACCACAAGCCTAATCAAACAAATAATTTATGCTTTCAAAGTTGGCCGCAGGGGGTCACCATCTTGTAACTTTGTTATACATCTTTGCAAGGCTAAGACTGTGCACATGCTCAGTGTGGTCTGGGCTGCTTAGGGATCGTCATAAACAAAGCTGCTTGAGTTCTGCATGGCTGGAAAGTAAGGCGGGGGCTCCCCCTGCTGTTTCCCTGCTCAGCAGTTAGGGACCATCTGACAATTCCTATCCACAGCAGTAAATGAAGGGAGAATTTCACTGCATACAGTCAGATTTCTTATAAAAACGGTACATGTTTTTTAATTAAAGTATTTTGGAGATAGGTTTCTTTTTCATTAAAGAAAGTAAAAATGGGATTTTATTTTTTGCCTTTACATGCCCTTTAAGGGAAGCAAAACAATTTTTTATTGATTTTTTAGCAGATTAAAGGTATGGAGATCCAAATTATGGAAATACGAAAAACCCCAGGCCCTGAGCATTCTGGTTAACAAGTCCCATAGCTGTCTATGCTTTCATAATTTCATAATTTCAATATAGGCCTAAACCACATCATCCTACATGGTAGTTTCCATATAGCAACAGTAAACATTTCATTTGATTCATCACACTACACTGGAAGAGTAATTTTGTCAACTTCACCACTTCAAGTGGTTGTTTAAATAGAATGTTGCGCAAGTAAAGGGCACAATCCAGTAATTGTCTAAGTAAGAATAATACATTGCGAAATGTACTTTTTAATTTTGTACATTTTCTCTTTCTTAACCACTTTTTATTGTGTTACACTTCTGGTAAACAGAATTAAATTACTCATGGACATTTGGCTCAGATGGCTCACAAAATGACTCAGTTTTAATGAATAGTCAATATACTTTTTTTTTATTCAAGTGCATGCTGGGACATGTTGTACCCTAAAGTTTGTTCCATCAGTGTAACCCGCCTTGTTGCACCAGTCTGAGTGGCTGGGATGTACCATGTGCCCTCCAGTCCAGGAGCAATTGATGCGTGTGCTTTTATATATCACCCTAAAAGAAATACTGTCTGTGGGGTTAAAGACACACGGGGGCCCATTCATTAGGTTCGAGTGAAGGAATAGAAGAAAAAATACTTCCAATTTTGAAGTGTTTTTTTGGCTACTTCGACCATCGAATGGGCTACTTCGACCATCGAATGGGCTACTTCGACCTTCGACTACGACTTCGAATCGAACTATTCTAACTAAAAATCGTTCGACTATTCGACCATTCAATAGTCAAAGTACTGTCTCTTTAAGAAAAAACCCCCTAGTTCGCCACCTAAAAGCTACCGAAGTCAATGTTAGCGTATGGGGAAGGTCCCCATAGGCTTGGCTAAAATTTTTTGGTCGAAGGATAATCCTTCGATCGATGGATTAAAATTCTTCGAATCGTTCGATTCGAAGGATTTAATCGTTTGATCTAACTATTTGCGCAAAATCCTTCGACTTCGATATTCGAAGTCGAAGGATTTTAATTCCCCAGTCGAATATCGAGGGTTAATTAACCCATGGTATATATACACACATATGATATAGTGTTATTATTTACTTTATATATTACCCAGATTAGGGTCAGACTGGCCATTGAACCATAACAAGTCCTGGGGGGTCCTGTATGGGCAATGGAGTGTTGGCAGGAAGGAATTCAGTGATGGAATTACAGGGGGAGCAGGGGGTGCAATTCAACCAGGGCCTGCACCCCCTCAGGGCCGCCCGGCACATCACGCACTGCTGCAACCGGCTGTAGCCACTAATAAAATTGATATGAAGAGGGCTCGGGTGTGATTGGCTGCACGGCCCGCACCCAGGCCCGCTCCCACCTAATTAAGTTACTGAGGGAATTTACAGGGGGGGTTGGGGTAACTAACAACAGTGTTCAGGGGGGCCCTGAAGTCACATTCTCTGATGGGCCTCAGATACCCCAATCCGACACTGCTGCCCAGACATGCCTTGAGCTGCTCCTTTTATGGTTTGGCCCAATATTATATCATGGACAGAAAAAATTGTGAAATGGAGAGAATTTCTATTTTCTTCCTGTGCAAAAAAATGTTTTTTTTCCTGACAAAATTAAACTCAAAATGCTAATAATGCCATTGGTGTTTTTTAGGTGCAACGCCCTTGCATTTTTCCAGGGAAACAAACACCTGGAAAAATGCTAATAATGAATGCTTTTATTTATGTGGAAAATGTGGATTCCTGCAATTTTAGAAGTTTTTTTCTACTCCGAATAAACTTTAAAAAAAAGTGAATGTTACCTTATTTATTAAAATATCTAAATACAGAAAAAAGGTGTATAACTCAAATTTTTAGTGAGTTGACAAGCTGAAAAATGTTTAAAAAAACTAGAACAAAATAAGAATAAATAGTTACTTCGACATGACCTCACAAGCTTTTAGATGATGAGTTTTTTCTGGTATTTTACTTAATAAATATAGAAAATTTGTGTTTTTCAACCATTATTCACATTCATAATTATGTGCGCATCAAAAAATGAAATAGCTGAGAAAAAAATATGTACATTGATAAGTAAACCCCATAGACAGTTGCTAATACCACCATTGGCATTTTTCCTGTGCAAAAACAATTTTTTTTCCGGGGAAATTCTAGTGCACATTCATGGCAGTCCACATTTTAAAAAGTTTGCTCATCCCTAATCATGGGATTTTAGTGGCACATGGTCAGGGTTATTTATTAGGGCTAAACCACACAGTGCGCCTTAGTCCGAATGCCAAAAACTCAAAATATCTTCTATAAAATCAGAATTTTTAGTGGAATTTTTTCGAGATTTATTATACCCCCCGAGGAAAAATTAGGCATCTCAGATCTACAGAGGTTGTATATACAGTAAATCAATGGGAGAGGTCCCTATCCTATTTGGAAGTTTCTGTGGTCGTTTCTGGAATTAGCCCAAAAATCTGACTATTTCAGACTTTTCGTACAAAAATCCAAAAAATTTGGGCTTTTCAGGAAAAAAACATACATTTCGTATTTTTGCTCAATTTTCATGTTTGTCCTTGATCTGATTAAATTGTGATTTTTTAATAATAAATAAGGTTCAGTCTTGGATTCTAATTTGGTCAGACTTTTTGGTTTAAAATACTCAGACTTTGATAAATAAGCCCCCCCCCCGTGTGTGTGGATGTACCCTTTTCAAATGAACCCTGCTCACACATCTGCGCAATTAAATTACTTTTATGCTTAAGGGACACTATTGGATAGTGTGTTAGTTTACGTTAGATAATATTTTATTAGGTAGGGCATGTGGGTCATTAAAAATAGTAATAATAATACAAACATTAAAAAATAGTAATAATAATACAAAAAAGTAACATCCAGTTATTATTTACTATATATTAAAACTGATAAAACCATTGTTTTGGATAAATCAAAAACAGAAAGCAATAGTTATATTTTTTATGAATGGCTTTGTTTTCTTTTGTTTTTGTAATGCACATACAGTAATCACTGAAGTGATTTGTGTTATAGATGAAAATAAAATTAATCTAATGAATTCAAAATCAGCAGCTAATTAAGGATACTTCCAACAAAAATCATTAACACAAAAACACTTCTGGCTCTAATGTTATCTAATTAGCAACAATCACATTTTATTTATAGAGCCCTGATTTATCAAGATAGAATGTTGTTATATATTTGTGTTTCACTTTTTATTCTAAAATTAATGAACTGTTTGATCCTGTCTACTCCTTATCCCACCAAAATCATTAAAAGCTAACTAAAAACTCCATATTAGCAAAATATAATGGGGCATAATATAACTTATATAACTAGTTATGGATTCTGAACACAGAAATTTATATGGGGCCTGGATTTACATAGTGATAAGTGATTTTTTTCTCCCAAGTTTTGTTATGAAAAAACACTCATAAACTTTAATGTTTAAAAAAAGCCACAGGGGAAAAGAGTTGAGAAAAACGTCAATTGATTAATGCATTTTGCAAATTTTCGCTGAAGCAAAACGGGGGCAGATTCTCTCATCGCTATTAAAATTTATGCCATGATTTGGCCATGGGCGAATTTCTCCCATTTCACTTCGCCGAAAAATTTGCGGGAAAATCGTGAAATCAGAAAGTTTCAAGAAAAAAATGTGAAATTCGGACATTTTCATGAGAAAATCGTGAAAATCTGACATTTTCAGAGAAAAATTGTGAAAATCGGAAATTGATGCCCGCATCCAATCTGACACTGGCATTAAAGTCAATAGGTGTCTGAATAGTGTTGACCTGCGACGATTTTGACGCAAACAACTTTTCGGATGCACGTCCAAAAAATTTGAATTGATTTGCCCATCATTAGTTACTATAATGAGTGAGGCTTCCCTTAAATCCATCACTTTAGGCCCCAGATTTGTTCTGTTTCTTCTGAACCTGACCAGCTCTTACTTACCGAGTATTTTCTGGTGACTTCTCAGTCTTTTTCATTAATAAATCTCAACTATTCGGGGGTTTCAGAAAATACTTGTGCTCATTTTTCACTTTGACGCTAACTCCCTTTTTGATAAATCAACCCCTTGGTGTCCTCTGATATATTGCAACCTTAAAACATCGTAAAATGTCATATGGCAAGTTGGTTAACGACAAAACTGATTTTTTTTTTTTGGCAGATTTATCAAGGTTCGAATTTCGATTTTTTTTTTAACTCAAAATCGAATTTGGACTATTCCCTAGTCGAATTACACTAAAATAAACTCGAAATTCAAATTTTAAAATTTCAATTCGATCCTTGATAAATCTGCCCCTTAATCTCAGCCTTGCTCTGCAAAGTAATAACATACTAAAAGTTAACATAAAGGTGAACCACCCCTTTAAAACTTAGGAGTGTTTCAGATAAGTGATGTGTGGGCCGGACCGATACCTGTGGGACCCGCAGGTCAAATGCCGGCTTCCGACTTATGGGTTCGTCTTTAATAGCTGCGGAGCCTGCTCGCTTCGCCCCCTTTGTGACATCATCAGCGGATCGACAGGGGTCTGTAAAAGCAACGCGGAAGTCAGATACGGGCAGGTGCAGGCCAAGGGAGGGCGGGGTAGGGTGGGGTGCGGGGATCCCAACCCGCACATCACTATTTCAGATGTATAATAAAATCATATTTAGTGATGAGCAAATCTGTCCCGTTACACGTCATCGTTACTCTAAAAATTAACGAAAACCATTGAAGTTAATGGGTGTTAACATTTTTTTACATGCAACAATTTTTTACACTCGCGAGAATCTTTCTCGCTCCATATGCATTAAAGTCAATGGGCGTTTTTTCTTATGGTGACTTTTTTGGCCAAATGCATTAAAGTGAATGGGGTTTTTTTCTAATTGGTGTTTTTTCTCTGCAAAGTTTTTTTGTTGAGGAAAATTTGCGAATCACTAATCATGTTATGTATGTCATGATATAAATGCTCAGTACAGAACAATATTAATACTTGGGGGGTTATTTATTAAGCTCCGAATGCCCGAAATTCCCTGAAATACGAAAAATTTGTGATTTTTTGTGTTATAATAGGCTTTTAAAAAATCACAAATTTTTTGGAAACCTCAAACCTGTCAAGGTTACATAAAAGTCAATGGGAACAGTCCCATTGATTTTTGGTTGTGTCTGGGGTTTCGGGCAATTTCACAATGTTTTCAGAGCTTTCGGAGGAAAACTCTGAAAAATGTGGAGTTTTCTGGGAAAATTCACGAAAATATTGTGAAATTCTGAGCTTTTCCCGCAAAGGTAATTTTCGGGAAAATTTAATAATAAATAAGTGTGGAAAACCCGGGCGGGCTAGATCGGAGTTTGCAGCAGCCGATATTGAGATAAATTCGGACCTTGATAAATAACCCCCTTGATCTTTCAACCTTTAGCATAATTAGACACGTACACCAGTATTGTTCCTGATGGATTAAAAATGAATTGTTAATGTTATGCCCTTCCCGCTGGCACTGAACACTGTCAATTAGAATGTTATAAAGAACATGGCAGACACCTGCAGTCATTAGCACAGAAGGCTAGCATAATGAGGACTGGGACTAACTATTGGCAACCTATTGCTTTTTCAACTAAATATTTTTGTGGAGTGGGGTGCTTGCCCCTCAAAAAACATTTTCCACTAACTTCTACTTATTTAATGCACAATTGAAAATGATATCTTTATACGGGATCTGAACACAACTCATTCTACCTTTATTCTAAGCGCCTGTAAGTCCATATTCTTCATGTGCAAATCACTTCCTCAAGGTCTCTCCGTTGAGAGGAAATCTTAGCTGTCCTAGAGCTAAATAAAACATGAGAGAAGATATCTGTACTGTAGCAATTTCACTTCTATTCTTGAATCGAAGAAGAAATGGCACGGTAAGCCAGTGTGATTAACCTGTTCAGAGATTCGTCTCCAACTGATATCTATATGCAAAACGGAGAGGGTGGTTTTGGTGCATACGGTATAATTGAGTGATAACCAATTTGCATTTCTCCAGAATCAACATTTATATCTCATTTCAATTTAGATGGATGGATGTGTTTGGCCAAAAGTTTCCACTTCAATGGAAACCTTTTATTGAACATGCATTTGTTTTACTTGGCTCTAGGATAATAATCTATTCAACATTCCTGGCCATTTTTATATTTTTTGCTCCATTTTTGCTAATCGATGCAAAACAAATGTTTTTGCATACATCAGCTTCTCCAAGGATGATGGAACTCAACGTAATAAGTCTATATAATAAACTGGAAGCCTTAAAAACAATCTCAGCTCAAATGTAAATACACGGTTTTATTCGTTTCGGTGCAAACCCAGATGGAAACAAAAGGCCTCTTATGGAAAGCAGGCTATTCCAACAGAATTGCTGATTATTCCATACATTTATAAAGCCTGAAGTATTCTGAAATTCAGAAACATTCAGAAAAATTCATATAGAAGGTAATGAGGACACTGCTTGCAAGGACTAAGAATCTAAGGGAGCAGAATAAGTTTGAGTTTCCTCTGCTCCTCACTACATTCATTCTCTTGTCTCGCTATACATTCATGGTCGTCTTCTCAACTCTTCTCAGAGACAAATTCTCTTCACACCATTAACATCCACTGACACCTCTCGTCTCAAACCCTTCTTTCTTGCTGCTCCTTACTTCTGGAATTCCATCCCTGAATTCCTCTCTCAATTTCTTCAAGAACAAACTAAGAGTCTACCTTTTGGAGCACTAGAACATTAGCCTAGTCCTGTGCCTACTGACTATGCCTTACCTTGTGCACATTTTCATCTCCAATTTGTGCCTGTATGTTAGCCTCCCATCCACTTAGACTGTAAGCTCTTCAGGGCAGGGACCTCCTTCCCACTTTGTCTCTTACCACATAGGTAATGGCTGGCAATGGAGAGAGGCAAGTCCAGCAACAGGCAAAATGGTCAGGGCTGGCAGCAGGCAGGCGAAGTCCAAATGGCAGGCTGAGGTCAAATGGCAGGCAGCAGACGAGCAAGGCTGAGAAACAGGCCGGAGGTCAGAACCAAGGGAATCCAGAGTAGTAGGAGTCGGGAACCAGGTGAGAACAGCAAGGTAGGAGCGAGGAACACAGGAAGGCAAACACAGAGTAAGGCAGGGAACACAGGAACCAGCCAGGAATCAGCATAACACAGGTATAATGGGCTCAAGAGCTCAGATGATCAAGCAACAGGAAGTTTGATGGCACAGGCTTATAAAGGGCCTTGATTGCTTGATTGACAACACATGATGTTAATGAGGCAAGATAAGGTAAGCGTGTTGCAAGAATATAGTAAATCTGTTCAGGGCAGTGTCCAGTATAAGCACTAAGATTCCCCAGTGGCTCACCAGTATAATGCAAGATTGGCCAAATACATAGACCAGGGTGTGATTCCTGACAGATTCTGTAAATATTTATTATGTGATTTGTCTTCCCTGTGTATACTTTTATATATATGTATTGTACTGTTATGCACTGTACAGTGCTGCGGCTCCTTAACAGCGCTTTACAAACAAAGTTATACATATACATACAAGTTAGATACAAAGTTTGAATATATGAATGTGCAGAAGGAAGTTCATGTCGTAGGATTAGCTGGGCGGTCATGAAGACTTGTTATTGGAACAAAGTTAGTATCACCATCAAGATGAGATGTGGGAAGACTTGTGCTCCAGAAGACAGGTTTATTCCAGGTGGGAATTATGTAAGGAAGTTGGAAGAATTTAGCAAGGTCAGACCCACCGGGCATCAGGAGAAAACCTGATGGACCCTAGTTCAATCGTTTCCACAGGTAGGGAACTGCCTTGGTAATGTCCTAAAAGCTTGCATGTAACAAGAAAGAAGAGAAAAGTTTGGCATCCTGAAGGGAAGGAGAAGCTGTTAATTTGGAGAGTATTTAGAGACGAGATTTGTGTGGTAAGGTGGGACAATGTTGAAGAGATCATGGGTAAAGATCATGGGTAAAACTACACAGGTGATTTTGATCAGATATTGTGGGTCAAACCCGTTATCTAGAAAGCTCTAAATTACAGGAAGGCTGTCCAAAATAGACTCCATTTTAAGCAATTAATTCAATTTTTTTTAAATGATTTCATTTTTTTCTGTAATAATAGAACAATACCTTGTATGTGATCCCAACTAAGATATAATTAATCCTTATTGGAAGCAAAACAGTCCTCATTGGGTTTATTTAAAAATCTTTGTAGATGTAAGGAATGGAGATCCAAATTACAGAATGACCCCCTTTTTTGGAATACCTAAGGTCCTGAACATTTTAGATAACAGGTCCCATACCTGAAGTTTGTTCATGCATCTACAGCCAACAGTCAGTGTATTTCAATGGGAAAAAAAGTCTACTAGATACCATCAGATTTTACCTGGTGAAATGAAGATTCAGTATGCTTGCTGCATTCCTATCGAAGTTGTTCCACATCAGGTGGATCACTCCCATTATATTTGAAGATCGTTGCAGTGTGTGGTAGAAGTTTTTATCCAGTGCTCCTAGAGAGGAAACTGCAATAGTATAATATCGCCGGAGCTCGTGTTTGCCCTGCAGGCAATTTGCACTTACCGAGCCTTGTATGTGTAATGCGCCTGGTTAGGCTCGGTAAGTGCAAATTGCCTGCAGGGCGAAACACGAGCTCCGGCGATATTATACTATTGCAGTTTTCTCTCTAGGTGCACTAGATAAAAACTTCTACCACACACTGCAACGATCTTCGCGATAAGCATAAAAGCAAGCAGTCACTTTGTGAGTAGATCTGATTATCCATCCAAACTGTAATACACTATATAGCATTTTATCTTTATTTAGGCATTGGGGATTCTATATCGAATAGCACACCAGACCCAGGAACTTTTTCATTGTATACTCTGTGGATCGGTGGATCCGCACAAATCTCTGGTGCTGCTGATCATCTCCCTAATTGGACTCTGCGCAGCGCTCACACCTGATTGACATTATTTCTCATGTTTATTCCTTGCATATTGTGGGTGCAAAGGGGTAAATGAGCCCGAGATTTTTTTTACGGATAACAGCATGCTTCATATACATCTAGATAACCTGATCTTCTTGTGTGTATAAATATATATATATATTTCTCCCCTCTTTTCAATTGTTCAGGCTGAAATAACTACAAGAATAAGCATCAGCCATAAAGCTTTACTGTGACATGACACACTGGGGGTCATTTATCAACACTGGGCAAATTTGCCCCTGGGCAGTTACTCATGGCAACCAATCAGATTGCTGCATTCATTGTTCTACTTGCAGCTGGCTTTAAAAACCTAATCACTGATTGGTTGCAATAGGTAACTGCCCATGGGCATGGGTTTGTCTGAATGCTGGATAAGGCCAAAGGCAAAATTCGATGATGGCAACCAGTTTACAGCTCATCTCAAAGTGCCCTGCTAAATTAGCCACACAGAGACATGTCCATGTAATTAAAAGCTAATTTGTGCTCCCTGTGTTTTTAATTGTATTCACCGACTGATTATTCCCACTAAACAGATCCTCTTGTGCAATCTTCTCCTGATCAGACACGTAGGCCGCTGTTCCTTAGATATTGGTAATCATTTTAAAGGTCATTAGCTGAAATCAAGACTAAGATAAAATGACATAAACGGGGAAAAACGAAAAAAAAAACAGATTTTTCGAGTTATAGCAAAGGGAGAAAGAAAATATTACAATTTATTGTGTAGGGGGCACGTGTTAAATCTAGGTCAACTGTTGGGATTGATTATATCATTAATAGCAGATGATAAACAGATGTAGGACTACAGTTATAGGCAGGCTGTAGATACACATTTTATACACAGGAGGGAATCACAGAATGCTCTATAAGAAAAAAACAGCACAGGTGTTGATGAGTAGTGATGAGCGAAACTGCCCAATTTTGCTTCACCAAAAACTTTGCAAAACTGCATTAAAATATTAGTGAAATGGCTAAAACTTCAAAAAATGCATTAATGTCTATGGGTGACTTTTTTGGCGTGGCAACTTTTTTGTAGCAAAATATATTACGATTCTATGGTCGACTTGTTTTCTCAAGTTTATTCTTACTGCAAATGCATTGTCAACTGGTGTTTTTTCTCACTCCGAATGCATTAAATTCAATGGATGTTTTTTTTCTAGTTTTTTCTCATATAATGCAGTGTATGGGTGTTTTCTTCTCTACAAATTGTTTTTTGTGGCACATTTTTGGCACATTTTAGGGTAAAAATCTGCTAATTTTAATTTACCCAGTGCTTGAATGATCTTCACTCTTTCTACACCTTCCATCAATGTTTGCACTATAATTTTCCAACCAAAAAGACATAGCCTTTGAGGTTGCAGTCAAGGCAACTGCAGGTTTAACTGCTGCTCTCAGAGTTGAATATACTTTTTTAAGATCATTTCCATGTGCCTCTCCATCAGATCCTTTAAAGAAGCAGCAACTTCCACTGGAAGCATTGTCTTCCTTTCTCTCTCTCTCTCTCTTTCTTTTCTTGTTGTGACCACTGGCTTCTACAGGAGACCTCTCAGGAGGACTGACTGAAAACCAAAAATACTAATAATAAATTAGTATTACAATTCCTTTTAAAAACCTAATAAAAATAAAACTCCAAATGTAGTTTAAAAGAAAATGCAGCCTTACCTTAACTAGGGTTGCCACCTTTTCACAAAAAAAAATACCAGCCTTTATATTTATATTTTTTACCTATTAATAACATTGGGATCAACCATCATTTTTACCGGCCAGGCTGGTAAAATACCAGCCAGGTGGCAACCCTAACCTTAACACATCTTGAAGTGCATGAGGTTCAGTGAGAAGGTTAGACATGATCTCTGTGCAACTGTAATAATAAGAATACTCCCTAAGTAACAAGCACTAGAAGAAAAAAAAATTATCCAAAAGAAAAAAGTGAAATAAAACTAACCTGAGAGCAGGAAAGTAAAATAAGTGGTTTGGCAGCAAGACAGCAGCAATGCCACAACTCATCACCTCCTGCTGCCATCATTTGCCCACAAACAAAATGGCCACCAATGCTTTTTTGCCATAGGAAACACCACAGTTGCCCAAAACAAAGATGGCCACAAGAGCATCACTGCCCTGTAACTTGGCCTGAACCATGCACTCCTAACTGATTTTACAATCGGATCCCCCAGTCAGGACAGCCCTTGAAGAAGTTCTATCCTAGGAAACAACTTGGAAAACGTGCTTGGCTAGACCAACCATGGTCCAGTAAGGCTGTAAAGAAAAATGATAAAACTCCTAAAATGTGTTCCCTTTGCCCTGGTCAGCAGAAGGAAAAAAAGACAGTGAGTGAGGGGAGGTGAAGTTCTTAAATTAATTTGGGGGGGGGGGTGGATCCTTCTGTCCCATTGGTGAGCAGGGAACTACCATATGTGTGCTGCCATGGGGATACTTTTATTGGAAATGACGCATGAGTAATGTAAGTAAATGTCCAATACATAAGAAACAATCAAAAGAAACAAAAGAATCAAACACTTGGGGGGGTGTTTGCTAAAACTTTTTTTATATATATATTTAAACAAAATCGACCGAACTCCCATCCATGAATTTAACTCATTTATCAATAATTCTTCTTGAGAAAAAAAACGACACAACAAACTTGTGCGTCGATTCTAATTGTACAGTTGATGCTCAAAAAACTCCTTTATTGAATTGTCATGAAAACTCGCATTTATCAGATTATCGGAGGGAAAACCAGCGTGAATTACAAGAAACATCTTCAGGAACATCTGCCATTGACTTCTACATGGCATCAACAGGTTTGAGATGGAGTATTTTCGGATTCAGATTTTTAGCATCTTTGGAGTATGATACATTTTTTAAAATTCAAGGTTTTTTTTCCCTCTAAAAGTTCGATATTTACACTTCAAAAACTGAACCAGAAAAATTTGAGGTTTAACAAATAGGCCGCTAAAATGTAGCCTAGTGATATATTTTATAACATGAAAACTAATTTCAGGTTTCTCTGTGTCCAGTTTTATCGGTAGCAATAAAAGGTGTCAGCATTTCTACCTGCTGCAAAATGTAGTTTATAACAATGCACAGTGAACTGCAAATTACTTCTTGAAAGTAACAGTTGTTTATATTCCTGTGTTAGTATGAAGTGTCAGTCGACAGCACAATATCTATAGCTTTGTGTTTCTGCTTTGAAATACAGATCTGTGCCCAGACTATAGAACCGCAAGGCTGTGTCCACCTGAAGCACACAGCCACTTAACTACTAGACATGGGTCTTATTCTACCAATACATATATAAAGAGGCAATTTTATTAAACAAATCATGTTAATATTGAATCCCATCAACCTAGTTTATGTGATTTTTATTCACAGTGTTTGGGTATAAATAGTCCTTGGCTGAATTGGAAATCAAGTGAATACCAAATTATGACTTTTGGCATATTCGTATAATTACATAGACATAAGACTAAATAGAAAGATGAGATATAAAAAGTGACAATAACATTACATTTGTAGCCTTAAAGAGCATTTGTTTTTAGATGGGTCAGTGACCCCCATTTGAAAGATGAAACTGAAGAGTCAGAAGAAAAAGACAAAATTCAAAAATTACAAAAAAGAAAATAAAGAAGACCAATTGAAAAGTTGCTTAGAATGAACCATTCTATAACATACTAAAAGTTAATTTAACGGTGAACCACCCTTTTTACTCAGATTGGGGAAAATGTTGCCCTGACTCCAATCAGACCAGTCCCTGAATCCACTTTGAAATGAAGGTTAATTTCAGTAGGCCAGTATAGACTCACATGCTAAAAGTAGACCCAACCCCTTCTTCAGGCATTAAAGGAGAAGGAAAGTCGTTTCGCACTTGGATTTGCCAAATGTTAGGCACCCCCAAGTGAATGTATTTAATTACCTGAAACCCCAGGCTGGTGCTCCTATCAGTAGAAAACTGCACCGGCCCGGGGTTATTCCAGCGAGCACTACTGGCTTCTTCTTTCGTCAGATTTCCCGGGGCAGGCACATTCGCAGTAGAATGAAATCGCCGATGGCTTTTCATCCTACTGCGCATCGCAGCCGCGAGAAAAAAGAAGAAGCGGGAAGAGGATCGCTCCGTGGTGCTCGCTGGAATAAACTGGAGCCGGTGCAGTTTTCTGGTGATAGGAGCAGAGGCCCGGGGTTTCAGGTAAGTCAATACAATCACTTGGGGGTGCCTAACATTTGGCAAATCCAAGTGTGAAATGAATTTCCTTCTCCTTTAACCATATCTGCTACATAGGCAGAGAATAATAAAGATTTAGGGAGGCTTAGCCAGAGGGGTTTGATGCCGCCCTGAGGTGGCCTAGGAGATGCAGCCCCCCAATCTCCCCATACTCTTTACATTGACAGGGAAATCACAGATGGCATGGGAACAAATTCGAGAAGCCAGAATTGAGCTGCAGCAGAATACCAAGAAAGAGTGTCGTCTATTTCACTCAAATACACCTCTGTGGTCCTCAACTATGTGGGGTTCCATATTAGACAAAGGGCCTGATTGGATCCAACCAGTAAAATCAGCCTGAGGCCAGCCTTGATCATAGGTGTCTTTATAAGGGGTGTTTCTGTGCAACAGATCCAATGTCACCCCCCCTCACTGCACATGCTTTTTTGCACCTTTAAATTCAATTTAAATTCATTAAAAAAAATCTACATGTTTGGCTGCCCACAACCATCCGAGGCAGTAGTGGCACTGGCCTTATAGCTAGGCCCTTCCTTCCACCATTAATTTGATGCTGAATTTTCCTAGTATAATAAATCTAAAGGTGGGGTCACCAAATAAATGGTAACTCACCACATCTAGGAAGATGCCCAGTTGCACCGCCTTGAGCCCTCAGCACAGGGAGCAGACAAACCAAAAATTATTTGGAGTAGGCACTCAATAAAGGCAATCTTGAATCAAAGTAAAATAATGTAGAGATGTGTAAAATAGCCACCCCTAGTATTATTATCAGGCAGTCCCTCAGTGTTATAGACAACTTACTGGGTCCTAAAATACAGTTGGGAGGGGTACTGTTTCCTACTCCTGCTCTAAGCTATGCCCCTTGCTGTTTCTCACAGTGACCAGCAGATGGCATTGTTCTAGGATATAAAAGGCTCTGAAGCCATGCTTTCAGGGTCCATTTTGTGCTGGCTCTGACCTGAACAGGCAGGTAGAGCTCTGTGGAACCTAGACAGGTCAGGTCTAGTCAAGATAGGCTACTCACCCTTATAGGTCACTCTAGGAGTGACAGACAGACAGGTTATTTAGCTGAGCAGCTCAAGGCTCCGACGAGGAGAGTCAGAGGGATTAAGATCCCGGGTACTAATAGCCCAGAAGTAGGGACTAAGTGTTATAAGAAAAGGGTAGATAGATTCCCCTCAGGTTCCACATAGGGAAAAGGCTGAAAGCTGGTTGTACCTTTATTGCTGCTGAGCACGTCCTCTTGCCTGTGGGGATTAATACCGACCAAATGGTGCTGTGAGTACTGCCTATCCAATGTTGATGCAAAATCCTGTTTGCTCTATTGTATACTCCACTGAGGATTATGTATGTTCAATAAATATGTTCATGGTTAAGTTAAAAGAACCACTGGCGCCCAATTATTATACCCTGTATCCAGTTACAGTTGCACTACACCCGGCCTCCACACCGTTGCGAGGGCTTACTCCCTAAGATTATAGGTCTCATCCGAAGCACATTTATTGGGAGTGGAGCTCAATAGTAATGTACAGAGCACACAATTTACTATAGCGCTACAATAGTTTATTGTTATATCTGAATTTTGTCCACAGTTGAAGTTTCCTATCCAAATAAGTCATTCTGACCAAGGTAGACACTGTTGGTGCTTCGGGCTGTTTCCACGTTTCACATATGAGCGAGGTCCAGGTTAAAAAGTTCAATCAGAAGTCTATTCACGATTTCATTTGAGTCGAACAATAATCATAAAGAGACGTCTCAAGGATTTCACTAGGAAAACAACAGTAAAATGGGCCTTGGAAAAGATTCTGATGTGACATAACAGCAAAGAGGCAATTCAAAATGTTTTTTGTCAACCTGATGCAGATGTAGGTTGAATGAGCCCTGAAAGCAACTGAATAATAATAAAAATACAAGTTTCTATTGAAGCTAGGTAGCTCGCTGTATTTGCTCTTGGATATATAATCATTGTCAAAGACATACAGTTTCTTTCTAAATGTTTTTCATTTGGCATATAAATAAACAGATGTTCTGTATAAAAATATGAGTGAGAACAAAAGACGGAGTTATCAGTCTTATATGCCAACAAAACATGCCTGATTCTAATTACTGAAAACATACATTTTCTACATCCCATTAGCCCTCGCTGTGAAGCAGGAATATTACATTCTCTGTCTTCCACACTGAGACAGAAAGAACAGATTTCCTGCCTTGAATCCCAGCGTGGTTTTCTCCATATTAAATTGCAACCCATAATTCTTGTTCTTGTCTTACTCTTGAAGCTCAACCTGTTTGAGTATTAAAGAAAACAATACGGTTTCATGATTTACCTTTGAAAATTAAGGATGAATCAAATTCACCATGGAGCAACACAGGATACTGTTTATCTATTCTGTTAAATTAAAGGGGACATATACCTTGATTTTTCACTTAGTCTATTGTGATTTTATGTGTTGAAAAACTGACACATCCTAGGCATTTCATAGCTCTTTATATAATGCTGAAAGTGACGTCAAACTCATCTTGTGAGAGGACCACAATGAGACTCTTAAAGGGCGCCAAAAAGATCCAGGACATATGGGACACAATAGAACTTTACAGTTCGGACAGGCCCGGATTTGGGAAAAAAGGCCTCCAAGGCCCGGGCCTAGGGCGGCCAGGGCTGGATTTACATTCATAACCCTGTCCCCTCTCTTTTACTCAATCAAATTTTCATCATCAGGACCAGAGCAATAGGGATTGGCGCACGGGAAATTTAAAAAACTATTGTATCTCCTGCGCATCCCCAGTGTTTCTGAACCAATGTGGGTGTGGTTGGACAGCATGCCGCCCCCTAAAATCTTGTAGCCCTAGGCCCGGGCCTTGGTGCCTCTCCACAAATCCGGGCCTGAGGGCGGCAGGATTTTAGGGGGCGGCTTGCTGCTCAACTACACCCACATTGGTTCAGAAACACTGGGGATGCGCAGGAGATAAAATAGATTTTTCAATTTCCACTGCGCAAAAACCCAATTGCTCTGGTCTGATGATGAAAATTTGTGCAAATAAAGGGGAGGGGGACAGGGGCAATGAACGCCAGCGGGCCTAGGGGCACTCGCTATGTAAATCCGGCCCTGAGTTCGGATAATATATACAGCTCTACTAACTACCATGAGCAGGAATGATATAGGCAATGACACATGGTGCTATCTGTTGCGCCTACTAAACACCATCAAATGCGCTGCCATAGACAATACTAAAAATTGTCTCTGCTAAAAAACTAAAATCGTATAATCGCTCAAATATGCATGGGATGGCACCATGTTTATCCATAATAAACCCTTAAAGGAGAACTAAAGCCTAAAAATGAATCTGGCTAAAAATGCCATATTTTATATACTGAACTTATTGCACGAGGCTAAAGTTTCAGCTTGTCAATAGCAGCAATGATCCAGGACTTCAAACTTGTCACAGGGGGTCACCATCTTGGAAAGTGTCTGTGACACTCACATGCTCAGTGGGCTCTGAGCAGCTGTTGAGAAGCTAAGCTTAGGGCACGTCACTAATTATCCAGCAGAAAATGAGGTATTCCTGTAATATAAGATGATGCTGCAGGGCTGATTATTAAATTCTGATGCTAATTGCACTGGTTTCTGTGCTGCCATGTAGTAATTAGCTGTATTAATTACTAATCAGCCTTATATTGTGACATTTCTATTCTATGTGTACTGTATATTGTGAGTGGGTCCCTAAGCTCAGTAAGTGACAGCAGCACAGAGCATGTGCAGTGAATCAGCAGAAAAGAAGATGGGGAGCTACTGGGGCATCTTTGGAGACACAGATCTTTACTGCTAAAGGGCTGTGGTTGCCAAAATATAAAGTACAACATTTCTAGCTACTTCTTTAATTAAGCTTTAGTTCTCCTTTAAAGCTTGCTCTATCTGTGAAGGAGCTGGAGAAGTATTTAGAAATAGAACCTAATATGGACCTTACCTGGCATGTGGCATTATTTACAGACAGGAATTACTTGTATTTGATGTTTAACAGCATCTTGATCGCTCCAGATGACCACTTCTCTGATTGCTATGTATAAACATATAAGTAGACCATAAGAAGTTTCCCTCTGAAAGGGGTTGTGCACATTCCAACCTTTTTTTTTCAGATGAGTTGGTTTCAGATAGTTTCACTAGAAATAAAAAAACTTTTTTTCAATTACTTTCTATTTTCTATGTGTGATTGTTTTGCTAATATTGAAAATTAAACTTTTATCTTTTCACCTTTTTGTGTCTTTCTAAAGCAGTTCTGGGGTGGGGGTCACCGACTCTGTAAACTGTTCTAGTTGATACATGTGTCCCTGCTGAGCAGAATTCCCGAGTTTCACTACAGGCAGCTGTTAGAATTGATACAATAGTTGCTAATACTCCAGAGATGCTGCTGAGAAATGTATCAACGAATGTAACAAATTGTAAGGGCAGAGACACACGGTCAGATTCAGGGAGATTTAGCTGGTTGGCGATAAATCGCCTCTTTTTCGGGGCGACTAATTTTCCCAAACTGCCTCCTGCCAGCTAGATGGCACTCGGAGCACTTCATTTTCGGAAGTCGCCCGAAGTTTCCTCGTGAGGCACCTTCGAGTGACTTTGGAAAATGAATCGCAATGATCGCCATCCCGTCGGTGATTTACATTCTAGCCGGTGGGAGGCAGTTTGGGGAGATTAGTCTCCCTGAAGAAGAGGAGATTTTTTGCTGGGCGACTAATCTCCCCAAATCTGAGGGGGTGTCTCTGCCCTAACAGCTGCACCTGGATCACTGAGCTGCTGGACTGAAACACCAGGGAGGAACATTCAACTTTAAACTCAGTTTTGGAAACACGGTCCAAAATAAAACATGGAAAGTCTTTATTTCTGGTGAGCAATCTGAAAATAACTGAACTAAAAAAGTGTTTGGAACATCCCCTTTAAGGTAAAAAAAAGGTTTTCCTGTAGAGCTGTGGGATTTTCCTGCAGAAGCAGTTGTAGTGGAGGATACATAAGGTAGTTTCAATAGGTGCAATACTTTTTTAGCATAGGCTACTAGAGTCGATTCATAGACAAATTAGGGAGGCAAATTAGGGATGGCCAGATTTGTTTGGCCTTCTCTTGATCAACTAGAAGTAAAAAAATTAATTTAGAAGCTTGAACTTGATGGGTCCATGTTTTTCTTTAAACTTCATTTGCTGTGTAACTATAATAAAAACTACAGGTATAGGATCCCTTATCCGGAAACCCGATATCCAGAAAGCTCTGAATTACGGAATGGCTGTCTCCCATAGACTCAATTTTATCCAAATAATCCAAATTTTTAAACATGATTTCCTTTTTCTCTTTAATAATAAAACAGTAGCTTGTACTTGATCCCAACTAAGATATCATTAATTCTTATTGGAAGCAAAACCAGCTTATTGGGTTTATTTAATGTTTAAATGAATTTCTAGTAGACTTAAGGCATGAAGACCCAAATTATGGAAAGATCCATTATCCGGAAAACCCCAGTTCCCAAACATTCTGGATAACAGGTCCCATACCTGTACAATAAATGTGCAGGAAACGAAGACTATAAGCGCCTAGAGCTAGTTTGGATGGACTATCCTTTGCTTCTTTGGTTTATTCTGACAATCCGAATGGTTCAGGATCATTTCAATACAGAAATCCAAGTGCCTGGCCAAAATCTTGTGACTTTTTGCCACTCAAACAAGGAATTCGATTTATTTTTTTTAAATTATGTGCCCCTTTTATCCCTAATTTACATATGCAAATTAGGGTTTGGTTTTTGTCCGGAACTTTCACAAAGCATTTCACATAGGATTCTGCTGAATCTTAAAATGCAATCAGTGCATTCCTAACAGAAATAATAATGGAGCAGAAAATAAACTATTTTCTAAATTTTTTACATAAGCATGCGATATCAGTAGGAAGCAAGGCAGAAGGAGTCATTTTGGGTAAATAAGTATGCGTATAATTATGACAAGCGATGCCTTTTCCTGAGGTCTTTCATTATTTTGCACATGAAACAATTGTTCTCTCTCCTTTTAAACGTTATGAATAACAATATCTAAAAATATAAGGGTGTAGAAGTGAGCCTCGAATCCTACTGTGCAAATCCATTTTTTGTGATTCAGAGGCTTTGTTTCAAGGATTGCAGTAATCAGTAATTTCATGCTCAGCTGATCATATTTATCCTTTGTTTTTGTCTAAGTATTTATGCTCAGAGATTTATTGGCAAAGAGGATTAGGAACACACAGCCAAGTTTATATATTTTATACGGCAAATGTATACTTAAGAAAAAGGCATTTTTTTTATTGCAGATGATATTGCACAAAGTGTATTTTTGTACCAAGTGAGATGGGAAAATGACCTATATATGTTGTACAATGTACATAAAACATTACGAGTCTTTAGGGGGAATTAACTTTAAGCATTCTATTAACTAAGACACTTCACATGTCATAATATTTTTGACAAAGTGTTTGTGTTTTTGAATAAGTTATATCTTATTCTGCGTGTCTAACCTGCGATTGAAAATACGATCTAGTCGGCATTGTCAGCAACTCAAGGCAAACAGAAAAGAGATTAGATTTGACTTGATTTGGAAAATTGTGACATTTTGAGGATTATACGACTTTGTTGCTTGTTGTTGAAAGACATACAGATCTTGCTTCATAAGGTACCAAGGCCATTTGCAATATAGAGCTTCACCAAACCTGTGACCTTCTCATCCATGTCACTTTTTACTCTAAACTAATGAGAGTCAGGGTAAGGGATGCTTGGTAGTGATGGGCGAATAAAGTCGCCAGACGTGAATTTGCAGCGAATTTCTGAGTTTTGCCGCCAGCAAATAAATTTCTCAAACTAAAGATAATTCTCCCAATTAAGATATAATTAATCCTTATTGGAAGCAAAACCAGCCTATTGGGTTTATTTAATATTTACATGATTTTCTAGTAGACTTAAGGTATGAAGATCCAAATTACAGAAAGATTCATTATCCAGAAAACCCTGGGTCCAGAGCATTCTGGATAACAGGTCCCATACCTGTACCTTCTGTTAGATTCCTGCAGTGGGTTGGGTACCCGCGGGTTACCTGCAAAAACCTGTGGTACCCTGTGGGTTGCAGGCAGAAGTTTCTGGAGCGGGTATAGATGCGAGTCGGCGGTTCTTCGGGTTTGTGGGTCGGGTCGCGGGTCTTCTCAACAGCGAGTTTTACTTATTTTTTTCTGATCACGCCTACTTCTAATGATGTCACTTCTGGATTACAATGACAGCACTTCCTGTTTTACTCATTTTTTCCTGATCTCGCCTACTTCTAATGATGTCACTTCTGGTTTACACTTCCTGTTTCTTGATGGTCAGCAGGTCGCGGATTTGGTTGCAGATAAGCTACTTGCGGGTAGGGTCAGGTAGCGGGTCCTAGCGGGTAAGTATTCGGGTTGCAGGTCCAGGTAGGGTTTAACAAATTGGTTCTGTGCAGGACTTTCTGTAATGGAGGTGTTCTGTAATGATATCAAGTAGTGTTTTTCACCCTGCCCACTGCACAATACAGATGTTTCCCCAGAGATAAATGTGTACTGAGCAGCCTTCAGCCTTAAATCAGCAAGCAGTGAGGGAGTGCTATGTAGGAACAACACGGCCAATTTCACTACTCGGCTGTCTACACTCTTATTTACAGGTAGGGAGTTGGGTCATGTAAGACACATGAAGCCAGTGAATGCAGCAGGTGTAAGATTGGAAATGAGCTGCTCCATACAAGCAAGGCAGGGCTGGTCAGTGCTGCTCTTTGTTCATTGCGGTGTATGAAAAAAAAATTTCAGGCTGGCTTCAGAAGAGAAGTTTTACCATTGATTCTACAGGCAGCCACTCCAGCAGGAGGTTGATTAGTAATTGCAGCTCTCTGCCAAACAATCACAGACAAATCTTATGTCCCCTGATTCTCCCTTCCTTGACCTCTTTTTCCTCATATTTTCTCAGATTGTCGGAAGTGAAGCTTTACACTTTTTTCTTTAAATCAGACTTTGGAAAACACAGCTATTATGAAGGGGAGATGCAGTACTCCTGCCGTTCCCAAGGACAGCAAAGTTCTTAGACTCCAACCGACCCACTGCATAGTCCAAATAACTGTGCATTCTTTTTGCTGAATATCCTTTTCCTTTTTTACATGTACACTGTGTACATTGCACGTAATTCATGCTACCATGCCAAATTATATTCTTGAACCAATAAATTTATATTTTAGCTGTAATATTGATGTGTATGCAGCCATCTTGAGTCATTGTGACTGACCTTGTGCTTTAGCACCATGGAACTGCTTTCAGATAAACATTTGTTTCTCCTACTTGGGTTAGAAAACCTTTAAAGACATACTTCCCATTGTTCTGCTGATGGGCTGCTGGGGGAGGGGAAGGAAGGGGAAGACAGGGAGTGACATTATCCAACTTGAAGTGCAGCAGTAGTGAGTGAATGAAGTTTATCAGAGCACAAGTCACATGACTGAGGGTACCTGGGAAACTAAGAACATGACTAACCCATGTCAGATTTCACCCTGTGGACAGATGTTGTAAAACTACAAATCTGAGAAACCCTTATTGGCCTTAGGCTGTTGTTTAAATAATGAAACGGGCTTTATTATTTAAGCAATGGGGGTTTCTCATTCATTCATTAGAACCTGGAACAGGGCCGGAACTAGGGGTAGGCAGAGTAGGCACGCGCCTAGGGCGCAAAGCTGAGGGGGCGCCAGGCATCTACCTGCTCTGTCGCCTACCCCGTGTCCGGTCCCGTCTCTCCTCGTCTGGCACTGGCGTAAATACGCTTCTGCGCATGCGCGCGCACATTTCACGCATGCGCGCGCATATTTCACGCATGCGCACTTTCACGCACTTTCGCGCATGCGCAGTCGAGCGCGCACAGAGCCGGCGCCTTGGCCCGTCAGGCTGCCTAGGGCGCCTGGCCGGGTTGGCCCGGCTCTGACCTGGAATATAGAATCACCAACATTGGCATGCTGGTACTTCCAGGTCAACACCAGAGATTTTATGATCTGCCCTTAAAGCATTAAAGGTGCATTTGGCTGAACTCAGTAGACTTCCCTTTTTTTTAACACAGGCAACAGTGTCCTGTATGTCAATGGGAGAGGCACCTATCTTTTTTAGTTAATAGTTATTGTGCTCTTTGGTGGATTTAGCCAAAAAATCTGACTTTTTCTGGGGTTTTGGGAAAAAAGCTTGAAAAATGTGAGCGATTTGAGTTTTTGCCTGATTTTATCAAGTTTCTTCACAATCTGATTAAATCGATTTTTTTTTTATTAATAAATAAGCTAAATTCGGGCCTGGGAGTTTGGTCGAGCTTTTTAAATTAATATAATGAGATAAATTAGGATCTATTAAAGAACCCCCTTCGAGTGCCATGGCTGCTCATATACTGTATAATAACTGTACTAGCCCAGTCTCAGTAATTTGGCCCCAACAAGTAAGTTTAATCATTCCAGCTTCACATTAGCAGCCTCCTTGTATACTGCAGCCATAAACTCTTGCCTATTTCATGGGATTTCATCTGTAACAGGTCATTAATAAGCTAAAATTAAATGCCTGGTTTATTAAACTATGGTACAACTTGATAAAGTTCCGCTGGAAACATAAACAGAGGATTGTTTACACTCGATGCTGTGTTATCATACTTCTTTATATAGGAGCTGGCAGTCATAACATTTCACACGGCAGCCCTTCATTTTTAGTGTATTAATCTTTGGGATGTTGCTCAATCTGTTTTTTTCCCTTAAACGCAACCTTTTGGCTGTATTTAGTTATGTTGTCCAAGGACACATTCTTTTTGGTCAGTTCAGACCTGCAAGGTTACTAGGAACAAGCATTTAAAAGAAAAAAAAAAGTCATTGTTGCTCAATCCATGCTTTGCACGCCATGTGAAAAATTGCATCATACAAATGTTTGAAATGCGTGATGAATATGTTGTTAAACAGAATGTAAATAAAGCCCCAGTTGTAAGCCTCCGGAACTGAGCACCTGGGTGCAGCCATCACAATAACAAAGCCACACTCGCAGGATTTTTGCTCAGACATAGCTTTTATTGTATGAACGGAATGCAAATTCCTGAGGCTTTGTATAGAAAATGCACTTGCAGGTCCTGTTCTAGAATAATGCAGAATGGCTTGCATTCACCATCAATAGTTTCTTTCCTGTCATATATTTTAAAGAGGTGATTCACCTTCAAGTTAACTTTTAGTATGTTATAGAATGGTTAATTCTAAGCAACTTTTCAAGTGGTCTTCATTTTTTTCTTTTTTATATAGTTTTTGAATTATTCGCCTTCTTCTTCTGACCGTTTCCAGCTTTCAAATGGGGGTCACTGACCCCATCTAAAAACAAATGCTCTGTAAGGTTACAAA
The DNA here is from genome assembly GCF_017654675.1 of Xenopus laevis. Lineage (NCBI taxonomy): Eukaryota > Metazoa > Chordata > Amphibia > Anura > Pipidae > Xenopus > Xenopus laevis. Next base: position 150,550,624 of record NC_054379.1, on the reverse strand, counting down.
TGTTATTGCTACTTTTTATTACTAATGTTTCTATTCAGTCTAGGGATGCACCGAATCCACTATTTAACCCCCGAATCCTTTGCGAAAGATTCACCCGAATACCGAACCGAATCCTAATTTGCATATGCAAATTAGGGCTGGGAAGGGGAAAACATTGTTTAATTCCTTGTTTTGTGACAAAAAGTCACAAGATTTTCCTCCTGCCCCAAATTTGCATATGCAAATATTCAAATTAGGATTCGGATTGGTTCGGCCAGGCAGAAGGATTCGGCCGAATCTGAATCCTACTGAAAAAGGCCAAATCCTGGCCGAATCCCGAACCGAATCCTGCATTCGGTGCATCCCTAATTCAGTCCCTCTCCTATTCCTATTCCAGTCTTTTGTTTAAATACGTCCAAAATCATTTGGACCCTAGCAACTGGATTGCTGAAATCGCAAACTGGAGATCTGCTGAATAACTAAAGCTAAATAACTCAAAAACCACAAATAATAAAAAATTTAAACCAATTGCAAATTGTCTGAATATATCACACTCTATATCACACTAAAAGTTAATTTAAATAACCCCTTTATTAACCCAGGAACCAAAGCTGCTTGCATGTACAGATATGGGATCCGTTATCCGGAAATCTCCATATTATGCAATGCCTGTCTCCCAAAAATAATCCAAATTTTTAAAAATGATTACCTTTTTCTCTGTAATAATAAAACAGTAGCTTGTACTTGATCCCAACTAAAATATAATTAATCCTTATTGGAAGCAAAACCAGCCTATTGGGTTTATTTAATGTTTACGTGATTTTCTAGTAGACTTAAGGTATGAAGATCCAAATTATGGAAAGATCCCTTATCCGGAAAACCCTAGGTCCCAAGTATTCTGGATAACAGGTCTCATACCTGTACAGTATATGCATTCTGTGTGCATTTCTGTAAGCTAGTAGTAAATAAATAGAACATACTATATACCATAGTTTTGTTTGTAGACCTCTCAAGCTATTTCCCTGCTCTGCATCACTGATTCCATCTAACCACTAATATTGTCTTTCCTGTAACCCAGTGAAATCTTTATAGGAAGTAAAAACAGTTAGACGGTTAATTGTGACGATTGTTTATTTTAGACACCGTTGATTCATGCTTAGCAACTTTGCAGTTGGTCTTCATTGTTAATTTTTATTGTTTTTAAGTGATTTGCCTTTCTCTTTGGCCCCTTTCCAGCCTGAAAATGGGGTGTCACTGACCCCGGCAGGCTCACAGTTTTCATAGTTTATTTTGCTATTCAGTCCTTTTCCTATTCACAGGGCCGCCATCAGGGGGTCACAGGGGAGACAGTTGTCCCTGGCCCGCAGGATTTTGTGCCTAAGGGGGGGGCAGGCCATGCTTCACTTACTTGACTAGTCGGGCCCCCCTGCTTTTAGCGTGCTGCACAGCAGCTCTGTTCACGGAAGATTTTCTCCTATTAAGATTTGCTGTAACCTCATTGGTCCTTTAAGATTAAGTCCCTGTAAATCTGCATTGGGATTGGATCCCCTTATCATTTAAAGAAAACTCCCAACACACTGACATTCAGTGTATAACTTGCATTTATATTATTTTTTCTAAAGTGCATAACCTGCATTTATCAAGATTGAACCTCATTTTCCAGTTTACTGCCCAGTTTCCCAACTTAGACAAATCACTCTGCAAAGTGGCAGCATCCTGCATGGAACCTATAGTTCTGCACAATTTAGTATCATCTGCAAAAATAGAAACAGTACTTTCAATGGCCACCTCCAGGTCATTAATAAACAAGTTGAAAAGCTACCAGCCCCTTTGGATGCTCCTGCTGGTTGTTCCTCCAGTCTATATTCCTTTCACACTCTCTGTCCCTCCAGGCACAGTATCTGGCTTCCCTGTACCAGCCAAATCCAAAGGAATGCTTTTGGGGAAGCCTCTCAGCTCTCTGGCCCACCGGCAGCTCTCTGGTCTCTTTCTCTGTCCACCAGCTCTCTCTGCTAGGCTTTTCTCTTCTGCCAGCATCTACGACTTCCTCTTCCTGCCTCACTAGCTGCTGTGTCACTTCCTGCTGCACTGAGATCACTAAAAAAATCAGGTTGCTAGGTAACAGCTTACAGCACACAGACACAGGCTTTGTGCCTGATCTCTTATATGCCACCAAAATCTAAAGGAAAAAATCCCTGGTTATTTCTTGCATTGAAGATCATTGGCTTATTACCACCTTCTGCTATTTAGAAAATCTCAGTTAAACATGACAAGCTCAGTAGACTGTTTAATGGAAATTATCCTCAAATAAATCAAGGCTTAAGCATAAACATGTTACTACAATTCAAAAATATTTGCAAGCGTGGGATCAATTTCCCGGAAACCCGTTATCCAGAAAGCTCTGAACTACATTTTAAGCAAATACAGTAAAACTGATTTCCTTTTTTCTCTGTCATAATAAAACAGTACCTTGCACTTGATCCAAACTAAGATATAATTAATCCTTATTAAAGGCAAAACCAGCCTATTGGGGTTATTTAATGTTTAAATTATTTGCTAGTAGACTTAAGGTATGAAGATCTTAATGAAGTCAATGGTGCTTTTTCTCATACCAAAACTATTATTTTTCTCACTCCAAACACAATTTTTTTCTGGTGAAACAAAACACATGTTGAAATTCTAGTACAAATTATCTGAACTTTTTACCACTCCTGAAAATGCAGATTTCCCCGCAAATCTGTATCAGGCAAAAAAAATCCCTAGATCCCTAGTTCCAGTTAGTAAAATGTATGCAATGCCTCTTTTTAATGCTCTGGGCCCTAAAAATCCATTTCTTGGTGAGCAGATTGCAGAAACTACTAAGGCTTTCCAGACTTCTACAGCCGGTGGGAACATGTGTTTTTCATTTGGCCTCATTGTTTTTACCTCTGTGTTACAAAGGACATTCCGCTCAAGATAAGATCTGACAATTCCTTACATCACACCACAGAAACCTGTTATTTCTGTTTAATTCCTTGTTCCGAGCCAGTAAAGTTGTCATTGGCTTCTCACTAGATGTTTAAGATTGTAATTACATTCAGAACCGCATATAAATCAGCTTCCATTAACCTATTTATTCGAGCAAAGGGAATTCACAGGCCATCTATATTTTTCTGATTTTCTCTTTGGAAATGGGTGAGTGTGGCACAACATGAAATTATGTTCTACTACGATGTCTAATAAGGGAGTGTCATGGTGGTATTATAACTGTTATTATCTTGATGATTCATTCTACACAGGTAAATTATCCACTGAATATTAAACCCACCACTACAAACGAAAAGGATAGCAAATAGCGATGAGTGAAGTTTTTGTCAAGTTTTGCCTTCAAAAATAACGGCCATAGACTCCCATGGGTGAAAAAAATTGTTGCGTGTAAAAATAAAATAGAATCCAATCTATTTCGGGGAATTTTCACCATTTCTCGATTTTTCGGCAAAGCGGGTCAGGTTCACTCATTCCTAATAGCAAGTAAAGGCACTTTAGACTTCTAGCTTCTAATATCCTTACTTAGGCAAAGACCTCTAACTTCAAATATTTTTACTTAGGCAAAGACCTCTAACTTCTAATATCCTTACTTAGGCAAAGACCTCGAACTTCTAATATATTTACTTAGGCAAAGACCTCTAACTTCTAATATCCTTATGATCTTTGGTTGATATTAGGTGCATTACCTTTTGTAAATATGTATAGCACTGAATATCTTTTTAGCAAAGAGAGTACAGGGAAGTACAGGGATGGGACCTGTTATCCAGAATGCTTGGGACCTGGGGTTTTCTAAGATCTTTCTGTAGTTTGGATATTCATACATTAATTTTACTAGAAAATAATCTAAACATTAATTAAATCCAATAGGATGGCTTTGATTACAATAAGGATTAATTGTATCTTAGCTTGGATCAAGTACAAGCTACTGTTTTATAACTACAGAGAAAAGGGTAATCGTTTTTGAAAATTTGGAATATTTGGATAAAATGGAGTCTATGATGGCTTTCCGTAATTCTGAACTTTCTGGATAATGGGTTTTCGGATAACAGATCCCATACCTGTATCTGTATATAGGCACATTTATCAATCTTTTATAAACTGCTAGGAGCTTGAAGTGGTCCAGCACACATACACAGATACATTGATGTTAAAAAGAAACAACTCCATCAAGTTACAAGTTTTATCCAAGTAAAACCTGCCTAATATCTAGTTGACCAAGTTAACATATAAAATTATTACCTGATTTGCCCATGCAAAGGATGGCCCAAAATAAGTTTAATTGAACATTTGGCCCCAGGCCAAAGATTGGATTACATGCACAGCCTTTTTCTGCTCTGGACATCAGGGTCACCTTCAGAAATCAGAGGGCCCCATAAAACGTTATATATACTTATATAAAGTTAGCAGGGCCCTAACGGCCCCTAGTTAGAGACAATTATTAACCCATTGATAACCTGGATTCCTTCGCGGATGGCTTTGCCAACAAGTACAATGTTGTCCTTTACTGAAAAAATAAAATGACTCGCAGATCCACAACTACACCCCTGATCCACCCCAGCCAAATGCTATTATGCCATGCTACAAGAAAATTATCTTGGGGTCAACTGTGCTCATACCCTATGTGATGGCAGCCCTGCTGGACATTATCCGTAGTTTTATGGGATCCTGGGCTAACGACATGTTCTGCCTGGCTCATGTAATAACTGAATGACCCACCAAGCACGATAACAAAGGTCATCACTTAAGATTCTTTTGAAGCTTCTGCACTTTCAAGGTGTCAAACGGTGTCACTTATGCATGCAGTGTTGGACTGGGTTGTCTGGGCCTCACCAGGGCTGCTCTTGGGGGCCCTCACCCCATCTGTAAGTGCCACCAACCCCTGCACACATTATATGCTTTACTGTGTAATCACAGTGTTTGTTGAGATTAGCACTGCAGTTCATAGCCAAGAGAAGAAGCGGACCTGGGTCAGTGGGGGCCCACGAGGGCCGGGCCAACCAGGTTTTTCTCGTTGTCCTGTCCAGTCCGACCTTGTATACATGATTCAGAAGAGGAAGGACAGATGCAGAAGTGCAAGTAGGGTGTTTGTATGCATTTGGGAATATAAATTACCCTCAAAAAATGTAGCCTCTGTCTTATTATATCAAGCACATTGAGTATGAGTTTGTACCAGCATGGTTTTATGCGTAATAGATCTTGTCAGGCTAACTTAATTTCTTTTTATGGGAAGGTGAGCAGGGACCTCAATTCTGGGATGGCAGTGGATGTGATTTACTTAGACTTTGCTAAAGCATTTGATACAGTGCCACACAGAAGGATACTGGTTAAATTAAGGAATGTAGGCCTGGAACATAGTATTTGTACCTGGATAGAGAACTGGCTAAAAGATAAACTACAAAGAGTGGTGGTAAATGGAATGGAGTCCCTTGCTTTTCAACTTGTTTATTAATTACCTGGAGATGGGCATTGAAAATACTGTTTCTATTTTTGCAGATGATACTAAATTGTGCAGAACTATAGGTTCCATGCGGGATGCTGCCACTTTGCAGAGTGATTTGTCTAAGTTGGGAAACTGGGCAGCAAACTGGAAAATGAGGTTCAATGTTGATAAATGCAAGGTTATGCATTTTGGAAAAAATAATATAAATGCAAGTTATACAATAAATGGCAGTGTGTTGGGAGTTCCTTAAATGAGAAGGATCTTGGGGTTTTTGTAGATAATTCTGGGTAGTGTCATTCTGCAGTTACTAAAGCAAATAAAGTCTTGCATAAAAAAGGGCATTAATTCAAAGGGTGAAAACATAATTATGCCTATAGGTCCCTGGTGAGGCCTCATCTGGAGTATGCAGTGCAGTTTTGGACTCCAGTCCCTAAGAGGGATATAAATGAGCTGGAGAGAGTGCAGAGACTAAGTGCAACTAAACTGGTTAGAGGGATGGAAGACTTTAATTATGAGGGTAGACTGTCAAGGTTGGGGTTGTTTTCTCTGGAAAAAAGGTGCTTGCGAGGGGACATGATTACACATTACAAGTACATTAGAGGACATTATAGACAAATAGCAGGGGACCTTTTTACCCATAAAGAGGATCACCGTACCAGAGGCCTCCCCCTCAGAAAAGAACTTTCATTTGAAGCAACATAGGTGGTTCTTTAAAGTGAGGTCAGTCAGGTTGTGGAATGCACTGCCGGGTGATGTTGTGATGCTGATTCTGTTAATGCCTTTAAGAGTGGCTTGGATGATTTCTAGGACAGACATAATAACAAAGACTATTGTGATACTAAATTCTATAGTTAGTATAGATATGGGTAAATCAGCATCCCAAGCAGTGATGAACCTCAATGAGAAGCAACATAGGTTTTACACTCTTATGCACTAAAGGCAAAAGGAACTGTTTTCTAACACTCACCGCATCTTTACATTTTCAGAGAAGAGGATCTGTTTAGTACACATAGATTAAAAGATTGAAGGGCAGGATCATCACTGGACTATTTGTATTCTTGGAATTCCCAGCACTCCCTGTATTTGCTATTGCTATTTTTAACTTGTAAGTGCAGTACTGGGCTAACTTGGTCGTAGGCAACCAGGCCAACCACCTGGCACCCCCCCCCATGATGCGCAGCAGAGTAGGGAATGGCCAGCCAGGGGTGGGGGACAAGGACCTGGACTAGGCGTAGGTGACAGAAGAGTTTTGTGCCTAGTGCCCCCCCCCCAATGTTGCGCCCTTCTTATTTATTTTTTATAACATAGCTGCTGAAAGACTGATATCATGCTTAGGGCGGGACAAAGACCCAGTAGGCCAGAGTACTGTGTAAGTTCCTGACCCAGGTCTGGAACAAAAGCATTTAAAGCATAACAAGTGTTATCCTGTGGAATCACTCACCACAATAGAGACGCGGCCAAGGGGCTCCTGCCCCAGGCCCTCAGCTCAGGAGAGTGGACAATCCGTATATGAAGCACAAATAGTTGGTGCAAGGCACACTGGTAGACTCACGTATTGACCAAAAAATGTAGTAAATAAAAATATGAAAGCTTTATTTATATATTCATCTCTCGCCTGACGTGTTTCATATCCATAGGACACTTAATCATAGGCTATGTTTAAGTTCCTGACCCCCCCTAATTCCAACATTACAGCAGCAGCATCGCTAAAGAGGTTTTTAGCACAGTTAAGTAACTATGGATGCGGGGAGGTAAAGTGTTAGTTTTAACACATCAGCTTATTGCTGGGAAGCTTTTTTTAAGTGCCACTGATATATTCATATAAAAAGTTGTGTCAAACTCATGTCAATATCACTTAAAGTTAAAGATTTTTAATACTCTTATCTAAGCGCCATACATATGTCAAGGTTAGAAATCCTCACCTGTCTTGCCAGAAATAACTTTTACATTCTAATAAACTGTAATAAAACCAATATGTTAGGTCAGATAGTCATCATGCTGAAAAAAAAGGTTGATGAAACCCTCTTGTCTCTAATTACATACTGATATCACTTTAATAGCATTATCTGCTCTTAGAGCTCAGAAAAACAGAAATCTGTGTAAAGTTAATTGGACCAATTAGTGTCTATGGCAACTGCTAGTGGGGAACCCGGTATCATTGGTTCATTAAGAAAAATTTAAGTACAATGGAGGTAATGCAAAGTTCTCTGGCTCAGCCGTATCACCTACTGGCTCATAGGTTGGAACAGGCCAAATGTACTTAACTTGTGCAGAAGCAAGTGTGTGATTGCTAATGCAGCTAATTGTGGACTTTGGACTTAAAGGACCAGTAATATCAAAAAATGAAATTGTTTTAAAGTAATAAAAATATAATGCAGTGTTGCCCTGCACTGGTAAAACTGCAGTGTTTGCTTCAGAAACATTACTATTGTTTATATAAATACGCTGCTGTGTAGTAATGGGGGCAGCCATTCAAAGGAGCAAAAGCTCAAGTTACACAGCAGATAACAGATAAGCTCTGTAGAACATAATGTTATCTGTTGTCCATTACTTATCCTGTGCCATTTAGCCTTTTTTCAATTTCCGCCATTGCTACAAAGCAGCTTGTTTATATGAACTATAGTAGTGTTTCTGAAGCAAACAGACCAGTTTTACCAGTGCAGGGCACCAGTACATGATATTTTCTTTACTTTAAAACACTTTCATTTTTTGGTGTTACTGGTCCTTTAAATGCATTTTCCTTATATACTAATTCTGCTATCAACGGGTAAGTAAATTACAAAAATGATATTCCGTGTCTTAAAGGTGTAGGCAAGCACTGTCAAAAACAACAGGTATAAAGGTAAGACTTCAAGACCTCAAAATGTACAGTTTAGAGAAGAAGGTGATATGGCAGAAGACATGAATATACACAGGTATGGGAAACTCGCTATTCAGAAAGCTTTAATTCATGGGAAAGCAGTCTCCCATAGACTCAATTTTATCCAAATAATCCAGATTTTTGAAAAAGATTTCCTTTTTCTATGCAATAATAAAACAGTAGCTTCTACTTGATCCCAACTAAGATATAATTAATCCTTATTGGAGGCAGAACAGCCTATTGGGTTTACTTAACGTTTTAATGATTTTTTACTAGACTTAATGTGCTCTTGTACTGGCCTGTCTAACTCATAACTCCTATGAGGTGGGATATGATAACTATGTATACATTTATAAGGGGGTTGCACAATAACTTCTCGAATGCTTTATTTACCAGTAGGTCCTTCCAGCTGACAAAAGGTCACCCATTCAGATTATAAAAAGGAGGTTCTGTCTAAATATTCAGAAAGGGTTTGTTACAGTGAGAGCTGTGAAGATGTGGAATTCTCTCCCTGAATCAGTGGTACAGGCTGATACATTAGATAGCTTTAAGAAGGGGTTGGATGGTGTTTAGCAAGTGAGGGAATACAGGGTTATGGAAGATAGCTCATAGTACAAGTTGATCCAGGGACTGGTCCAGTAGCGTCACTAGAGGGGGACGGGCCCTGGTGCGTGACGCGTAGCCGGGCCCCGCCCCCCTCTGTACGGCCACATTTTCAGTGGCGCACGGGCTGCCGGGGGGTCCTGACGGGGTGCGGGCCTTGGCAAGCTCGCACCCCCTGCTCCCCCGGTAGTTCCGCCACTGGACTGGTCCGATTAGCATTTTTTTTCCACTCTGAGGCAAATTGGAGAGGCTTCAAATTGTTTTTTTTCCTTCTCCTGGATCAACTGGCAGTTAGGCAGGTTATATATCTTAAAACTTCAACAGGTTTAACTTCATGGACAAGTGTCTTTTTTCAACCAAACTTGCTATGTTACTATGAGTGTGCTATGATGGCCATATGCTCCAGGCTTCCAGCACATCCACCCCTCGTATTTACTTGGTTTCAGCCAAAAATATAAAGCCATGTAATGTTCCCTCCCATTATATAACCTATAGATAAGAACTGGTCACAAGATCCGTGATTAGGGAACCTCCCTCCCACAGGCCATAGATAACAGGAGCAGGACTTCCTTAGCAGTAGGCGAAGATAATCCCTTAGTTCCTCTGGAGAAGCTACGGTATTCATTGGTTCTCCAGGCTCTGGAAAAGAAAATGCTGTGCTAATGATTTTATAGTCCCACTAACGGCATTGTAAAAGCTTCAAGTGCAGAACTGGTTATCCCTTTATCAGAAATGATGTCTAATGGAATTATTGCTATACCGTTTTACTGCTGTATGTACCAAATATTGTGTCATTTTACATAAAATAGAACTATATTAATAGGAACCCACCTCTTCATGCTTACTCTATGCTCATAGAACTTATTGGCAACTTCTCTAATGGGTACGTTATACCCTCTATCAATTTATAAATTCTCTGGTTTCTCTCGAGACTGAATTTAAAAATTGTGAATTAGAAATGAATTCGATTCACTTACAGAGGCCCGCAGCAAAGTAAAGACCCCAAAGTTTCATAGTCGTTTGTGCAACAAAGACCTTTGTAGATACAAGTATGGGACCTTTAATCCAAAATGCTCAGGACCTAGGGTTTTTCAGATAATGGATCTTTCTGTAATTTGGACCTTCATACCTTAAGTCTACTAGAAAATCATTTAAATATTAAATAAACCCAATAGGCTGGTTTTGGTTCCAATAAGGATGAATTAGGTCTTAGTTGGGATCAAGTACAAGCTACTGTTTTATTATTACAGAGAAAAAGAAAATAATTTTAAAACATCTGGATTATTTGGATAAAATGGAGTCTATGGGAGGTGGCCTTTCCGTAATTCAGAGCTTTCTGGCTAACGGGTATCCGGATAATCGATCCTATAACTGTATTTTAAAAATTTGGGATAATACTAAGCATAATTTCTATAAACAGACATCAGTTTGAGAAGTTCAGTTTATTGATTGGAATGTCTTTATTTGCAGTGAGCCAGCTCAAACATGACATAAATTAATAAATAAACTTAATGAACTCTAGTGGCTACAAAAGCTTAATTAGTTAATGTCAAGGGACAGTGAACAAAGCTACAATCATGTAAATAGCAAACCCAGTAGAACTGGTTAACAAGAGCGAGCAGTATAAGCAATCTTAATGAATGAATGGAGAAAAAAACTGATTATAAAACAAACCTCGATACAGTACTGGTCAAAAACAGAGGCCCTAGCTAACCTTCAAAACACATATATTTTTGGATATTCAGAAAAAGTGAACACAGCAAAAAGGTATTATAGGAAAGTGCGACAAGTCATGCGTTGATGCTAGAAAGGAATATCCAGAATGCCTCCTCAAAATTATGAGCTGTTTCTAACATGGGAGTACGTATGACTTTTTATATTAAAGTTTGGAAAAAAGTATTATATCAGTTTTCCGGCACTGAGAGACTCTTGCTTCCAAGGGGGCTGAGGTAAATTGTGTAAACTTAACAGTTCATAAATAAATTGCTTGTGTGATATGAAAAAGATCTAAATGTAATGAGTTTGCAAGTTGAGCAAGATTTCCCCTCCAAGGTTCATCTCATATATTCCTAAATTAGTTTTGAATAAAAAAAAAGCAATACATGAGATATTGAAAAATTGAACGCTCACTGTTAGGCAAGAGGTCTTGGATACTGTTTTAAAGAAAGCCATGCATAGTTTTTTTGTTATCCAGAATGCTTGGGACCCGGGGCTTTCCAGATAACGGATCTTTCCATAGTTTGGATCTTCATACCTTAAGTCTACTAGAAAATCATGTAAACATTAAATAAACCCAATAGGCTGGTTTTGCTTCCAGTAAGGATTAATTCTATTTTTGTTGGGATCAGGTACAAGCTACTGTTTTATTATTACAGAGAAAAAGGAATTCATTTTGAAACATTTGGATTATTTGGATAAAATGGAGTTTATAGGAGACAGCCGTCCTGTAATTTAGAGTTTTCTGGATAACGGGTTTCTGGATAATCAATCCCATTGCATTAGAAAATGGGGTGCAGTCTTTGCAGAATTTTCTGGCTAACAGTTTTCCAGATAATGGATCCCAGTTATTTTATATTTTCAGACTCCAATTTTGCAGTCAAAGGAAGCAAAGAATGGCCTCCACAATATGTGCCTGTGTGAATTACCATTTTAGCAAATAAACTTACACAGCAGATTAACGACAGACCATTGTGGGAATTACCTTTATAAATGGGCAAAACAATAAAATGACAGTTAGTGAGCTTCCTCTGTGAAAAGGTGTAAATAAATGGTCTATGCTAGAAAGCCTCTTTATCGTGGTTCACTGGTTGAGCGATCATTTTCATGATGTTTTTCCCAAGCTGTCATCATTCAGAGGAAACATTTAACTGAAGATTTTACCCTTGGAGTAAATGGATTCTGATGATTCGTTTTCACACACTGTTTAGAACAGTCTTTGAGCCAATTGTACTAATTGCCATATCAAGGCTTATTCTTCCTGTCTTTGAATACAGCCTATCAAGTCTATCCTTAATAATATATAAATACTAAAATGAGAGCTCCATTTTTAAAAATATGAACAGTGCCACGATTTATTATTAAAAAGATATAGTTCCCAGAAAAAATAATGAATTATACATAGTATAGTTTATAACTCAATACAGGTATGGCACCTGTTATACAGAATGCTCTTGGATCTGGGGTTTTACAGATAATGGGTCTTTCCTTTATTTTAATCCCCATACCTAAAGTCTACTAGAAAATCATGTAAACATTAAATAAACCCAACAGCCTGGTTTTGCTTCCAATAAGGATTAATTATACCTTAGTTGAGATCAAGTACAAGGTACTGTTTTATTATTACAGATAAAAAGGAAACCTTTTTTAAAAATTTGGATAATTTGGATAAAATGGAGTCTATGGGAGATGGCCTTTCCCTAATTCGGAGCTCTCTGGATAACGGGTTTCTGGATAACAGATCCCACACCTGTTTAGATAAAATAAATAAATCAGAAGGTCAACGTCCATAAAATTTCTTAAAAATAATTATGCATTTTGAATAATTTTGTACAGTGCCACATGGGATGTTGTCCAAAAAGAGAACTGAGTAGATGTGAACAGCAGGATAGACCGAATAGAATTGTAACCCTTTTGACACCACTTTGTAGGTGTTACACTCCACGTGTGGCGCTTACCTGATGGCACAGGACAAACCTGAGCCACTCCACAGTGGTATGGGTAGAGACTGGGTACCTGGTACTTACTAGCGCAGTGCCTCCACCTAGTGGGATCCGGGAATGCACCAATGGGTGACCTCACTAGGAATACAGTAATAACACACACACAGTATTGGTTAAACTGAATAAATGTTTATCTAAATGGGCAACTTATACATGCAGTACTCCTAACCAGTGGCAATAGGGCTAACTAGCTAGCTTGCGCAATCTGTCTGACTAAATAACTGGTTAAGTCCTTTAAAGTAATGGATGGCTCCTCGTAGACCAAGTAATACAAATCAGTAGTATTCTTCAAGCTCTCCTTTAATACACTGTCACTTTAAATATCAATACTCAATCCAAATTATTTTTGGATGCTTTACAGTGTTCTCTTCAGGTGAGTCCAGCACATTCAGACATACAGTGTGACTACCAGCCCCTTTGGATGCTCAGATAGGAATCTCCTGCTGGTTGTTCCTCCAGTCTGGATTCCTTTCACACTCTCTATCTCTCCAGGCACAGTATGTGTCTTCCCTGTGCCAGCCAAATCCAAAGGAATGCTTTTGGTGAAGCCTCTCAACTCTCTGGGCCCACCGGCAGCTCTCTGGTCTCTTTCTCTGTCCACCATGTGGTTCTCTGAGCCAGGCTTTTCTCTTCTGCCAGCATCTGTGACTTCCTCTTCCTGCCAGCCATTCACTAGCTGCTGTGTCACTTCCTGCTGCACTGAGATCACTGAACAGCTGGTTGCTAGGTAACAGCATATAGCACACAACATATTGCTCTTGTATGTTACGCCCAGTGGCCTCAAAGCAGATGCTTATTGATTTCCAGGCTTGGAGGCAAGTTTTGGTTGCAATAAAACCCTGTGCACTGCCAAACAGAGTCTCCTGTAGTCTGCCAGTCCACATAGGGGTTGCCAAAAGGCCAATCACTGCATTTATTTTGGCTTACCAATTTTATGATCATAAAAACCCTGTTTTTGTAAATACATGCACTTGCATATATACTGAATTATTTATGAGACGGGACCAGGGAATATGCATTGATTAATTGGCCAAATCAGTTGCACTTCCATTGTACTTAAACACATTTTTACTTAGACTTGGAGTGCTCCCACGACCTCCTTGTATTTTTTTATTTTGCACCACCCAAGAACGTTTTTCATGCTTCAATTGCTTCCCAACTCTTCTTACATCTGAATGTTCCTAACGGGTCAGAAAAGTTGAATATCCCAGCATTACTGTAAATTCTCAAACTTTGAGTTTGAGACTCAGACTTTTCTATGTATTGACATTCCTTCAGACCCAAGATTGTAAGAATGGGGGTTGAAACATCCCCATTCTTGCATTTCCATTAAAAACACTGCTCCTTCAGTGGAGTCATTGTAAAATTTTACATGACAGTTATGCTTTGTGTTTAGAAGTGAAGTATCAAACTGACGAGGCCTGTGAAATTTTCTTTTTGAAATTATCTGAATTATCACAATTCCATTCTGCTACATTTCTGTGTATATTTATGAGTCATCCATAAAACCGTAAACAGATATTTATGACTCAAGGTTAGTCAATAAGGTATAGAAGCCCATCAAACAAACTCAAATCGCATCTGCACAAGCATATTGCACACATGCTGAAGCTTGGCAGTTTTTAAGGGGTGTTAAGATACTCATAAATACCAGTTAAGTTCCTCCTCTCCAAGTACTCGCACAAATACCAGACCTCCCAGAGGGACCACCCAATGACACTTCTGTGTAGTTCACTGACACGTCACACTGCCTTTTAATTGAATATGTAATTGGAAACAGTCTTTACAGTCAATTCAGAGTTATTAGCACAAGCAAGAAGAAATATAAAATGGGCTGGAGACATAAATAATTGTCTTACTGATTTCTTAATTCTCCCTAGAGAACATATCCCTTCCCTAATGCCTGCAAAGTTCTAATTAAAGTTGAATGGAGATAGTTGTTGGTAACAAAGAATATCATCGCATAGTAAGCACTGCTGGGTCTTTAATATGGTTAATTTGTGAATGTGCCAGTGCTGATACAGTCCTGGTTAAATAAAATGAGAAATACATGGCATTACACTACACAGTGCTAATTAAAGGAATGGAAATATAATTTATTATTAACCAGGCAACCAATATGCTGTGGGACTATTTTGAAGATGCTTTGTAGGCTGCAAAAGGTATTCATATATTTAAGAGCTCCTGGTATTTGATTGTGATATTAGTTTTTACAAGTCATATTTGAGATTCTGTTGCAGAAGCAATTCTATAAGGGAGTAATTAAAACACTAAATTTCAGACGTGCAAACTTTGACAGTATAAGGGCATCTCTGCAACATATTAAGTGGGAAATGTTTTTCACAGGGCTAAACACAGAACAAAAATGGGAAGTCTTTAAAATTCTGCTTAATAAATTTATATGTCAGTATATTCCCCTTGTAAGCAAGCAACGTTGTTGCAAAGCAAAACCTTTTTGGTTCAATAGAAGTGTTGGTGTTGAGATGAGTAAGAAAATACGTGTTTTTAAGGCTTTCAAGTTAGCTGGGACAGCCGAATCATTTATAAGCTACAAGGAGGCCATTAAATCATGCAAAGAAGCTATAAGGCAAGCTAAAATGGATATGGAAAAGGCTATTGCAGCAAGCAGTAAAAAAGAATCCAAAATTATTTTTTAAATATGTTAAAAGTAAAAAAATGGAGCAGGAAGGTGTGGGACCTTTAATATCACAGAGGGGGGTCAGCTGGTTGATGAAAACAAAATAAAAGCGCAGATTCTGAACTCATATTTTTCAGATGGGCCAGATGGTATTCATCCCAGGGTACTTAGCAAGCTTAGCTCTGTGATTGCCAAACCTCTTTACTTATTTTTTCAGGATTCATTGAGATCTGGCATAGTGCCAAGAGACTGGCGAATTGCTAATGTGGTGCCGCTATTCAAAAAAGGATCCCATTCTCAGCCTCAAAACTATGGGCCATTTAGTCTGGCGTCAGTGGTAGGAAAGCTTTTCAAAGGGTTAATAAAGGATAAGATACTGGACTTTATAGCAAATCTTAATACTATGAGTTTGTGCCAGCATGGTTTTATGTGTAATAGATCTTGCCAGACTAACTTAATTTCTTTTTATGAGAAGGTAAGCAGGGACCTCGATTCTGGGATGGCAGTGGATGTGATTTACTTGGACTTTGCTAAAGCATTTGATACAGTGCCACACAAAAGGTTACTGGTTAAATTAAGGAATGTTGTCCTGGAACATAGTATTTGTACCTGGATAGAGAACCAGCTAAAATATAGACTACAAAGAGTGGTGGTAAATGGAACAGTTTCTAATTGGACCAGTGTTGTTAGCGGAGTACCACAGGGCTCTGTCCCTTGCTTTTAAACTTGTTTATTAATGACCTGGAGGTGGCCATTGAAAGTACTGTTTCTATTTTTGCAGATGATACTAAATTGTATAATTTATGTGAAAGTAAGGAGGGGTGTGTGAATGGATGGGTTTTCATTTGGAGGGATTGAACTTGATGGAGTTTGTCTTTTTTCAACCCTATTTAACTATGTAACTAAATTACTCACAATAAGTTGCCTTTAGGTTGTCTTCATGTCTTCTCCCATAGACTCCATTTTATCCAAATAATAAAACTTTTTAAAATATGATTTCCTTTTTCTCTGTAATAATATAACAGTACCTTGCACTTGACTCCAACTAAGATATAATTAATCATTGTTGGAAGCAAAACCAGTTTATTGGGTTTATTTAATGTGTACATGATTTTTTATTAGATCCAGATTAGAGAAAGGTCCGTTATGTGGAAAACCCCAGGTCTTGCGCATTCTGGATAACAGGTCCCATACCTGTATTCACTGACATTTATGGAACCTCGCTTGTCAAATAATCAAAATATTCCCAGAAGAAGTAAGAAGGAAGTAATGGAGATATGTTTTATCTGCCAGATTTAGCTTCATACCTCCCTATGTCACTTTAACTAGGATGCCTACCCCCTACTACATTCGTACGGTGACCATTTGCTACCCTATTTTTATATCTGTGTAAAATACAGATACACCCTAAACACGTGCCTCTTCTTCCTATTTTCTAGTTCCAGTCCTGGTTTCTATAGATAACAGATCCTATCCCTGTACTATACTGCTGAATTCATTACCTCAACATTATGGGCACATTTAATGAATTTTTTTTTGTGCCAAAACTCACAATCATCATTTAGATTTACTAAAAGTCTAATTTTTTGAGATTTATTACATGCAGAAAGCAAAAAAAAAAAAAAAAAGC
This sequence comes from Xenopus laevis, assembly GCF_017654675.1. Lineage (NCBI taxonomy): Eukaryota > Metazoa > Chordata > Amphibia > Anura > Pipidae > Xenopus > Xenopus laevis. The sequence goes on along the minus strand of NC_054379.1, from coordinate 150,533,728 downwards.
TGCAGAGTTCATGAAGAAGGCAAAATTTAAGTGATTTCTTGAAGTTTTTCGAGTTTGAAGGGAGTACCTATTATGTTCAATAAGCCTTTGATCCATGTTAAAGGGCACCTGTTGGGTAAAAATGTTATCCCCAACCAAAGGTTTCTGGTTGGGGATATCAGTAGTTTCTTAAAAAAATGGCCCCTGCCAGTGCTACGCTAACAGCACCGGGAGGGAGCTCCCGGTGCAAGCAGCCATGTCCGGTCACTCGCAAGCACATAATCAGCAATTCAGGGCAGCTTTTCATTATGCGAGTAACCGGACATGGCTGCTTGCACTGGGAGCTCCCTCCCGTGTGGGTAGCATGGCGCTGGCGGGAGCCTTTTTTTTTCTTAAAAAAAACTACTGTTATGACCAACCGGAATGCGGGCTCTATTAGCCCGCACCTTTGATTGGGGATAACATTTTTACCCAACAGGCAGGCCCGGACTGGCAATCTGTGAGTTCTGGCAAATGCCAGAGGGGCTGCTATAAGATCTCATAGACTCATAGGAGTGGGCTGGTGGGTGACTGTTGGGCCTCTGTGTACTTGAAATGCCAGGGCCTATTTTGATTCCCAGTCCATCCCTGCCAACAGGTGCCCTTCAAGAACCTCTGCGCCCATTTGTATTACTCTTTATAAAGTCACAGCACCTACAGTTACAGTACATTGACAACGTCATTCCTCCAGACTCTTCCAGTGTAGGATTCTTCTGTTCAGCAACTGTGGTTTTGAAGGGAAATCACGTGATTCCTTCCCCCTCACACACACACATCTTTTGAGTGTATGGAAAATATTTTTTATAGTATTGAAATAAAAGGTTTAATGGTTAAGTTACCTTTTACGACATTATAGAGCAACCAATAGTAAGCAACTTTTCAATTGGTCATCATTATTTATTTTTGGGCTCTAGCAACCCCATTGCTGAAATTGCAAACTGGAGAGCTGCTGAATACAAATTTAAATAATTCAAAAAATCACAAATAATAAAAAATGAAAACCAATTGCAAATTGTCTCAGAATATCATTCTCTACATCATACTAATAGTTAACTCAAAGATGAACAACCCCTTTAAATACTTTATTAGAATTAATAATTTTTCAAACTAGGATGAATATTGGGCAAGCTCAGGAAGGGTATGGATATATAAGTCTTAATGTACTAGGCTGTTGCATTCCTTTGTTGATGGAGAAGAGTAAAGTCAGCAGCCAAGTATTTATTTGGACAAAAGCCAACCCTCCTGACACCCATGCTATTCTGTGAAGCAAAACATGTGCTATAAAAACTGCTGCTCGTTTAAATGCAAATAATGTTATCTGCATTGTCAATCTCGCCGCTAATAGAACAATTAGGTGGATTTTTTTGTTCTATTATCACGTTGGCTCTTGAGTTGTCTAAGAATAGCACCTGTTTAGCTGAGCATGGCTTTGTGTGTGTGAGAGCAAATACATGGCATGTCACGTTGTCACTTCATTCCCACAACCGGAAAATATTTTCTTTATTAAACACAACCTTTAGCACACTCACAGCTATAAATAAGCCCATTTCCAAGGTTAACGTACTCGAAGCTATGCTGCTGTTCTTCCGGTGTGTATGAAGGCTAAATGCTTAGAGAAGTTTGAGAATCCTAAAGCTAATAATACACTCATCTCACTGATTGTCCATATAAAACACAATCAATCTTTTGGCAAATACATCTGGGAACTGGTGATCCACATTGGGGCCAAAGTGGGGCAAAATGATAAAATAAGAGTTGAAATTACTTGTAATGCTGTCCATACATACTAGAGGAGTTCTATCTGGAGCAGTGCTGGAATTGGGGAGGGATGCACAGGGATGCCATCCCCTCACTTCTTTATTTTTTGAAATAACATCCCCTCAGGTGGGGTTGCAAGAGTTTTGAATCCCGGAACTTGGCTCCTCTCCACTTCTGCATACAAATAAAATGCAGAGGTAAAATAAAATATAGTTAAATATATACAAGATGAAAATAGAGAAAAGATTGCTGGGAGAGAGATAGAGAAGTGTTAAACAGATAAAGAAGGGGACATCAGAGAGGGTTAAAGAGAAAAGGAGAGAAAATGAAAACAGGGGAAATAAAAAGAGAAAATTAAGGTATTAAACAGCAGCCGATTACGGAATAGTGAAATATATGAAATAATCTTGGGTAATATAGAATAGGATGGGGTTGTGCTATGTTATGACACACAATACATAGGTACGGGGCTGTGTTTGCAGATTCTGAACTGCCAGCCAAGAAAAGTCATATGCACTATATTTTGCTTTAGGGTCCCTACAGGTCACATACTTAAAATCTAAAAATATACGCATACTGGGCATTAAACTGTGCGTTAGAAGGAAATACCAAAATGGAAATAGGAAAAATAGCTTTGCATTAAAGTGAGTGAAACCAGAAGGTATTGGGGTGTGAGGCTTATTATAACAATGGGTGTGGCTTATGGTTGTGGGAGGGGCTTCTTTCAGCACGCCAATCTACACTCACCACACTGAGCAACCCTCCACTTTTTTTGATCCAATTCAAGCACTGATCTGGAGCACCATGCTACGAAGCATTCACAGTCATCACCACAGTGGTCTCTAGTGATTGGTGAATTTATCCGCCAGGCATGGATTCACGGCAAATTTCCACACTTCGGCACCTGCAAAAATTCGGCATGGAAAAATTGCACACGTAAAAATTGTAGAGTAAAAATGTTTTGACCCCCTTTAATGTGTTTGGACAAAAGAGTCGCGCGTGTAAAAATTGTCACGCGCATAAAAATTGGTGCTGTCAAAATTATTTTAGCACTAATTGACTTTAATGCATTTGGACAAAAAAGTTGTGTGTGTAAAAATTGTTGTGAATCAAAATTATTTTAACGCGAATTGACTTTAATGTGTTATCGCAAATTTTTTGCCATTTCTATAATTTTTTTAAGAGTTTCGAAAAAAAATTTGGGGACACATTCGCTCATCATAATGGTCTCTATAAAAAGTTTTCCGTGTTTAGCTAACAATGTTATATAAACACATAAAAATCTCTCGAGTGGTGTCCCACCCCAAAAATCATTAGGGATGTAGCGAACCGCCGTTTTGGTGTTCGCGAACGCCGTTCGCGAACACCGGCAAAAAATGCGAACCGTTCGCGAACCGTTCGCGAGCTTCGAACACCTGCAAAATCGTTCGATTCGAACGTTCGAAGGATTTTTCGTTCGATTCGAACGTTTGAAGGATTTTCATCGTTCGATCGAAGGATTTTCATTCGAATCGAACGGTCGAGGGATTTTAATCGTTCGAACGAATGGAAATCGTTCGAACGAATGGAAATCGTTCGAACGAATGGAAATCGTTCGAACGAATGGAAATCGTTCGATTTTAGCGGTCGAATGGTCGCGAACTCAAATTGCGAACGTTCCCAAACGTTCGCGAACATTAGGCGGACGCGAACGGTCGAAGTTCGCGCGAACAAGTTCGCAGGCGAACTGTTCGCTACATCCCTAAAAATCATATGTGTAATATACATAGAGATATAAATGGCACCATTAGTTGTAACATTAACATGCAGATTTACGTGTATGCTTTGAGGTACCGGCATAGGATCTGTAATCTGGACCCTGTTATCCAGAAAGCTCAGAATTATGGAAGGCCCCCTCCCATAGACTCCATTTTATCCAAATAATCCAAATTCTAGTTTGAGCCCTGAAAGCATTGAACAAGTTTTTGATCTCAGTGACTTCCAATTTCCTTACAATGTTTGTACAGGTATGGCATAGGCGGATTTTCATTAAGCTTGGAGAGGCTAAAGCTGGCCATAGATGCAAAAATCCGATCGTACGAATCATCATACGATCGGACTTCCACATCTCCCGACCTGCCACTAACAATTCAAATCAAAGTCTTACCATTCAGATCAAATAAAGTAGTAAAAAAACAGATCAGCCAATGTTCTGCCCCTGACAGCAATCGTACGATAGTTATGTCCAACCAAAGCTAGTGACAGTCTCCCACTGAAAATCGTACAATCGGCAATACACGCAGAGATATTATCGGCAGCCGACAGAAATCTTTTAACCTGACCGATCGACCAAACGACCGATCTCCGCCGGACGAAAAATGTCGGGACTCTCCACACACGGTCTGAAAATCGTACGAATCCTTGATTTGTACGATCGGATCTTTGCGTCTAAAGCCAACTTTAGCCTCCCCTAACCTGTTTGCCTAAATAATTAAAAGGAAAGTTAAAAGAAAAAAAAATTAAAAACTTCTGTCTCACCAATGTATCTATTTGAGTTTGTCTGGGGGGAGGGACAGAGGGGTGTGCTGACATGTGTCTTTAGAAAAACTAATCCCTATCTGGTAACTCATGTGATTTTGCACTGAAGATATTGTGAGATTTTGGATGAGAAAGCATATGACTAGTCTGCCCCATCAGGAACTGCTCTGCTCCAATGTTTTACTCTTCTCTTGATACCCCTGCACTGCATGTTGGCCACATAAAACACTATGACCTTGCTTATTGGCTGCCTGAAGTCCCTTCTCCTATATTCATTGGATGAAAGAATAAGGATTCTGTGACTTGTTTCCTAACATTGGCGATAAATAAGACAGCAGAGAAGCATTTCTGTTACATACAATAATACATTTATTCATATTAGATTTACATCACAGTTAAAAAAAAATTGAAATTATATAAGTCCTTTTTTGCAAATTCTTCCTCGTAGTCTTCCCTGTGGTCACTGTTAGTCCAGTGATTTTTCAGTTCTGGCTCTCAGTAATGTCTTTGGCAACAGCAGCAGCTTTTTTTTCTATGTCCTTTGTGGCATCAGTCATTGGGAATGTATAGCCATCTCCTAAGCTGCTGAAGACTGGGAGGAACCAATATTTCTTTTCATCTCCAAACACTTGTCTCATGTTCTTGCTCAAGCCCAAGTCATAACGTTCATTCCATGTGCCACTTTCACCTTCCCTAGAAGTGATATTATCTACAGCCCAATGGAAATGAATCCCTAACAATAGTAATAACATTACACAGCAGAGTGTGCTCAAGCTGAACAGCACAATGATCGGCACTTTGGATTGGGTGTTGGGCAGCTGATGAGTCCAGAATAGTATGGAGCCATAAAGTGACACTGCGCTAGTGAATAGGCACAATAGCAATGCATAAACCACGCACAGGAGGAAGGACTTGTAGTTCGAAAATCCAACACAGTTATTTAGAAAGACGCAGTGATGATCCAGTTTCAGTATACAGATGTCACACACTGGGCAATGGTGGCACCTCTCTGGCTTTAGCAGTTGGCATGTGTCACAGTACCTAAAAGCTCCTTTTGAGTCCTTAGTAGAAATAGGCAAGTCTTTAGCCATACGAACGAGGATCTCCTGCAGCACTTCTGGCTTTCTCTCACTCAGGTACCGCTGCTTGTCACACTCCGACAGGCGGAATTTTGCCGGAGGGACAGCGGGAGGAGTCATAACAGTGCGGAGATAGGACCAGACGCACAGGAGGAACAAAAGGTGGAAAATCACCAGGAAGGTGATCTTTGCCTCTAATAACTGTACAGTGAATATGCACAGCTCCACCACAAATATATAATAGCAGCCAGCCAGGAGGCTAATGAAAAGTACAAGCATGATCTTGCCGAATCTCCTTATGAAAGGACGATCTTCTGCATTTATATCGTCTGTTTCTTCTTCATCATTCATGTCTATCCGAATATCTTTCTCTTCTTTTTCCATTATTGTTTCTTGAAGTTACGATAAAAAGTGAAAAAAGTTCTGAAGTAACAAGAAAAAGTAAAAAATACAAAAAGTGAAAAGACTGGAGTTCTGATGTTGCAGCAACAGCGCTCAGCAGTCTAATGATCAAACAGGTGAGAGCAACAGGCAGAGTCTCTTCTGTTTATGACATCATAATGGGATCTGTTTTCTCAGCCAATGACAAGCATATCATTAACCTTGACCAACAACAAACAGTGTAACCATAGCAACCAACGGTCATTTCATTCCCACTATGGCTGCAGAGCAGCTTCACTTTCCATATTGTAACCGACCAACAGTGTTAGACAGTTAATGATCATTAGTGATATTATAACTGAATGTTCAAACTACTATTGAAACATGGTGTTTTTTCCTTATCTGGAGTTCAAACAACTCTACTCAATATAGAGAGTTTGGTACAAGATGGATTCCTTGGAGGCTATTGCAATTTCCACACTAACACTTTGTCCGTTGCAACCGCAGTTAAGCTGGAATTTTGAAATCCCACACTGTGTTCATGAGATGAAGTATTTGTAGTAAGTTATACACGAGTTACACATGAACTGGACCTGGGAAGCTTTGTCCAGCAGAATGAATTCAAGGGAGACTCAGACTTATTTAGAATGAATTTCTCCTTGTGAGTCAGACTCTTTGAAAGACCATTAGTTTAGTATTTTTATATGAAGGTCTAGTTTTTATTTTCATGAAAACACTGGCTGAAAGATGTGTGACAAATTCACTGGTCTCTAGTCTTTATACTGTGTTTTTCCCTGTATGGAAACAAATGCTTTCCACATAGTTGTGTAGTAGGGAGAGATGGTGTCTATAGTAACAGTGTGAATACTTGATTTGCTTAATTATCCTCCCTTTCAGATTACTATTCATAAAATAAAAGTTTCCCAAAATGGACAATTTAAAATTAGCAATTTTTAGTAACGGAATTGTCTGTGTTCACTGCCTGTTTCTGATCAGCAGCCCAAAGCACCACTTTTTAAAATTCAGTTTTTCTTAGTAAGAATTAGACTGTCAATCTCTGCATTTCTATGCTTTACTTTTTGCTTTCTGGGGTTTACACAACTCGGGCTTTGGCCTTGATATTAATGTTGATAAGAATCCTCAAACCCTTTCCAGCTTATTTGTAGCATTTCTCTTTTCTGCATCCAAATTCTGTGCAAGTACAGTATTTACTTAAAGGATTAAGGCCTTCCAATGGAGTCATAGCACAAAATGCATTTGAGCATTTATGAGTATTTGCAGTCACCCAGATGGTTTTCATCGATGTTGCTTATTATTGTGCCTAATAAAGTGCGTTTTCTCCAGTTATTCCTTAACCCCATGTAACAATGTGTATACTGTACATCATCACGGCTCTGTGCTGGGGTTGAGCCATATGGATGGGACTGAGGGAGAAATATTGCAGGAGCAGGGGAAGTAATGAAGCTGATAAATGAAAGGAATGTTGATAGTGTGGAAGTAAATGATTGGAAGCCGTAAGTGAAGTACAGATGGGAATATAATGAATTGCTTGGAACTAGTGACCTCCCCATATCATATTTTCTGCACAGGATCACATTTCCGTTCTTTTGGGATTTATTGGCCCTGATAGTATCACCTTAACCGAGATTACAATGATAATCTTTCTATATCGGCCTTTGACATTTTCATTTTTTAATTCTATTTTTAGGACATGTTTCCCATCAAATGTATAAAATATATATTCTGCCTCAAATTCAAGAATGTAGCAATTTGAAACAAACTTAAAGGCCAATATGCCCTTCATGAAAATAACTTGCCGTATTACTTAACTCAGTAAATACCTTCAAACATTTTGGAAACAGAAAGAGGGACAAAAAGATTTGGTGCGCGAAGAGCAGAAATTTTTTTTGGACCACGCCCATTTTTTTCACCCCCTATTTTTTTCATCCCCTAATTACAATGTTCATTTCACAAAATTTGGCAGGTTATGAAAGTTTGAACACATTTCTGTGGTTTTTATGTCTTATTACAGTTTTACTGATGAAGGTGAATTGCCCTTTAAGCTGCAAGTCACAGTTTTCCCAAGAGACCTGCTTATCTTAAATTGTTACAATTGTTTCTTTTCTTATCTTAAATTGTTTCAATAGTATCGAAGTGCACCTGCCATGTATTCTGGGCTTTCTGCCAAAAGCCAAAGAGACTTAGAAACCCAGGTCGACCTCCCAGGTTGTAAATTAGAATCAGCCCACATTTGGACATGTATTAGTCACAAAGGGTTCCCATAATACCTTTGGAATAATGTAATAAAAGTTGCAGCATTTGCACCTGGTCTAGTAACTAATAGCAACCAATCAGTTATTTGTTTTCATACAGGTGACCAGTACCTGCTGTTTGTATGTGTCACATGAGCTTTTATTACATTACACCCACTAACTTAGTCCTTAGAAGTGGCCAAGATGCTACACAGAAATATATCGCAGAGTTGGCATTAGCGATCGTCTGAGCACTTTTGCAATTTACATTCATTGTCTACTTTTTGTGCTTTCTGAGATATTGACAGTTTCAAACTGCTAATACCAGGATTTCAGCTCAGCAGTTCTGAGTAGCAGTGTCAGCGACTAGACCGTCTTAAAACATAAGTCACAGGCCCCACAAAACTAGCTCAATGGGCAGATGCTCTCCAATTGGTAGATACACGGAGATGGAAACACCCAGATTTGAGAGAATATTTTTGCCATTTGACCACACATCAATCCTTCTCAAGGATTGACATGGCACTCTTCAGATATTCTTAACCTCATTGATAAAGTGCAATTCCTACCACGAATCCTTTCAGATCACTGCCCGCTTCTACTCTCCAACGAATTCTAGGTTGTGGAGGCTAAGTCCATTTTGGTTGGTCAATGATCTAGTGCAAACAGCCAATTTGGCGAGATATACCAACCAAAAAATGCAGAGTCAGACTCTCAAGCTGTCCTGTGGGACGCCTCTAAGGCAGTTATACGTGGGTCCTGTCCGGGGCAATAAGACAAGCCCGTAGTCAAGCACGAGAAAAGGCAGAACAAGCAGAAGTGGAAGTCATACAGGCTGAAAAGGTACATACCACTAACCCAACACCTGTGTCTCACACACTCCTACTAGAGAAACGAAATGCCTTGGAGAGGCACAATACCCTCCTAACAAAGAAAGCTCTCCTATACCAATCACAGAAATACTTTGAAATGGGTGATAAGAATGGGAGAATGCTAGTGCATACTTTGCATACTTTGCAAAAAACACAGTGCCCAACAACTGCAGTACCAGCCATAACGAGAGCAGATAGTGTAGTAGTTACTGACCCAAAGCTTATAGTGGAGGAATTTGCAACATACCTCAGCGATCTATACAAAGCTACAGTACACCCCTACAATAACACACACTGCCCATTTCTGGACAACATTACTATCCCAACTCTAAACCCAGCAGACCAGGCAGCTCTCAATCAACCATAACTGCAGAGGAGGTTAAAGATGCTATAGCTTCTCTCCCACCCAATAAAACACCAGAAATTGACGGCCTCCCAGCAAACTGGTATAAGGCCCTAGTGGATAAATTGCCCCCCACCTACTGAATACTTTGCAAACCTCATTTGAAGTGGGTTCTCTTCCCTCTTCATTCCACGAAGCCCTCGTTGTGGTTCCTAAACCGGGCAAAGACCCCAATCAGTGCAGCTCATACAGGCCGATTTCCCTTATAAACATGGACGCCAAAATACTTGCAAAAGTATTAGCCACAAGACTACAGTGATACATTATTGACCTGATCCACCCAGACCAATCTGGCTTTATGCCAGGTAGATCTACTAATATTAATTAGAGGCGATTATTTACTAATATAGAAATACAACATGACAAAATGGGAACCAGAGCAGTGGCCTCACTAGACTCAGCCAAAGCCTTTGACTCCATAGAATGGCCCTATCTTTGGGAGACCCTGTGCAGGTTCAATCTGGGGGAACAGTTTATTAAATGGCTGCAGATGCAATACCAACAGCCAACTGCTAGGGTTAGAGTAAATGGTTTGGTATCCACTCCATACCACTTAAGACGAGGCACCCGTCAGGGATGCCCTCTGTCGCCTTTTCTGTATGCACTGGCTATCGAACCCTTGGCCATAGCCATACACGAATCTGAACAAATTGCTGGTCTGACCCTCGGCCCAATCACGAGACAATATCCTTGTACGCTGACGATTAACTCATATATCTAGCAGACACCGAAGCTTCTCTCTCTGCCCTCCTTAACATAGTAGAACAGTTTGGAGTATTATCAGGCTTAAAGATAAACTGGAACAAATCCCTGATATTCTCCATCGATAATCAGGCCCTCACTATTCTCCCACCCAATGCACAATTCACGTGGGTCCAGGAGTTTAAGTACCTTGGAATCAATATAAACACAGACTTCTCCCAGTTTGTTCAAAGCAATCTAAACCCAATAATCTCCAAACTTGAGTCTGATCTTCAAATCTGGGTGCACCTCCCACTCATTTTGTTGAGGAGAATTAGCCTCATTAAGATGGTGCCTCAACTCGCCTCATTGGTGGAGCGCCCCTGCACGGCCTGCAAATTTGACAAGATATGGAGCCCATGGTGGGAGTCTGGCCCTGGCACTCAACCAAGTAGTAATATGGCGGGGGAATAAGGAAACGCTTTGCATTATCAAAACACCTACATTAGGTCAACCTGTAAGAATCAACCTGTCACAATGAAAATAAAACCAGTGACACACAACTGCAATATAAATGATTATTGTACTGTCAATTTCTATTGTTTTTAAAATCAAATGAAGCATTACCTTAAAAAAAAAGTGTCAGCGACTATAACTGTCTATACACTTTCTATGAGCTTTCCTGCTTTCTGTTAACCCTAAGGTTGCTGACTCTCAGTTGAGCCAAAAGCCTGATATTAATAGGCTAAAAATGCAAATAGCTCAGAAACCACTAAAAATAGAAAATGAATGTAAATCGAAACAGTGATTATGGAAGCATACTGAGTAAATTACTTTTTTGAGTTTAGATCACATTAAACAGGACCTTGATTGGTTCACAGTAGTATGACAGCTAGCTTGGACACAGGGGTGGCTTTTAGCTCCAGCAAGGAGGAAGTTATCTCTTCTAAGAACCTTTATTCCTGGTAGAATAGCAATTCAAGCAAAGATGCTGAATTGATATACTCATATATATATTTATACAGTGACAGTCATTAACACATTCCTCATAATTTGCAAGAAAGGGTGCTGGGTGCTCAGAAATAATACCATTGTGATTAATAAACTCTGTTCTGTATAATCACATGTAAAACTGCCTCCTGGTTCAGCGAGTGCAATATCATTGCGTGACTGCTTATGAATATAAAGAGAGAAATATTTCATCGGTGCCCTGGCGGAATAATGGAGATTTATTCACGCGGATTTCATGTGATATTATTGTAACAATGGTTCTGCGGATCTGCAGTGAATCAGAGCTTAAGCATCTCGCCTAAGGTCACTTCATAGCCTTTAACCACGAGACAAATATCTTCTTTTGAAAATGTAATGAACTGTTCCTAGAAGCTACATCCATTTAAAAAAGCATCATACATTTTGATATTTTAACACTAGCAAGCAATAAATGGGGATAAAATATGTAATGGTGCAAGGCTGGCTTATTTACAGCAATGGTTCATCAGACAAGCACGTCAAATGTTATCTGATTTTATGGTTTCTTCCATCCTGGGCTCAATATTATGGGAGGGAGTCAAAGGTTACTCTTCACTCATCTGAACCCCTACAGTGGCATCTCTTTAATATAAGAGTGAAACTACAGTAGCTAAAAGTTTTACCTTCATGAATAGACAACTGGGGTACAAACAAAACAAAGTAAAATGGATTTTTGATGAGATACCAGGTATCCCCAATGCATTTCTACATTACTTGTTCTTACTTATACGTTTTTTCACAGATGCTCTGTTTAATGTATTAATAAATACATTATTATAAAATGATACAATAAATACATTATTTGCACAGACATACATTTATTGCACATTTTTGCAGAATAGCCTTGGTTGTATAGATTCTTCAGATTGGCCAATCTTATAGGGATTCTGTCATGATTTTTATGATGTAGTTTTTATTTCTAAATTACACTGTTTACACTGCAAATAATTCACTCTACAACATAAAATTTCATTCCTGAACCAGCAATAGGGTCGCCACCTTTTCTGGAAAAAAATACCGGCCTTCCTATATATTTATCTTTTTTCCCTATTAATAAAATTGAGATCAACAATAATTTTAATACCGGCCAGGTGGCAACCCTAACCAGCAAGTGTATTTTTTTAGTTGTAATATTGGTGTGTAGGTGCATCTCAGATAATTTTGCCTGGTCATGTGCTTTCAGAAAGAGCCAGCACTTTAGGATGGAACTGCTTTCTGGCAGGCTGTTGTGTCTCCAACTCAATGTAACTGAATGTGTCTTAGTGGGACCTGGATTTTACTATTGAGGGCTGTTCTAATATCTAACAGCTGTTATCTTGTGTTAGGGAGTGGTTATGTAGTTCCCATTGTTCTGTTGTTAGGCTGCTGGGGGAAAAGGAGGGGGTGATATCACTCCAACTTGCAGTACAGCAGCAAAGAGTGACTGAAGTTTATCAGAGCACAAGTCACATGACTGGGGCAACTGGGAAACTGACAATATGTCTAGTTAAAATAGTTTTTAAGAAATGGATTTCAGTGCAGAATTCTGCTGGAGCAGCACTATTAGCTGATGCGTTTTAAAAGAAAAAAAAAATGTCCCATGACAGTATCCCTTTAACCATTCTGTGGCTATTTTGCCTTTAAATAATGACAGAGGTTTTCTGGTAATTCACATGACTAAAAGGCCCTTTAGGGCTCAAAAGTGACAATAAACAAACAGTCAATGCCAGGGCCGGTATTTCAAATTTACTTGCAATAAAGTTGTAATTGTCTGATGTTTTCCCCCCCAAACCAATCCGCAACCCCTGCTTCCAAATCAGCCCTCTGTTCTTCTGCACCTCTATTTTCCCACCGAACTCTACCAAATTTCTGTTTCACTGGGCCTCATCCATCCCATATAACCCTGCCACACCCTTGCCCTGTCCTTTTGCATCATTAACCTGCCCCTATTGCACATAACCCCGCCCCTAACTCCTCCCCCAGCAAACTGGATGGTATTTTACTGTAAGAATGACAGCAGCTCTACCTGAACCCCTAATCGACCTTGACTGTTTACTATTAACAATTGCTACAGTCATAATCATGGGTTTAAACTAAATAGTATACCATAAAAAAATTGGATTGGATTTGTTTCAAATTGTTTAAATTCTATTTCGCCCAGGAAATATAATGTAATTGAACTGACATGACCTATTTTGTTTTTCATGTTCCAAGATTCGCAAACAAAAGTGAATCTTGTTAAATGAATGGTTGGACAGCCTTAAGCCATGGCCTTCACAAGAGAGCTGATACTTATCAGGTAATTGAAGAAATTCATCTAGTCCATAAAACCGGTTATGGATGTCAGATATTCTGAATAAAGGAACATGAAGCCGACATTAGCGATCCATTACAGCATTTATTTCTTTGTCTTCTTTTTCCCTCACAAATTTTCTATTCTCGGAAAGATAATGTCATAGTGTCATCAGAAAGTAATCTGGGTTTTTGGAGCCATGAACAAGCAATACAGACAATGAGAATAAAGAGAGAACACGGATTATCCCATTTTATGAATACAGTGGCTTCCAGTAGAAACTAAACGGTTATTTCCATATCATTTCTCTTCTGGAATGGCTGGCTGTTTCATAAGCGCCACTTTTATTACAGTGCCAGGTTTTCAATAAAAATAATGCGAATCCTTATAGTGTTGGTGAATCTTTATTCCTGTGAGCAAAGCTTATTACCAGCTATTCCTGCTTATTTTTTTGCATTCGTTGAAACACCTAAAAGGCCAATTTTTTTTCTAAATTTAGGTTCAGACAGCAAACTAAGAGTCTGAGCTAAAAGCATTGTGTTGCTGACCAATATGCTCTTTTCCTTTGGGATTCTGTCTCTGCACATTTATAAAAATATTTTTATTACACTGAGCATATTCGACTTTGGTAACCTCACTCAGTTGGGCCGCCTATGTGCTGTGTAGTGATAAGCTCATTTACACAAATCCACGTGTGGTGAAAGCCCACACTTTGCCACTGACAGATTTTTTTTGCAAAAACACCCAAACACTTCAATGCTTTGGGGGTGAGAAAATTTTTTAGAAAAAACATCCATTTATTCTGTCATGATTTTTATAATGTAATTTTAATTTCTAAATTGCACTGTTTAAATTACAAATAATTCACTCTACCATATAAAATTTCATTCCTGAACCAACAAGTGCATTTATATAGTTGTAATATTGGTGTGCAGGCCGCCATCTCAGGTCATTTTGCCTGATTCTGTGCTTTAAGAAAGAGCCAGCACTTCACGATGGAACTAATTTCAGATAAGCTATTGTTTCTCCTACTCAATGTAACTGAAGGAATCGCAGTGGGACTTGGATTTTTACTAGGGATGCACCGAATCCAGGATTCGGTTCAGGATTCGGCCAGGATTCAGCCTTTTTCAGCAGGATTCGGATTCGGCCGAATCCTTCTGTCCGCTGAACCAAATCCGAATCCTAATTTGCATATGCAAATTAGGGGTGGAGAGGGAAATTGCGTGACTTTTTGTCACAAAACAAGGAAGTAAAAAATGTTTTCCCCCTTCCCACCCCTAATTTGCATATGCAATATGCAAATTAGGATTCAGTTCAGTATTCGGCCGAATCCTTCGTGAAGGATTCGGTGCATCCCTAATTTTTACTATTGAGCGCTGTTCTTATATCTACCAGGAAGCTGTTATCTTGTGTCAGGGAGCTGTTATTTGGTTACCTTCCCATTGTTCTGTTAATAGGCCTCTGGGAGGGAAAGGGAGGGGGTGATATCACTCCAACTTGCAGTACAGCAGTAAAGAAATGTTTCACATGACTTAGGGCGCCTGGGAAAATGACAACATGTCTAGTCCCATGTCAGAATTCTAAATTAAATATATAAAAAAGTTTGTTCTTTGAAAAAGAGATTTCAGTGCAGAAGTCTGCTGAAACAGTGCTATTAACTGATGTGTTTGGGGGGAAAAAACATGTTTTCCCATGACAGAATCCCTTTAATGCAAAAAAAAACTTGAGATCAATTTGAGATTTAATAAATGGGCCCCTAAATGTGATTTCAGCATTAACTGTATGTACTGGGCTTTTCCTGAGCCCAAAGTGTTTAATGCATTTTTAACAGTTTTTTTATTTTTCAATTGTTCTTTTTATTAAAAAGAATTTTTCAGATTCATCTTGAAAATAGCATATTTGTTACAGTGACACAGTAATGGCGGCAATTCAGTAGCATAGAAAAGGAGCCTATAACATCCTTACTATTAATATACACATTGCAATACAATCATGTTTGTGGGGATAAACCCGTTAACTCTTTCACGTTGTACAGGTAGAAATCCGAGCGATAGAAGTTGGTTTTGCTTCTTCCTTCTGTAGTGATTGTTACCTTGTGCCATCTGTGTACTGAACTTAAAATAAGAAAAGGAAGAAAGAAGGGTCAAATGGGGATTTAGGTGATTCCTATCACAGCTTTCAGGGTCTTTCACTTAATTAGCATGGTACATACCTTTTCTGTATCTCAGGTGATGGGGAGGGGGCATCCAGCGCCGAAAGCGAGGAATCTCGGAGAATGTAAGGTTTGGTTAAAGCTTAGCCTATTTCTCTCAAGCCAGTATGAGGGTAAAGGAACAGCATTAGAGATGTCGCGAACTGTTCGCCGGCGAACTTGTTCGCGCGAACATCGGGTGTTCGCGCTCGCCGGAAGTTCGCGAACGTCGCGCGACGTTCGCCATTTTGGGTTCGCCATTGTTGGCGCTTTTTTTTGCCCTCTCACCCCAGACCAGCAGGTACATGGCAGCCAATCAGGAAGCTCTCCCCTGGACCACTCCCCTTCCCTATAAAAACCGAAGCCCTGCAGCGTTTTTTCACTCTGCCTGTGTGTGCTGAAGAGATAGTGTAGGGAGAGAGCTGCTGCCTGTTAGTGATTTCAGGGACAGTTGAAAGTTTGCTGGCTAGTAATCGTTTTGATACTGCTCTGTTATTGGAGGGACAGAAGTCTGCAGGGGTTTGAGGGACATTTAAGCTTAGGTAGCTTTGCTGGCTAGTAATCTACCTTCTACTGCAGTGCTCTGTATGTAGCTGCAGTGGGCAGCTGTCCTGCTTCTGATCTCATCTGCTGACTGCTGCAATAACAGTAGTCCTTGTAAGGACTGCTTTTATTTATTTTTTTGTTGTTTTACTACTACTACTACTACTACTATAAGAGCCCAGTGCTATTAGTCTAGCAGTGTTGGGGAGTGGGACTGGTGTGCTAATCTGCTGCTCCTAGTAGTTCAGCAGCACCAACTTTAATTTTTTTTTTTAATATTCATTTTTTTTTTATTTTACTTTTTTTTATTTTACTACCGCTGTAGTAGTGTATAAGTTGACCTTTTAGGCATTATTTGCCCTGTAGGCATTATTTGCACACTGTTTTCTTCAACCCGCCATCTAGCTGTGTGACCTTGTTCACATTCTGTCTAAATATCCATAATATTACCGTCTCCAGAAAAAACACCGGAGTGACTTTTTTCAAGCAGCATTCATATATTTTACGTAATCCGTATCCACCGCTGTAGTAGTGTATACGTTGACCTTATAGGCATTATTTGCCCAGTTTTTTTGGCCGCAGCCACTGAAGCACAGAGGCCAGAAAAAATATGCCATATAAATGCTGAAAATAGTCATTTTTTGCCATACGTTGACTCAACGTATATGGCAAAAAATTACTATTTTCAGCATTTATATGGCATATTTTTTCTGGCAACTGTGCTTCAGTGGCTGCGACCAAAAAAACTGGGCAAACAATGCCTACAAGGTCAACGTATGGCAAAAAATGACTATTTTCAGCATTTATATGGCATATTTTTTCTGGCAACTGTGCTTCAGTGGCTGCAACCAAAAAAACTGGGCAAACAATGTCTACAAGGTCAACGTATGGCGAAAAATTACTATTTTCAGCATTTATATGGCATATTTTTTATGGCAACTGTGCTTCAGTGGCTGCGTCCAAAAAAACTGGGCAAACAATGCCTACAAGGTCAACGTATGGCAGTTGTTTAAAGAGAACAGTAGATTACTAGCCAGCAAAGCTACCTAAGCTAAAATGTCCCTCAAATCCCTGCAGACTTCTGTCCCTCCAATACAGAGCAGTATCAAGCAGATTACTAGCCAGCAAACTTACTATCATCTGTCCCTGAAATCACTAACAGCTCTCCCCCTACACTATCTCTTCCAAGCACACACAGGCAGATTTTTCAGATACATTTTTGCCCTTGATCCCCCTCTGGCATGCCACTGTCCAGGTCGTTGCACCCTTTAAACAACTTTAAAATCATTTTTCTGGCCAGAAATGTCTTTTCTAGATGTTAAAGTTCGCCTTCCCATTGAAGTCTATGGGGTTCGCGAACCGTTCGCGAACCGCTCGCATTTTTGTGCAAGTTCGCGAATATGTTCGCGAACTTTTTTTCCGACGTTCGCTACATCCCTAAACAGCATAGCATTATTGAAGTGTTGGCGAGGGTGTACACCACTCAGAGGTCATTAAGCCCCAACCATAAGGTTCTGAATTGGAACCAGTAAAACTATTCCTTAGTAAACTGCTAACAGTTTCAAATGAAAATCCTGACATCTTCTTTGCCATTTTTTACTATTCTACAGACATTATTCTAAACTTAAATCACCCTCATTGTTTGTTTTTTTGGAATAAAATTGCTGATGTATGAGTGTAAGGCCCATCCCTACAGAGTAAATATTGACACAGATTGACACAGGGAAAATTACATTCAATAAAGTCCTTGCACCTAGTTGTGGACATAGTCACATATAGTGATGGGCGAATTTATTCGCCAGGTGCGAATTTGCGCGATTCGCTGCCAGTGAAACGGCCATGAAAATTCGCTGATGGATTTAAAAAAAAACGAACGCCAGCGTAAAAAACGGCCGCCGGTGTAAAAAAACTAGACGCCAGCGCCATTTCGCGAATTTTTCACCGTTTTTCTGCAAATCGAAATGGCGCAAATTTGCCCATCACTAGTTTTCATTGCTTAATTTCCTGCAGAATAGGGCACATGGCATGGAACAGGGCACTTTGCTGGTAGGGTACACCTAGTTTGAATAAGCTTTAATTTCAGGGGTTTTGGGTCTTCCTCTGGATCATCTAAAAGTTAAGGTGGTCGTACACAGGTCAATAAAAGCTGCCAAAAGACAAAGTCGACAGCTTATTGGCCAGAGTATGGGCGCTTCTTATTGGCTTCCCCAATTGATATCTGGCCACAAATCAGTCTAAAGTTGATCGGGCAGGCTTAAAATGATCACCACAATGGTCCGTTGATGTGGTCCTCGATCCCACTGCCTGCATTCCTCTCCTTGTGATCCGATCATTGTGCACTAGGTTCCACGATCGGATCAGCCCGATATTATCCACTCAAGGTGCAAGATCCCCTCCTTTGGCAACCTCTCAAAATAAGTGGATCTGCCCGTGTATGGCCACCTTTAGGCCGGTTTCACTTAGACAAAATGCTGGACTTGTTGTGGATGTGCTACAGTATATACTAAATATCATTAAAAATTTCAATATCCTTAAAAAGGATGATAAACATGCTGGTAGGAGGCGTTGGCAGTTGGTGAGAGAGTGGGTGTCAGTGACCCTAGAGGGGGTGGGGTAGCAGTTTGATCCTGCTGGAACTGTATGACAGACCACTGGCCATGTCCACCCCTCTAATTAGCCCAGGATGGTGAGGCCCACCTGAATTTCTCCCAATGTCCCAGTGTGCCCCCCAACATTGCAATCACCGGTGCAACAAAAAGTGGTGATCTAAAAATGCATCACTTTTAATTCAAAGAATGTGAAGCCCCCTGGTAGTTCATAGCTTTTCCTATATCAAGCCCTACATCTCTTTAGGAAGCGTTGCAGTTATTACTGCAAACCTTTATTCCTTTAAGGATAAATGGAATGATGTGTAACAATGCTAGCTATACAACTATTGTATGGAACATAACAACACAGGCTATCAGGCTTAGAATATTAAGAAGGCGTATAAAAAATATATTTTTGATTTGAGCTAATGTGAAGTGTACAAAAAGGAATGCAAGCTCCCTGAGAGAATAATTAGTGTTATAATATACTTTCAAAAATGCAAAGGAAACAAAGATGGAATATGAAAAGTGTGGTGTAATCAGGTTTGGAACTGTAGCCGACGCTGGGGAGAAATGTAATGCCAATGACTAGTCTGCAGACTTTCCAAGCTGTTCTTGCATTTGCTCGTTGTCCGCTCCCCTTCTGTTGGTTACGTATTTACTGACATTTTACATTTGTCTAAAGACACAGTATTGTACTTAATGGACATAGTAGGAGCTGAATGGATAATTACTTATGTCTTGTTTATTTCCCTAACTTTTATGAAAGTGTTGGTGGATCATCTTACCGTTTTAGTCTTCTCAGAGATATCATATACTCTCAGCCTGGCTGGCCACAACCTTCCCATAGATCTCCTAATTATCCTGTAGAAAAGCAGAAGAGAATATGAACTAGTGGACATGGGACATGACCTAATGTCATTGAGGCAAAGCATTAGCAGGAACTTACATTTGCTACAATGGGATGAGAACACTATTGTGCTACACTGATTTAAATACTATTCAGAGGGGTAATTGCAAGGTGTAAGGTCCACAAGAAAGCCCTGGAATTATCAGTGGAGTTTAGGTGGGACATTCACTAAGAATCGTAGTTGCGCTGGCGTCTGCTTCGCCGCGCTTCGACGCACTTCGCCAGGCGTATTTTCACCAGCACTCTGCAAATTCACTAAAATCCGAAGTTGCGCTCAGGGGTTGCATAAGGTTGCGAAGTTGCGCTAGCGTTAATTCGCCTACTACGCTAGTGATAGTTAATTTGCATATGGCGCCAAATTCAATTTTCAATGGAAGTATTCGTAGCAGCACTACACAAGCCTGGGAAACCTTCAAAACATCAAATAAAAATTTTATTTTGCCCTACACATGTGCCCACTGTATAGTTAAGTTGCCATGAGTTAGGAAATGTAGGGGGGAAGGACTGTAGCCCCAAAAATTTTTTAGATCTTTTTCAGCCTATCACCCATAAAAAATGAAAAAACGCCAGCGTTTTTTGGGACTTAGAAGATTTTTTAACTTTTTTTGAAGCAATCCCTATCTACTCTATTGCAGTTCGCCTGGTCTGAGGTGGCGAAGGAAGTCTGGCGTAAAAGGTAGCGTTCAGAATCATTCACGCATTAGTGAATTTGCCTAGTTACGTCCGTTGCGCAAATTCGCCAGGCGTAAGGGTGCGAAGTTACACTAGCGAATTTACGCCAGCATTCGTTAGTGAATCACGCTAGTGTTAGGCGCTTCGGCGTTTAGTGAATTTGCCCCTAGGAGTTGTAATTAACAATGGAGCTTAGGAGTTGTAATTTCTATGTCTGTAGAAATAAGTCAAAATAACTGGACTTGCTGTGTTTTTTTCCTTGAAGACGTTTCACCAGTCATCCAACTGGCTTTCTCATTTCAGAATAACTGAATTATTCCTACATTTCTACAGATATACCATCATTAAATACCCAGCATTAAAAGTTGCAGCACACTTGTGCCTAAAGAATTTGACGCAGACATCACTAATAGGAAATTACACCAGATAGACTTTCTTGCAGTTGCATCAATTTGCAATGAAATTCACTCAGCTGGGTATCATGCCTTTGCAACTACAATGATGCTGGAATTCTGGGAGAAAAACCTGCATTGTGGGGAAAAAAACATTGTGATTTTGCAGAAAATTGCACTTTGCTCACTCTTGTGGTGCAATTTACGAACCCAACGCCTATACACATACATGTATGTCAGCATTCATATACAGTTTAGTGCAATTTTTTAGGGAACTTTGGGACTTGCCCTCCTGGGTAGAGATGTCGCGAACTGTTCGCCGGCGAACTTGTTCGCGCGAACATCGGGTGTTCGCGCTCGCCGGAAGTTCGCGAACGTCGCGCGACGTTCGCCATTTTGGGTTCGCCATTGTTGGCGCTTTTTTTTGCCCTCTCACCCCAGACCAGCAGGTACATGGCAGCCAATCAGGAAGCTCTCCCCTGGACCACTCCCCTTCCCTATAAAAACCGAAGCCCTGCAGCGTTTTTTCACTCTGCCTGTGTGTGCTGAAGAGATAGTGTAGGGAGAGAGCTGCTGCCTGTTAGTGATTTCAGGGACAGTTGAAAGTTTGCTGGCTAGTAATCGTTTTGATACTGCTCTGTTATTGGAGGGACAGAAGTCTGCAGGGGTTTGAGGGACATTTAAGCTTAGGTAGCTTTGCTGGCTAGTAATCTACCTTCTACTGCAGTGCTCTGTATGTAGCTGCTGTGGGCAGCTGTCCTGCTTCTGATCTCATCTGCTGACTGCTGCAATAACAGTAGTCCTTGTAAGGACTGCTTTTATTTATTTTTTTGTTGTTTTACTACTACTACTACTACTACTACTACTACTATAAGAGCCCAGTGCTATTAGTCTAGCAGTGTTGGGGAGTGGGACTGGTGTGCTAATCTGCTGCTCCTAGTAGTTCAGCAGCACCAACTTTAATTTTTTTTTTTAATATTCATTTTTTTTTATTTTACTTTTTTTTATTTTACTACCGCTGTAGTAGTGTATAAGTTGACCTTTTAGGCATTATTTGCCCTGTAGGCATTTTTTGCCCAGTGTGTTATTCAACCAACTGCCATCTAGCTGTGTGACCTTGTTCACATTCTGTCTAAATATCCATAATATTACCGTCTCCAGAAAAAACACCGGAGTGACTTTTTTCAAGCAGCCATAATATATTTTACGTAATCCGTATCCACCGCTGTAGTAGTGTATACGTTGACCTTGTAGGCATTATTTGCACAGTGTTTTCTTCAACCCGCCATCTAGCTGTGTGAGCTTGTTCACATTTTGTCTAAATATTGATAATATTATCGTCTCTAGAAAAACCACTTGAGTTACTTTTTTCAAGCAGCATTCATATATTTTACGTAATCCGTATCCACCGCTGTAGTAGTGTATACGTTGACCTTGTAGGCATTATTTGCACAGTGTTTTCTTCAACCCGCCATCTAGCTGTGTGAGCTTGTTCACATTTTGTCTAAATATTGATAATATTATCGTCTCTAGAAAAACCACTTGAGTTACTTTTTTTCAAGCAGCATTCATATATTTTACGTAATCCGTATCCACCGCTGTAGTAGTGTATACGTTGACCTTGTAGGCATTATTTGCACACTGTTTTCTTCAAACTGAAATCTAGCTGTGTGTATTATCGTTTCCAGAAAAACCAACTGAGTTTTTGTTGTTGTTGTTTTTTTAAAAATAATGCCAGGCAAAGGCAGGCCGCCACGCAGAGGCCGTGCTAGGGGCCGTGCTGCTATGCAATCCTGTGGCCCTAGCAAATTGCCCAGTTTTAAAAAGCCAATGACCCTGAACTCCCAAAATGCTGAAGAGGTAGTTGACTGGCTTACACAGCACACCCCATCCTCTACCGTTTCTAACTTTACCACAACATCCTCCTCATCCTCCACTGCTATGGCCACCCCACATAACACTTCCTCCACCACCGGTGCCCCTTCTTCACTGGAGTCAGAGGAGTTATTTTCCCATGAGTTTCTTGAACTGAGTAATGCGCAACCATTATTGCCAGAAGAAGATGAAGGAGATGAGGACCTTACACCAGATTTAATTCTGGCAGAGAACACGATAGAGATGGACATAATGAGTGATGAGGAGGAGGTCCCCGCTGCTGCTTCCTTCTGTGATGTGTCAGAAGAAATTGATGCATCTGAGGAGAATGATGATGAGGAGATTGATGTTTTGTGGGTGCCTAGTAGAAGAGAGCAAGAGGAGGGTAGTTCAGATGGAGAGACGGAGAGTCAGAGAGGCAGTAGGAGAATAAGACTTAGAAGAAGCAGGGAGGACAGCCCGCAGGGATCAGTAGGGCAACAACATGTATCGGCACCTGTGTTCAGCCGGCCAACGCACCCGCCATTGCCGCCAATGCCGCCAACTTCTACTGTTACCGCCAGATTGCACACTTCCAAAAAGTCAGCAATGTGTGTGCCTCTGACAAAAGCATTGTAATTTGCAATGAGTGCAGTCAGAAACTGAGCCTTGGTAAGCCCAACAGCCACATAGGTACAACTTCTATGCGAAGGCACATGAGCGGCAAGCACAAAGCACTTTGGGAGCAACACCTCAAAGGCAACAGGCAAACTAAAAGCCACACTCCTTCTGGTCCAGCATCTTACTGCTCTACCTCTGCTCTCCTTGACCCGTCTGAACCACCCTCCACTCCGCCTTCCACCTTGACCACCTGTTCCCATTCCCAGTCATCTGCCACCAGCCAAGTTTCTGTGAAGGCCATGTTTGAGCGTAAGAAGCCAATGTCTGACTGTCACCCCCTTGCCCGGCGTCTGACAGCTGGCTTGTCTGCACTCTTAGCCCGCCAGCTTTTACCATACCAGCTGGTGGACTCTGAGGCCTTCCGCAAATTTGTAGCAATTGGGACACCACAGTGGAAGGTACCCAGCCGCAATTTTTTTTCTAAAAAGGGAATACCACACCTGTACCAACATGTGCAGAGCCAAGTTACCGCATCTCTGTCACTTAGTGTTGGGCCAAAGGTCCATATGACTACTGACGCATGGTCCTCCAAGCATGGTCAGGGCAGGTATGTCACCTACACTGCCCACTGGGTGAACTTGGTAATGGCTGGGAAGCAGGGAATGGGTAGCTCAACAACAACAGTGGAGTTGGTGTCACCGCCACGGATTGCACGCGGTTCTGCCACCACCTCTACTCCTCCATCGCTCTCTACCTCGTCTTCTTCCTCTTCTTCTTCTTACTCTGCTGCTGGGTCCTCCTTCTCCTCCTCCACACCTGTGCACCCCCAGCTCCCCCTAGGCTATTCGACGTGCCAGGTACGCCGTTGTCACGCTGTCTTGGGGATGACGTGCCTGGAAAGCAAAAACCATACCGGATCTGTACTCCTGTCATCTCTGCAGTCACAGGCCGATCGGTGGCTGACCCCACACCAACTGCAGATCGGAAAAGTGGTGTGTGACAATGGAAGCAATCTGTTGGCAGCGTTGAGACTGGGCAATTTAACACATGTGCCCTGCATGGCACATGTGTTAAATTTAATAGTCCAACGTTTTGTCTCCAAGTACCCAGGATTCCAGGACGTTCTCACCCAGTCCAGAAAGGTGTCGGCCCATTTCAGACGTTCCTACACAGCCATGGCACGCCTTGCTGACATTCAGCAGCGCTACAACATGCCAGTCAGGCGTTTGATTTCTGACAGCCAGACTCGCTGGAATTCAACGCTCCTTATGTTGGAACGTCTGCTGCAACAACAAAGGGCCGTCAACGAGTACCTTTTTGAACTGGGTGGTAGGACTGGATCTGCAGAGCTGGGGATTTTTTTCCCCCGTTACTGGGTGCTTATGCGCGATGCCTGCAGGCTCATGCGACCTTTTGAAGAGGTGACAAATATGGTCAGTCGCACCGAAGGCACCATCAGCGACCTAATACCCTTCGCTTTCTTCCTGGAGCGTGCCGTGCGACGAGTGACAGATGAGGCTGTAGACCAGCGTGACGAGGAGCTGGAAGCGCGCGATTTCTGGTCGGAATCACCAGAACGAACCCAGGCACCTGCTGCAACGCAGGGAGAGGTGCCAGAAGTGGAGTCAGAGGAGGAAGGTGGCTTTGTGGAGGAGGAGGAGGAGGACCAACAGGAGCAGGCTTCCCAGGGGGCTAGTGGTGACCTTTTGGGGACCCCTGGTCTTGTACGTGGCTGGGGGGAGGAGACCGTGGATGATGCAGTCCTTGATAATGAGGAAGCGGAGATGGATAGCTCTGCATCCAACCTTGTGAGAATGGGGTCTTTCATGCTGTCATGCCTGTTGAAGGACCCCCGTATCAAGAGGCTTAAGGAGAAGGACCTGTACTGGGTCGCAACGCTACTAGACCCTCGGTACAAGCATAAAGTGTCAGAAATGTTACCAACATACCACAAGTCCGAAAAGATGCGGCATTTACAAACCAGCCTGCAAAACATGTTGTACAATGCTTTTAAGGGTGATGTCACTTCAGGAACTCATCAACATTCCAGGGGCAGAGGTGCCAGTAATCCTGCCACGAGCGCACCTGCAAGGACAATGCACTTTGGCCAGTCTGTAACGTCAGACATGCAAATGTTTTTCTGTCCAAGGCAGCGCCACAACCCTTCTGGATCCACCCTCAAAGAACGCCTCGACCGGCAGGTAGCGGACTACCTGGCATTAACTGCAGATATCGACACTCTGAGGAGCGATGAACCCCTGGACTACTGGGTGTGCAGGCTTGATCTGTGGCCAGAGCTGTCACAATTTGCCATGAACCTCTTGTCTTGCCCAGCCTCAAGTGTGCTCTCAGAAAGGACCTTCAGTGCAGCAGGAGGGATTGTAACTGAGAAGAGAACTCGCCTAGGTCACAAAAGTGTCGATTACCTGACCTTTATTAAAATGAATGAGGGGTGGATCTCGGAGGGTTACTGCACGCCGGAAGACTTGTTCTGACTTCTATGCAGCTGTCCTTCTCTTCAAGCCTCATGACTCCACACACAGCTGTCCTTTAGCGTCCTCCTCCCTCCGCCACCGTTACAAACTAGGGTGCAAACCCTACTGGTTTAATTTTTTCTGGCCTCTGTGCTTCAGTGGCTGCAACCAAAAAAACTGGGCAAACAATGTCTACAAGGTCAACGTATGGCAAAAAATGACTATTTTCAGCATTTATATGGCATATTTTTTCTGGCAACTGTGCTTCAGTGGCTGCGACCAAAAAAATGCATATTTTCTGCATTTATATGGCATAATTTTTCTGGCCTCTGTGCTTCAGTGGCTGCAACCAAAAAAATTTATATTTTCAGCATTTATATGGCATAATTTTTCTGGCCTCTGTGCTTCAGTGGCTGCAACCAAAAAAATTTATATTTTCAGCATTTATATGGCATAATTTTTCTGGCAACTGTGCTTCAGTGGCTGCGACCAAAAAAATGACTATTTTCAGCATTTATATGGCATATTTTTTCTGGCCTCTGTGCTTCAGTGGCTGCGGCCAAAAAAACTGGGCAAACAATGCCTACAAGGTCAACGACGTTGACCTTGTAGGCATTGTTTGCCCAGTTTTTTTGGCCGCAGCCACTGAAGCACAGAGGCCAGAAAAAATATGCCATATAAATGCTGAAAATAGTCATTTTTTGCCATACGTTGACTCAACGTATATGGCAAAAAATGACTATTTTCAGCATTTATATGGCATATTTTTTCTGGCAACTGTGCTTCAGTGGCTGCGACCAAAAAAACTGGGCAAACAATGCCTACAAGGTCAACGTATGGCAGTTGTTTAAAGAGAACAGTAGATTACTAGCCAGCAAAGCTACCTAAGCTAAAATGTCCCTCAAATCCCTGCAGACTTCTGTCCCTCCAATACAGAGCAGTATCAAGCAGATTACTAGCCAGCAAACTTACTATCATCTGTCCCTGAAATCACTAACAGCTCTCCCCCTACACTATCTCTTCCAAGCACACACAGGCAGATTTTTCAGATACATTTTTGCCCTTGATCCCCCTCTGGCATGCCACTGTCCAGGTCGTTGCACCCTTTAAACAACTTTAAAATCATTTTTCTGGCCAGAAATGTCTTTTTTAGATGTTAAAGTTCGCCTTCCCATTGAAGTCTATGGGGTTCGCGAACCGTTCGCGAACCGCTCGCGTTTTTGCGCAAGTTCGCGAATATGTTCGCAAACTTTTTTTCCGACGTTCGCTACATCCCTACTCCTGGGGACATGGAGAATATACTGGAAGAACTAAAATTTCGAAAATGTATATCAGCTCTTTTACATACACCAGAAAGCTTGACTGAATCCTATAGGGTCAATGTCAGGCTGTAGTGCCACACGATTCTTGGCATAGCAACCCAATGCCACCCAATTCATTGTAGTTGGAATTTAGTCACCTCTTAGAAATCCATTAAATATCGCAATCATATGAGGCATCAGAATCGTAGCCTTATAGTAGGCATACGGCAGTCTATCCGGACCCAGTGTTTTCTTTGAGGGTAGGTCTTTTATTGCAAATTGCAAATTTAGTATCTGTGATATCTGTATTTAGGGGTTTTCAACATTTTTTAATGTAGGAAAAACAGAACTGTATATTTCACACTTTGGAGTGACGGGACCTCAAAGAAATGAGTGACAGGTCTGGTGGGGAGAACAATCTGTAGGCCGAAATATGTATTATGGTACTGGAATTTTGTTTCATATTGTAGAGGAAATTCTGAAAACCATTTAATAATATTGAAATATATAATTTTTGGTATCCTACATGAGTGTCACGCTCAGTACCCAGAATGCAGAACCAATGCTAGGCTCCCTGGTCTCGGCTCTTGCTTCCACCTTTAACAGCCGCCTTTCACCTCGGGAGGAGCCCTTGGCTAATTGGATGCCGCCAGGTCTTAATAAGAGAGGAGCCAAGCGAGGGTTCTGGACGAGCAGAGGGACATGATCGTTTAACAAAGTCATTTGGGCAAAAGGTCACAGTTCAAGGAACAGACGCAATGAGTAGTCAAAACAGGCCGGGTCAGTGCGGGCAGACACAAACAAAGTCGTACAGGCAAGGGTCAGAACCAGGAGATCAAATCAGAAGAGTCAAGCCAGGCACGGGTCGGATTACGGATTTCGGAATAGTCAGATAACAGGCAGAGGTCCGAATCACAGAAGTCAGCAAAGTCAGGCAGACAGGGTCAAACCAGGAATTATAATACAGACAGATTGCACCGAGACACTCAGAAATGGAACCTAACAACAGGCCAAAATTAGAGTTACAAGGCCCCTTTGATACTGTTTGAATTTGTCGCCTTTGCGCAATGACGTCATGACGCCAGCGTCAAATGCGCATAAAACACGGGCACCATAGAGAAGACCGGCAGCCAGGAGAGAGGATCAACGTGGCGGGCGTCCCTGCCGAGAGCGCAGCAGGCGTCCCAGCCGGCCCACTAGACCACCAGGGTGAGTCTTCACACATAGGGGCAAATTCACTAAGATTCGTAGTTGCGCCAGCGTCCGCTTCGCCGCACTTCGCCAGGCGAATTTTTGCCAGTGCTACGCAAATTCACTAAAATCCGAAGTTGCGCTCAGGGGAAACAAAAGGTTGCGAAGTTGCACTAGCGTTAATTCGACAGGCAAAGCGAAGTTACGCTAGTGATGCTTAATTTACATACGGCGCCAAATTGAATTTACAATGGAAGTATACGTAGCAGCACTACACAAGCCTGGGAAACCTTCAAAACTTTAAATAAAATTTTTATTTTGCCCTACACATGTGCCCACTGTATAGTTAAGGTGCCATGAGTTAGGAATCTTTTTCAGCCTATCACCCATAAAAAAAGGAAAAAACGCCAGCGTTTTTTGGGACTTTGAAAAAATGTCAACTTTTTTTTAAGCAATCCCTATCTACTCTATTGCACTTCAGTGAATTTGCATAGTTACGTCCATTGCGCAAATTCGCCAGGCGTAAGGGTGCGAAGTAACACTAGCGATTTACGCCAGTGTCCGTTAGTGAATCGGCGAATTAACGAAAATGCGCTACGCTAGCATTAGGCGCTTTGTCCTTTAGTGAATCTGCCCCATAGTTTGTTCCACATCCATTGTTGAAACTGCTTTTTAAATATAAACAGGTTGCACCAACTCGGCACAGAGTTCCTCTGGGAATCCATTCAAGGTAGACAATAAACATATTACTCGGTGCTGTGTGGGAAGAAGCATAAGATACAATTTAGTCTAAAGCCACTCACTAGTTTACATTAGACAGATTCCTTACTCTGCCTCTAGTATGTTACAGCTTCCAGATAAATAGGTGAAATTATGGGCCAATTGGATCCTAGGGGAGTTATTTATCAACTCTCGCATTTTTATAAATACACTTGCATAGATACTAGATGACTTATGAGACACGGGACCAGGGAATGCACATTGATCAACCCCTCCCCCCTCTTTTTTGTTTGCTTGTTAAAAATCATGAATGTGAATAATGGTTTTAAAAAAAAACACACATTTGCAATATTTATTCAGTGAAATAAAGCATGAAAAACTTGAATGTAAAACTTTGGCATCTAAAATCTTGGAACGTCACATAGAGGACAATGGGAGCTGTCCTAGCCAAAATATGAATTATTTGGTGATGTTGGATATCACTGTTCAACAATAATTATATAATATGGGCTTGTGGCTTCTAATGAAAGTACATAGATGTTCCACCTTAAAAGATTCTAGATTTTTTTTATAGCTGTTTACTTGCATTTTTAATTCTCACGTGCAATTGGGCTCAGGTTATTCTTTCAATGAAGGGATTAACAAATGGCTTCTCTTAGAACATTCGTTTCTGTGGCTTTTTGTATGCCCCTTTCCTTTGATCTTTTTGCTCCGTGTGGCCTGGTATAGATACAAAAGTTAATCAAAAACTGTTGCATCAATGGGATCAACACCCCACAATACAGAATATGCCGTTGGAGACATTTCAAGACTGTTAAACCCTTCAGTATCGGCATAACCAGACAAAACACACATTTTTCTTCAAGCCATTATAGAACACCTTCACCAGCCCTGACTTGTGCTTTACTTTGATGTTGAAAATATAAAAAACCCTTTCAAAGAACATTGCTGAGAAATGGCAGCAAGTCGCTCAAGAAAAGAGATAAGAGGTAAGAACTGGAAGAGACGACATGAAGCTTCTGCAGTTAAACAGCAGGTCTAAAGGGGAGGGAGGTACAGCTGTTGGGTTACTGAAGATATAAAGCAAAATATTGTAGTTCATTATAATTTATGAGAAGATAGTCCCTCTAATCATATTTATATTCTTGCTTTTCAGTGCAGTCATACCGAGAAGCTAGTAAACCAGAAAATAATTTTAAATGGTCTGCCAATGAGTAAATACCACCTGAAAGTTGTAACACATCTCTAATATATTTCTACGATTTCTCATGCTACACCTAAAGCTTTAGCAATAATGTTTTACATAAGTAGGGATGGGCGAATTTGAACCATTTCGTTTCGCCAAAAATTCGACGCCCATTAAACTCTATGGGCGTCATTTTTTTGGCGAAACAAGGCGAAAAAATTTGCCCATCCCTATACATATGTAAGAAACTTACCCTGGTGGTCTAGTGGGGAGTGGGGTCCACGCCGCGTCCTTGGCGTGGACGCCCGCTGCGCCACTCCTATCCTGCCCTTGCCGACGCCATCTTTGATTACTAGGGCACGCGCGAGGCGCCTGCGCGCCTCTTAAAGGCGCAGGTGCGCTGGCGTGATTACGCCAGCGCGCAACGGCGCAAAATTGCGCACGTTTTGGCGCCAATTGGATCCTTATTTAAGGCCCATTCAGACCTGTAGCCAGTGCCCGTTATAGGATCATATCCTGAGGTTTCCTGAGCTTTTTGCTACCTGTTCCTGAATTTGCTATCCTGACTGATTATCCGTGTTTGACCCTGCCTGTTCCTGACTACTCTGCATTCTGTATTCTGACCCTTGCCTGCCTACGACAACGATTCCTGCTTAACCCTTTGATTGACAACCTGGTTTGACCCTTGCCTGCCTGACGATTCTGTTATCCGCCTGCCTCGACCCAGCCTGTCCGACCATCCTTGTGCCTTATCCAGTCTGTCTGATTATCTGGTTTTGACCCCTTGCCTGCCTGACAATTCTGTTATCTGCCTGTCCTGATCCGGTCTGTACCGTTTCCACCTGACTCCTTGTCCTTGACCTTCTGCCCAAAGACTCTTGCTATCCGGTCGTGCCCCTTTGCTAGCCAGAACTCCTCACCTTGTACCCCTCGTTAAGTCCAGGTGGCACCCAAGTAAGCTGAGGGCTCCTCCCGAAGCCCAAAGGTGGTCACACTACTGGTGAAGCCGAGCCGAGACCAGGGTGCCTGGCATTTGTTCTGGTATTGGGTGCCGGCCGTGACAACATACTGTAAGTCCTGTCCCCTGTTAACTGTAGCGGCCAGATGAACCAAGATGCTTAAGGGCAGAGATTCGTGGAGATTAATAGCCCGGCGACAAATCACCTCTTCTTCGGCCAACTTATCTCCCCATACTGCCTTCCTGCCGGCTAGAATCTAAATCACCGGCGGTATGGCACTCAGAGCACTTTGAAGTCATCTGAAGTCTAAACTTCGGAAAAGGAAGCACTCAATTTTATTTAGATTCTAGCCAGCGGAAAGGCAGTTCGGGAGATTAGTTGCCCGAAGAAGAGGCGAGTTGTCGCCAGGTGATTAATCTCCCCGAATCTTTGCGTGTGTTTCTGCCCTAAGATGGGAAATTGA
The DNA here is from genome assembly GCF_017654675.1 of Xenopus laevis. Classification (NCBI taxonomy): domain Eukaryota; kingdom Metazoa; phylum Chordata; class Amphibia; order Anura; family Pipidae; genus Xenopus; species Xenopus laevis. Next base: position 150,502,398 of record NC_054379.1, on the reverse strand, counting down.
CCCTTAGACAACCATAACTTTCTCTGAAGCTATGAGTAGTTTAACTCAAAATATAAAAATTTTTTTAAAAAAATCCATCTCTACATACTGATGTCATAGATATGACTTGTTGCATTCACCATGATTTCTTTTGCATGAGATATGGCCGATTGTACATCTTAAAGTTTACACCTAGGGGCCTATTTATTAACATTCAAATTTCTATTTTTACATTTTTTTCTCTAAAAAATTATTTTATCACATTTTCTAATGCTCAAAAAGTTTGAGAAGTATATAAAGTGTAAAAATCATGAAAAACTCTAATACAAAACTTTGGGGGAAAAGGCAGTCAAGGTCCTATGGAAATCGATGAGAGCTGTGCTGTTCCTATTGGACATTTTTTTAGCCATTTCGACTTGGTTTTCAGATTTTTTTGTCTAGTAACTGGCGAAACACAGATTTATAGAGTTTTTTGGAATTTAGAATCCTATTGGTGCACCTCCATATGGTATCTTAAGGGGTAAAAATGAGCAAAATAGCTGTTCAACATTCTATATAAAGTGAGCCAATTTAAACATAGCACAGAGATACCACCCTTGTATTCACAGAATCAGTGTGTGTTTATTAGATGCACCAATGCAGGGTATTGAACTGCTGCAGGGGAGACTTTAGTTGGGAAGAATAAAATAATACATTTGTATATTGAAGATGTTCACTTATGATTTTTAATTCACTTCACCTATTACTCAAATATCCCATAGGCTGCACATTTAGCCCCATGCTAAACGGATTGTTTTGCTACATAACATTATTCTTTTCTTATACAGGTGTGGGGCCTGTTATCCAGAATGCACAGGACCTGGGGGTTTTCTGGATAAGGGGGTCTTTCCAGACCTAAAAATGTACAAAAAAATCATTTGAACAAAAAGGGGGAAATTTATCAAAGGTCAGGTTGTTTTTTTCCCGAAACATTTGAGTTTTCGAGGGTAGTTTTCAGAAACAACGAATTTTCGGGTTGAAAAAAAACTAAAAATTTTCAAGATTTATAATACGGTACCTAGAAGCTAGAAATAGCTCAAACCTGAAGAAACTACAGCTAAAACCTGTCAAGGTCATGAACAAGTCAATGGCAGAGGTGCCTTGAACCATTTGAAGATGTTTGCAGCCTCCATGATGTTCAGGTTTTTTCCGAGGGTTTCGCTCGAAAACTCGATCCCGATTACACTGATTCGATTTTTTTGCAGAAATTAGAAAACTGAGTTGTGAGTTCATTCAAGGCATAAAAAAAATCACCAACTTGACCTTTGATAAATAACCCCCTAAAAAAACCCAATAGGCTGGTTTTGCCTCCAATAAGGATTAATTATATCTCAGTTTGGATCAAGTACAAGTACTTTTTTATTATTACTAATTATTTATTAATTATTTATTATTAAAAAAATAATAATTATTTGATTAACATTGAGTTTATGGGAGAAGGCTTTCCTGTCATTCAGAGCTTTCTGGATAACGGGTTTACGAATAACTGATCCCATACCTATATAGTAAACTCTCTGAACTATAAATACAGATGCGAGGGAATATTTGCATCATTTTAACCATCGCCCGACACAGTTTTGTGGTTGACACCTTTGTTGTATTGGTTTTTCCAATGGTGTTGTAAAACAGTGGTTTTTTTTTAATAACGGCACAGTCCATTTATTAGTAACTCTGCGCTGGAAATTAGAGAAAAAAAATAATAATGACACTCTGAAAACCATTATGATCTTCCATGGAGTCCTCTGAAGCAAATTATATGAAAATCAATGCAGAATGAAAGTAGACTCAATTATTTTATGCTAAGAAGTGCACTTTCCATTAAGATGTTCCTTTTCAGAAAGCGTATCATTAATAACAGCCCAAAGGCTCGAAAATAATAAACTCGCGTCTGCGTTTGTAAATAATGCCTTTTCTGTGTGCTTAAAAGAGACAGAGAGAGAGAGAGTGGTAATTTATGAATAATATTATTACCATGGACCTCCTACATATAGATAATAAATGAGAGATGTTGCCAGTGAATTATTCATTAATAGGATATTTGCAGAATTTCCAAAGTGTTGACAATGGTGCGGCTCAAAGGAAACCTTTTGATAACACACAATAATGGATCCCCATATGTCCTGTTTGGGAGAGGGGGAGGGGGCAAATGTAAAAGACTGGGTTCTGGTATCTGTAAACCTATTATCCAGGTGACGCAGAAATAGTGCACTTCCCATAGCTTCTGATTTGCTTTGAAAGGCCACTTATTCTATCCCCCCAAGACTACGGTATAATAAATTTGTATCATATATAATGATCATTTTACTGCTTTGTTTCAAAGAAAAATATGGCAATTGGTGGCTGTATTGGAAGTTCCGAAATGACTATGGGTTCCTATAGCAACATGACATTCTGTGTCCCCACCTTGTGATATCATGGGCTTAATCCATAACACTTTCATTGGTCGTGGCACGTTCAACTATCAAATGCTAAATGCTAAAATGTGAAGAACAGTTTTAAGGTTTTTACCTGGAAATTATAGTTATGGGATCCGTTATCCAGAAACCCAGTTATCCAGAAAGCTCTGAACTATGGAAAGGCCATCTCCCATACACTCCATTTTAACAAAATAATTCCGATTTTTAAATATGACTTCCTTTTTCTCTGTATTTCAATTCAAGATCGGGAGTCCATATAGTTATTCAGCCAGGCCCAAGGGACTCGCCCCAGTTCCAAAAGGCAATCAACTACAGAAAAGTTTATATCAAAAACGATATAAGTCCCAAGGCCTCTTCAAGTAAAAAAATATTAATTTATTGTTATTCACTTTTTCTTTTCCTTTTTCTCTGTAATAATAAAACAGTAGCTTGTACTTGATCCTAACGAAGATATAATTAATCCTTATTGGAAGCAAAACCAGCCTATTGGGTTTATTTAATGTTTACAATTTTTTTGTATACTTAAGGTATGGAGATCAAAATTACGGATTATCCAGAAACCCCCAGGTCCCAAGCATTCTGGATAAAAGGTCCCATACCTTTATTTTACAGTCCTTCATGTTTGGGGGACATGTCTATTAAAGACTGGCTAATTTAGAATGTGGTTACAAGAGATTATGTAAATAGCAAATCTTAGTTTCAATGAAGAAACTGTCATGGATATGGGGTAGGAATTACAGCATGGCTCCTATGTTATTTTAAAAAAGCCTACCCGTCGTTTGATTTATGGGCATTTGGTTTCTTTCTTAGAGTAGGTGAAGGGATGAGAAGTTAAAGGCTCTTATGAGAGCTCATTTTGAATGAGAGGGACTTTTTTTGGAATAGAATGGTTAAAATGGAACTCCACAAAAACATAACAAGCCTTTTGAAAAGTAAACATAATTTCAAGCAACTTTGCAATAAACATCAATTAAAAAATATGAAGATTTTTAATGATTTTTAATGGTTTCTGACAGTTCCCTAAGCCTAGCCCCCTGCTCTCCTGCTGATCTCTCTGGCTACTTTGCTGAGCTGGCTGACTACTGTTACATTGTATTAACAGCCATCTGTCCTCAGCCTGCGTCCTCTAAATCCCACAATTCCCTGCACATGTGATTTCAATAAGGAAAGGAACATCACAGTGCAATGCATTGTGGGTTATGTAGTTCTTGCATGCTGTCTGTAAGCTGTGAAGAAGTTGTTACCAGGGCCAGGGCTAGGCAGAAGAGGCACTTGCCTATTGCGCAAAGGTAAAGGGGCACCAGGCACATACCTCTTCTGATGCCTTCCCCTAGATCAGACCATTGCGCCCCGAAAATGTTGCTTCCATTCTAACAAATGTGAGTGTGCGCGCATATGTGCACTCGCACTTCTTTGGCGTTTGCACCCTTCCGTGTTTGCGCAATAGATTCTCCTCACTGATTGTGCTCTTTTGCGCATGCACTAACAGTGGGGACAACATAGTTGGCTGGATTGCCTAGGGTGCCCAGCCGACTTGGCCTGGCACTGGTTGTTACAATTTGTAACATCAGTGTTTAGTCCCTCCTTCCCTGCCAGTATATTAGGGGTTTTTGTGTTATGTGGGCCTCTTTATCAAATTGTGGTTTGGAAGCTGGAGTTCCCCTTTAAGGTATGCGTCTCTAAATGGGGTTATGAATGTTGTTCAATAATGGTTTAAAAATGAAATGTGTTTAGTCTTACCTATTACCTGCTTATTTAGAAATTGTAAAAAAACAGCCATTGGCTGGATACTATTTTGTGATTAACAACGTTGCCTTTCACTGAACCAAACGCAAAATAAAAAGCATTCCCACACAGTTGTTTCCTCCCATTGTATGTACTAGGCATACTAACATGTTAAGGTGTAGCTACAACCAGTGCCACTTTTTTCTATATTTTTCCCCTGACAAAGAACATATGTAGCAATTTAATAAACATTTTTCTATTTTTGTTTTGGCGTATGCAGTCTCTTTCTGTATGTTCAGAATTGGAATGGGATCACTGGGTTGTTCACCTTCAACTAGTTGGTTTCAGATAGATCATCAGAAATAATGACATTTTCCAATTACTTTCTATTTTCTATGTGTCACTGTTTTTCTAATATTGAAGTGTAAAGTGTCATTTTTCACCTTCTAAAGCAGCTCTGGGGGGGTCGCCGACCCTGTAAACTGTTCTAAATTGATACATTTAGTTGAAACATTTCTTATATTTGTCCCTGCTGAGCAGAATCCCTGGGTTTCATTAAAGGCAGCTGTTAGAATTGATACAATAGTTGCTAATACTCCAGAGATGCTGCTGAGAAATGTACCAACTAAATGTTGCAAAATTTTAACCGTTTAGAGTCTGAACCTGAATTACTGAGCTGCCAGACTCAAACACCGGAGACGGACATTCAACTTTAATCTTAGATTTTGGAATAACAGTAAAAAATAAATAATGGAAAGTAATTGAAAAAAGTTTTTATTTCTGGGGAACAATCTGAAAACAACTGAACTGAAAAAAAGTGTTTGGAAGGTGAACAACCCTGTTAATGGTCTGATTCCAGTGGATTAGCACCTCATTCATCTATGAGGGTGTGTATTTACCACCTATGATACTAAAGGTACTGTATCTGTAACCATTGACAGATATTTAGGAAAGAGGCAGAGAAATATAAATAACTGGACACATGAAAACATTGGTGAAAGGGTCAGACTGGCAACTAACTTTTTAGTTGACATTTTATTTATTAGTGACTGATTGAAAAAAATATATATGTAGTGTAGCAAAATCAAGTACCACAGAGGCTGTCCCTACAATGTTTTGTACTTCATTTGTCAATGGACACTGTACTATAATAGTCATTTTATTGTTTTACTTGATCCCCAACCAGTGGCTCATGAGCAACATGTTGGTCACCAACCCCTTGTATGTTGCTCCCAGTGGCCTCAAAGCAGGTGATTATTTTTGAATTCCAGGCTTGGAGGCAAGTTTTGGTTGTATAAAAAACAGGGTTATGGCCAAACAGCCTCCTGCCAGTCCACCTAATGGACAATCACAGCCCTTATTTGGCACCACCCAGGAACATCTTTCATGTTTGTGTTGCTCCCCAACTCTTTTTACATCTGAATGTTGCGCATGGGTAAAAAAGGTCGGGGAACCCCAATTTACTGAATACATCACTACTGTAGGTGGAAACTGTAAATAGGCAGACAAATTTAGGAGTACAAGGAATAAAGCATGGTCTCCTAATTTTACCAGCCACTGATTTCTGTCCATTCTCAAATTCACCGTAGCACACATACTGACTTTGTTGATAGGGATTTATATTTAGGATTATACATTACTGCCAAATTGGCCTTTCTAGACATGCAGAATTCCTTTGGTTGGTAAACCTTCTACTTAAGAATTGTGGACAAAGATTTTGGACCAGGGTTTATGAAATTATATTTTCCGTCACTTGTATTAACCTACACAAATCACCGCACCAAACCCTCCTGGGGAGTAAAATCCCAAATATTCATATCTTCAAGGTCTATCTATAAAGTAACTATTGCTAGGTCATCAAAATCTCCACTCTTAGCTATAGAGCAACTTAGAATAAGCTAAATTGAATCCTGGTTAATGGGAAGTTGACTAGCATTTTAAACGATAAGCAAACACGATTCCAAAAAATGTTGAACCCATGGATAAATGATGTTACCCCGTCCGGTATAACCTGTGCCCTCCTCTCTAATTAAATAACTGGATATGGGAAGCGTTTACAGTCAGCAGGCAAACAGCAATGTAGGATTATTACCAAAGATCTCCACTCAATATATTTCATTGAATGGGCAATATCTTACCAATGTGCAGAATGATTTGGCCGAATCCGAATCCGAATCCTGCTGAAAAAGGCTGAATCTTGGCCGAATCCCGAACCAAATACTGGATTCGGTGCATCCCTAATAAATACGACTGCGTAAATGGGTATTATTTTTTAAGGGAACCCTGAGACCTGGAGAAGAGTTTAAGGAAGCATTGTATTGTATTGTATTGTTTAATTGTTTTGATTGGTATGATTATTATGTTTTGTTAATTGTTTATCTTCAAATTTTGATTTCCGTTCCCCCTGGGTTCATAGTTTTGAATGACTCCAGGAATTGGTTACTGGAAGCAACCCTGACTGTCTTCCCCCTAATTACATTATCCTGACCTCCCCCTTAATAATGAGACACGGGACATGGGAATTGTCAGAAATAGTCCGAATGTAAGCTTTAAAGTAGCTTTCATGCATAACTGTGTAAGATTACAATTTGTTATCCATCTTTGCTATTTAATCTATTACCAAACATATATGTAAAAAGAGATCTTGTTGTAGAGAAACAACAAGAAAATGAACATGAACCTGTGTCGTGGGTTCCATGTTTTAAATGGGGCCTTTTGCTGATCAGTTATTGATTTTGAAAGAATGATAATTTGTTTGGTTTTTCACGTTCAATAAAGCTTGACAACTACTCTGATTGAAAGATTCATACTTCAAAGCTTTTTGCTTAATTAAAACTGCTTGCCTTCCTTATCACATCCTTTAGGGCAGCGAGAGACGAGAAGATTCGGGGAAATTAGTCTCCCGGCAACAAATCACATCTTCTTCCGGGCGACTAATCTCCCCAAACTGCTTCCCCGTCAGCTAGAATCTCAATCACCGGCGGGATGGCACTCGGAGCGCTTCGTTTTCCGAAGTTGCCTTACAAGGGCGACTTTGGAAAATGAAGCAATCCGAGTGCCATTCCGCCAGCGTCTTCTGAAAAAGAATCACTCCAAGTGCCATCGAGCAATTTAGATTCTTGCCGGCAGCGGAGGCAGTTCGGGAGATTAGTCGCCCGAAGAAGAGGCGTTTTGTTGCCGGGCAACTAATCTCCCCAAATCTTCACTTCTGTCTCTGATCTTATACTGCCTACAACCTTCAGAATTTTAGTCCTGTTTCACAGCCATTCAAAATGTCTGGTCTGTGGTTCCTTCTGTAATGTCTTACAGGAGCTAGAAATCCCTTCTTTATGATTTTGTTTAGCTGTAACCCCACTGCAGTCTCCTAAACTGCCCTGTACCTGGACTGAGAATGTAGAGTCTGTCCCCCATATGTAATAAAAGACCCTAAGTTTGCCCAGTAGCAGTAACCAATAAGATATTTGTTTTTAAACAGGGGACCAATACATTCTACCTGCTGATTGGCTGCTATGGGTTACTGCTATTGGGCAAACTTAGTGCTTTTTATTACATAACTCCATATATGTGTCATGTCCAACGTGCAGGTGTTGATCACCGAGAATGACCATGTGAATGGGAAGCTGATAGAGTCTTGGGTGCAAATTTGCTAGCGACCACTTCGCCAACTTCGCAACACTTCGCCAGGCGTAAATTCGCCAGGACAACACTAATTCCCTAAAATGCAAAGTTTCGTCCAGGGCGCCAAACGCAGGCGAAGTTGCGCTATCATTACTTCACCAAGCAAAGCGAAGTTGCGCTATCATTGGCTAATTTGAACATTTTTCAACAAAAAATTGAGGAAGTCCTATCCAATCCATTGCACTTCGCCTGGCGCAAGAGGTAACATTCAGTAAAATCTGCATCTTAGTGAATTTGCGGAGTTACGATCCGATCGCCAGAGCGAAAATTCACCTGGTGTTAGAGTGGGAAGCAATGCTAGCGTTTGTCTCCTTCGCTAGCGAAGTGACACCTGCGCCCGTTAGGGAATAGGCGTAGTTATGTAATGACGTCACGCTGGCAAATTTTCGCTAGCGTTAGTCACTTCGCCCTTTAGAGAATCTGCCCTTCTTGTGCCACGACTAATTCTACAGTCATATATTTTAGGAATTGGAGGCTTGTAGCAATCTAAGTTGATATAATATGATGCCCATTCCAACATATTCCTCTGATTATAGCCATCAATCCCTGTTATCCAGAATGCTCAGGACCTGGGACAAGGGATCTTTCGGTAACTTAGATCTCCATAACTTAAGTCAACTAAAACATTATTTAAACATTGAGGCTGGTTTTGCCTCAAAAGGGATTCATTATATCTTAGTTGGGATCAAGTACAAGCTGCTGTCTTATTATTACAGAGAAAAATTGCCATTTTTAAAAAAAATTGAATTATGTGCTTAAAATGTAGTCGATGGGAGATAGCCTTCTCATAATTGGGAGCGTTCTGGATAATGGGTTTCCAGATACGGATCTTATAGCTGTCTGTTAATAAAAATTAAAGTGCTTTTCAAAAGTACAAGATGTTCGCTTTCAAGGTCTGACTAATGCTTTTAAATCCCCAAAGGAAGAGAGGCTTTTCCATTTCGGTTAGAATTTTATGAAAGTATCCAAACTCAAGAGCCTTTTTCAACAACAACGACCTAATACTTTAAGGACGAAAACTGTTTTTTCATCATCTTTAATTTAGGTCTCATGAAGAATTATTGACCCGATGATCCAAGGATTTTTCTTCCGGTAGAAAAGCCCATGAATTAGAGTAGATGAAATATTAGTCCCAGTCCTGAGCCATGTCTCCCTGACTCATATATATCCGGCCCAAGAGCCTTTCCTATTAAACGTGACTGGGACTGATCTACAAATAAAATCTATAAACCAACAAAAGCAAACCTATAATCTAATTATAGTCTCCTGTGAGCTTTCTGGAACCTTGGAAAACATGTTTGATGGAATTCTATCTTTAAGGATCTGACATATCCCTTTGTTATACATTATTAATCATTTCTGTGTATGGATTGTTACGTTGTTTGTTTAGGCTAAAATTCATACAGTTGTTGCATGAGGTGATCAGATCCCAGGGCAGCTTTCGGCGTTGGCGAATTAGTAAGCGAACTCGATTCATTACTTGAAGGGCAGCTAAGGGAATGAATGTACAACCTTTCATAGGTCGGAAAATTGGAAAACACTGCATACAAATTGAAACATTCTTTTGAAATTAAGGTAACAAATGCGTGATTGTTGTAGCATGTGTGATAAGACCACGAGCATATCAATGTCAAAGGGAAAGAATGTTATTAAAGGAAGGTGGAGAGCCTTTCCATTGTTCAAAAGGACATATTTGTTTTATTATATGTGTAGTATATGAAAGGCTTTATTAAACCTGCCACCGGCTTTTTTTCGCATTTTGAAAGTACTTGTTTAATATGTATAAATCCCACAAAATAAAACACTTTGAAGGCAGGCTTGCTTTGGAAATGTAGAAGATTCATTTCAATGCCAGAATTTGAAGCTCCGATGAATTTATATTATATTGCTTATTTATACAGGTATGGGATCCGTTATCCAGAAAGCAATTATCCAGAAAACTCAGAAGGAAGGCAATTTCCCATAGACTCCATTTTAATCAAGTAATTCAAAATTTTAAAAATGATTTCCTTTTTCTCTGTAATAATAAAACAGTACCTTGTACAGGTATGGGATCCATTATCCGGAGACCCGTTATCCAGATAGCTCTGAATAACGGAAAGGCCATCTCCCGTAGACTCCATTTTATCGAAATAATTTACATTTTTAAAAATGATTTCCTTTTTCTCTGTAATAATAAAACAGTACCTTGTACTTGATCCCAACTAAGATATAATTAATCCTTATTGGAAGCAAAACCAGCCTATTGGGTTTATTTAATGTTTAAATGATTTTCTAGTAAACTTAAGGTTTGAAGAGCCAAATTACGGAAAGATCCGTTATCTGGAAAACCCCAGGTCCTGAGCATTCTGGATAACAGGTCCCATTCCTGTACTGATCCCAACTAAGATATAATTAATCCTTATTAGCGACAAAACAATCCCATTGGGTTTAATTTATGTTTAAAGGTTTTTTTTATGGTGATCTATCCCTTCTATAAAAACCACAGGTCCTGAGCATTCTATGTAACAGGTCCAATGTCTGTATTTATATTTATAATACACTCTTTACTAACTTATTTGCAAGTGTCAAAGATAATTCCGGTAATCACTAAAGTGAATAATCAAAAGGAATAAGGGACAACACACTGAGCAAAGAAATAAATAAACGACTTTGATTGCAATTATATTTAATACTGTTCCATGTGTTATCCTTTATTGAAAATGAAAATAAAAGGCAGTGAAAGAAAACTGCAGTTTTTGATTTAGACAACAGCGTTGATACAGGTATGGGATTCGTTATCCAGAATGCTCGAGACCTGGGGTTTTCCGGATAACGATCGTTCCATAATTTGGATCTTCATACCTTCAGGGCTCTTACACACGGCCGTTCCGACCTGCGCTCCCCTGCGTTCCGTTTTTTGGCGTTCAGCCGCAGGGGAGCGCAGAAATAGACGCAAGTCATTATTTGAAATGGGGCTGTACTCACTCAGGCGCGTGTAGGTGCCGAACGCAGGTTCAGACGCAACATGCTGCATTTTTCCTGCGTTCGTGCCTACACGCGCCTGAGTGAGTACAGCCCCATTTCAAATAATGACTTGCGTCTATTCCTGCGCTCCCCTGCGGCTGAACGCCAAAAAACGGAACGCAGGGGAGCGCAGGTCGGAACGGCCGTGTGTAAGAGCCCTTAGTCTACTAGAAAATCATTTAAACATTCAATAAACCCACAAGGCTTGTCCAATAAGGGTCAATTATATCTTAGTTGGGATCAAGTACAAGCTACTGTTCTATTTATACAGATAAAAAGGAAATCATTTTTAAAAATTTTGATTATTTGAATAAAATGGAGTCTATGGGAGATGGCCTTTCCGTAATTTGGAGATTTCTGGATAACCGGTTTCTGGGTAACAGATCCCGTACCTGTAGTATCAATCATGGACTTGTCTTTGGCTCACAGCCACATTGAAACTGTTATTTTGTTTATATTTCACACCAATACTTATAACCAGGGCCGGAACTAGGGGTAGAGGCACCTGTCAAGGTCGCAACTATAGGGGGGTTCAATTATGTCTGTTTAGTAAAGTAAGGAAAGAGTGTAGTCACAATTTTATTATTTCCTTCACAAGTAGCTGAACTAGGTTTCATTTCAATAGCATTTGATGGCATTTCTGTTACTGCTATGACAACTATTTCAGCATCACTTACACTGGCTAGCTTTTTTTTTTTTTTAATTTATTAATTGAATTAGACTTGCAAACTTTTTGCAGCTTTATAAATAGCAGTTTTAACATTGACAGAACCCCAGCTGCTGTTTGGTTGTAACCATTACAACTTTGACACTTAAATATGGCTCCCCTGTGTCTATGATGTATTAGCTGCCATTGTTTCCTCATTGACTTCTGCTGTATCCACTCGCAGGCAAGCTGGAAGAAATTTAGTACAATTACATTCCTTCTGCTTATTTTGACATAAAGAATGAATGCACAAGACATAGTCACATCGTCTGCTGTTGTCTTCTACCTGTTTTGTTGCATTACATCTCTCATATGATTGATTATATTATGGAATCCGTTATCCAGAAACCTATTATCCAGAAAGCTTAGGCCATCTCCTATTGTTTTCATTTTATCCAAATAATCCACATTTTTAAAAATGATTTCCTTTTTCTCTATAATAATAAAACAGTAGCTTGTACTTGATCCCAACTAAGATATAATTAATCCTTATTGGAAGCAAAACCAGCCTATTGGATTTGTTTAATATTTACATGATATATAAGGAGAGTTAAAGGAGAATTCAACCCTAACGTTAAGAAAACCCTACCCCCCTACCCTACATAGACCCCCTCCCTCCTCCCCCCACCCTAAGTGTTACCCTGGGCAAATGTATCTTTCCGTAATTTGGATCTCCAAACCTTAAAGGAGAGTTTAAATCTAATGTTAAAAAACCCCTACTCCCCTACCTTAAATATACCCCCCTCCCTCCTCCCACCAGCCTGAGTTTTACCCCTGGCAAATGCCCCTAACGTTTTACTTACCCCTCAGTGCAGATTCAGGCATCGGAGTTCATGGGCGCCATCTTCTTCTCTTCGGAAATATTCGGAATGAGTCTGGCGTGGCGGCACATGCACAGTTGTAGCAATTTTCTGTTTTCTGACAACTGTGCATGTGCTAAAACTCACGAATATTGCCGAAGTGTCGGTCTCATTCTGAAGATTACCAAAGCAGCTGAAGATGGCGCCCATGAACTCCGATTCCTGAATCTGCACGAGGGGTAAGTAAAACATTAGGGGCATTTGCCAGGGGTAAAACTCAGGCTGGTGGGAGGAGGGAGGGGGGTATATTTAAGGTAGGGGAGTAGGGGTTTTTTAACATTAGATTTAAACTCTCCTTTAAGGTTTGAAGATCCAAATTACGGAAAGATATCTTATCCGGAAAACCCCACATCCTGAGCCATTCTGGTTAACAGGTCCCATACCTGGATTGTTGCAGTTTGAAAAAATGTGTGAAAAAATGCCCATTGACTTCAATGCATTTGGCACGAATATTCGGCAAGCAAAACAAGTCAGATTCGCCCCTTCGCTTATGTTAAGTTTTGAAGGGGTTGGAGTCGGAGATCCTGATAGTAAAGAGCAGGTGAAAGTGATTCAAGGGGACCTGTCCCCCAAAGAAATAATTCCAAATCCTATTTTATGATGTTAGCCAAGCAAAATAAACTTCACTTAACACTATATAAATTATTTAGGTCTTGTTTCTTTTAGGCTTGGGATTCACAATCACATCAAGCAGGCAGTTGACATTTTATGGACAATGTTATTAAGTCAAGCTGTGCCTAAATCTTTTTTATGCACAGGAACGGGCCAAATGATGCCCATGCACTGGCTATACAATGACATGGTACAGATAGAGAAGGAATGTGAGCAGGGCCGGATTTACATAGTGGGCGCCCCTAGGCCCACTAAAGTGGGGGACAGGAGCAATGGGGATTGGCGCACGGGAAATTAAAAAAAATTATTGTATCGCCAGTGCATCCCCAGTGTTTTTGAACCAATGTGGGTGTGGTTGGGCAGCATATCGCCCCCCTAAAATCCTGCCACCCTAGGCCCGGGCCTAGGTGGCCTTTCCACAATGTGAGGAGAGCAGTGACAATCTAGGAAGTGCACAATGGAATGCCTAAGGCTGGCCATAGACGCAAAGATCCAATCGTACAAATCGAGAATTCGTACGATTTTCGGACCATGTGTGGAGAGTCCCGACATTTTTCGTCCCGCGGAGATCGGTCGTTTGGTTGATCGGACAGGTTAAAAGATTTCTGTCGGCTGCTGATAATATCTCTGCGTGTATTGCCGATCGTACGATTTTCAGTGGGAGACTGTCACTAGCTTTGGTCGGACATAGATATCGTACGATTGCTGTCAGGGGCAGAACATTGTCTGATCTGTTTTTTTATTACTTTATTTGATCTGAATGGTTAGTGGCAGGTCGGGAGATGGGAAAGTCCGATCGTTCGAAGATTCGAACAATCGGATCTTTGCATCTATGGCCAGCTTAAGACATGGAGACAAGATGGCAATATAAGATTGACAGCTGAGATTTTCAAATGGGTTTATAGCAGTTATGGATGTTTTAATAAAAAATAATTTTGGTTACAGCTTTTTATGTCTGGGTGACAGGTCCACTTTAATGGAGGTCTGCTTGGTAAATAAATATAAGTATATCAGTATAATATGGGGTAGATGGAAAAAGTTTAATGATACAGAACAACAATTGTGACTTGGTGATTATGAAGAAATAAGACGAATATGTCCTCACTGATTTGTTGACTGTAGAGAAGGCCACTTTCCAGACTCAGGAGTCAGATAAGAAAAGAAATACTGAGGGGCCACTGGATTATTGCTAGTGGGTGTGTTCCCATATTTAAAGGGGGCCTGTCACCCCCAAGAAATAATGACAAACTCTTTTCTATTGTGTTTGTTAAGAAAAATAAACTTTACTTACGCTATATAAATTATTTAAATGTTTGCTGCCTTCAGTCTTGGAATTCACAGCAGTTGGCAGTTGGCAGGCGCCATTTTGTGGACAGTTATTAAGGCAAGCTTTGTGTCGCCCCTAAATGAGAGACCTCAGTGGCGGAACTACCGGGGGAGCGAGCAGGCCAGGGCCCGCACCCCCTCAGGGCAACCTGGCAGTCCGTGCGCCACAGAAAATGCGGCCGTATTGGAGGGGGCGGGGCCCAGCTGCTCGTCACGCACCAGGGCCCGCCCCCCTCTAGTTACGCTACTGAGGTTGTTCGCCCATGCGCACAGTGCGTCTGCCTTTCACACATGTGCACATCGCACCGGCTTTTGCGCTTGCGCACGGGGGCCCCCGAGGTTCAGAACCCGGTGGGCCCCGACTGCTACCAATCTGACCCTGTATGGTTGACATCTGAGATGTTTTAAATAAAAAAAAAGAATTTGGGTTTCATGTTTGATTTGAAAAGGACTTTTATTATACAGATTTTTATGTCTGGGTGATAAGTCCCCCTAATGCCAAGGGTCCAGCTAATACTCGGTTTCACAGGTCAGTTTGTATTTGCTTTTCTGCTCATGTAGTGATTATGGCCATGTCTTTTCCTACTCTCAGATCTCTAATATGTCTTTACCCTAAGGGCTGTGGCATGTAAGATGACTAGAGATGTGTGGGTCGGTCTCGGCACATGCCCTCCCACCACCTGCACCCGCGCCTAACTTCCGGGTTCCTTTTATAGACCTGTGCCTACCCACCCCGCCAATGACATCACAAAAGGGGCGGGGTGAGAAGCGCTTGTCTATAAAAGTTCAACCCGGAAATCGGAAACCTGCACATCACTACAAGTGACACACCACAATTCCCATTCTGATCATTTCTGTTCATAAATGTCACCATGTGCCATTATACCTTTAGACAACATTGTTTATGTCTCATATGAATTAAAAGAAAATTTAGCTCTCACTCCCAGCACAAAAAAGAGAAACAATAGAAATTTGCTGATCACAGTTGGGATCCGCTTAATTGGCATGTGATTGACGCTGTGTTGAATGAATTATTGGTTAGCGGGTATGTTTGCTTTAGTCAATAAGCATAGCTGAACTGAGCACCAATCTATGTTCCAATAAACAGAATTATTTTGTTTACTTATTTATAAGGATTATAGAGCACAGACATATGCAGTGTGTGAAAATGCAGAAAGTGTCATTACACCTTGTGATTCTCATTGGTTTGTTGTATATTTAAATATCACACAAGCTTTTCTGCAAGTCTGCAACC
The DNA here is from genome assembly GCF_017654675.1 of Xenopus laevis. Lineage (NCBI taxonomy): Eukaryota > Metazoa > Chordata > Amphibia > Anura > Pipidae > Xenopus > Xenopus laevis. The sequence goes on along the minus strand of NC_054379.1, from coordinate 150,486,795 downwards.
TTGACCAAATGATATTCAGAAGATCAGCATGCTCCTAATAGGGACAGTTCTTTTAATAGGCTCTTCTTCATGCTCTACATGTCCCCCAAAGGAGAATTCTTAGATATAGGAATTAAATGGAATTTAGGATACCACAGGGAAGATTGGACTGGGCTAGTAGGACAGTGGGAAAACACCAGCCTTTATGGGCCGCAATGACCCAGGTCCCTAAGGAGGGTTATGTGCCCGGCAGAGGTCGGATGGAGGGCCCTTGAAATCTTAGACAAGGTCAGACTGGAGGGCCCGAGGCCCACCGAGGCTGCTGTCCAGGGCCCCCTCCAGACCCTCCCCAGCCGGGTCACCTCCCAGACAAGCGCACAAGGTTTTTTTTGGGCGGGGCTAAGGAGCCAGCACATAGAAGGATCTGGGTGGGGATCTGGGCCGGCAAGAGCCTGTGCCCACCGGCTTTTTTCCCAGTGTTCCGTCGGCCCAGTCCGACCCTGATCTCAGCCTCGGATGCCCCAGTCTGACCCTACCAAAACCAGAACCTTTCTGAAAGATGACGTTAGATAATAAAAGGTACTGTGGTGTATATACAAATGGCCTGTGAAAGTGAAAGTTACTGTTGTGTAATGGCTGCATTACTCTGCTAATAAAGCACTTTTATATTCTACTCATCCTCGGCTACCCAAAACATAACAGGTACAAAATGTGCCCAAGTTCTAGTAACCTATAGCAGCCAATTAGCATTTAAAGCAAACGTCTATGGGTTACTAAACCTGGAGCACACATTTCCCCATCTGTAAAAAAAGGCATAGAGTTTGCCCAGGAACCTCAATCAGTGCAATGCTTGCTTTTAAACAGACGGCCACTAAATGCTACCTGCTTATTGGTTGTTTTTTTTGTTCCTGTTCAGCAAATAATACAGGTATGGGACCTGTTATCCAGAATGCTTGGGAGCTGGGGTTTTCCGGATAATGGATCTTTCCGTTATTTGGGTCTTCATGCCTTAAGTCTACTAGAAATTCATTTAAACATTAAATAAACCCAATAGGCTGGTTTTGCTTCCAATAAGGATTCATTATATCTTAGTTTGGATCAAGTACAAGCTACTGTTTTATTATTACAGAGAAAAAGGAAATCATTTTTAAAAATTTGGGTTACTTGGATAAAATGGAGTCTATGGGAGACATCCATTCCGTAATTCGGAGCTTTCTGGATATCGGGTTTCCGGATAAGGGATCCTTTACCTGCACTGGTTGTTATTTTTTTCTGTATTTAAAAGGTTTCCCATAAATGTTGTGACCCTCAGGTCCTTTACACTAAGGACACTGCTGCAGAAATGTTCCCCTTGGTCAGAAGATACTTATCCCAAGAAATGCTACCATGCAGGGAGGTGCCAGCCTACGAAACATTTGATATTAGAAGTTACCTCGGAGTTCCATGACCTGTATAAAAACACTCGGCCTTCGGCCTGTTGTTTTTATATGGTCATGAAACTCCTCGGTAACTTATAATATCCTTATATTTTACAAGAGGGGGTACATTATTCACTATATATATATAATACACAAAAGCCGTAAATATCTTGTAAATGTTATCCTTATAAACAGTGACTAGTGATGTCTTTAGTTATACTGTAAACGGTGAGTAGTGATGTTATTTTGGTCCCATGACTCACTAAAACTTGTGTATTATAATAAATAAAGTACCCCTTGTTGGAAAATATGAGGATATTAGAAGTAACCTCAGAATACAGCCTTCTGCCTCGTGCTTTTATATGGTCATGGAACTCCTCAGTGACTTATTATATCCTTATATTTTACAATAGAGTGTACTTTATTCAATATATATATATATATATATATATATATATATATATATATATACTGTATATACATATATATTTATCCTGCAGGGCATTATGGAAGGTATTCAGGGTCACATTGGGGTGCGAGGCTCACCAGGCTGATACTCCAGGGGCACCCAAATACCCCCAGGGGCCCCTGCCTGCCCTCTCGCTCACCCACTGGCTGTCTCCCCCTTCTCAACCTTATACTTTTTTTTTCACTGCAAGGCAGGGCTGTGGGGGAGTGACTGTACAGGTGGAGAGACTGCAATGGCAAAATAGGCGGGGGTCGGGTCTGGGTCTTCAGGGCCAAAGAAGACTAGGGTCCACTGGGTCTTCCCTGGTGTTCTGCCGGCCCAGTCTGACCCTGAAGGTGTTTTACATGAAATCACAACTTCATTTATCCTTCCAGGGCGTATTATACCAGCAATTAAACCAGGGTACTATGAAGGAATCTGAATAGAAAAACATCTTCATTGGCCTCTCCAAAAACAAAAATCAGCCTTCGCCTATGTGCGTCATTCGAAACCGCATCACTTTTATTATTTATACTCTTTAGATATCTGTAGATAATTGTGAAACATAGTTAAATAGACCTGCAAAGCCTAACAGCTGTAATGCCAAATTTAGCAGGTTCCCTGTCAGCATCACTACAGTTCAAAATGGAATTTATTCATCATCTTTTTTTTTTCCGGCGCTCAGGAGGCCGCACATAACTGAAAGACATTTGTATTTGTTATTGACTCAGAACAAAGCTTCCTGACCAACAAGCGTGTGCACTTAATTATACCCTATTGAAAGGTAAACTTTAAAAAGGGAGAGATCGGCATCAGTAATATTTCCGGTGACATAAAGTCAACTACTTATTATAATGTTTTGTGGTTGCTTAGTCATTTGTCAAAGAGAAACTCGGCTGTAACCCCTCTGGCGTGTTAGTTCAGCTCGCAGCACAAAGCTTAACACAATAATACCTTCTAAAAATAACAGATAAACATATAACCAATTCAAAGGGTTCATGTTAATTATTCGGTAACAAAAGGAGGAGAAAACGTTCCCTTTGTTCTATATTTCAGGGTTTTACTTACACATAGAAAATGCCATTCTGTGGCATAATATAGTAATATAGTGTGTCCCAGGAGAACTAACATGATTTAGACGGAAATCAGCCGATATATCAGTTTCTAAAGCTTTTATCTCTTTGTGACCCGTGTACCAAACTTAAATTTAGTGAAATAATGAGGCCACCCTGCATCGAATGAACAGTATATATATATTTTAGATATTTTTGTTACAAGACAGCTTGATTTGAAAAGATAGTAAATAATAATAATTATAGGAGAAATAGGATGGCTACACATGCACTTGACTTCTGGGATGTAGGATCAACCCCTTTTTTTGGGCAAATGGATGGAATTTGCAGAGCCAGGCCAAGTCGGCAAGGTGCCCTAGGCAATCCAGATGGCAACCTCACCCGCATGCATGCGCACGTGCTCCAAATGCACACAAGCTGTGATAATGTGCAGTGGGAGGAGCATGCCCAAAAGAGCCAGGGCCCACCAGGTTTGTTCCCGATTTCCTGCTCGCTCAGTCCAACCCTGAAGGCCCGGACCAGGGGTAGGCAAACGAAGAGGTATGTGGCTGGCACCCCAGGGAGTGATACTGGCCCCTTTGCCGCCCTGAGGTGGCTTGCTGCTGCAGCCCCCTCCACACTCACCTTTTTTGGTGCCAGAGACACCGATAGCACAGAGAAGTGCAACTGCACTCTCTGCACTAGAAGAGACAAATTTATGGTTTGAAAACAAGAAATTCAGCTCTAAAAGTTACCTGGTATCCAATGGGGAGCAACCGTCTGAGTCGAGTTTCTTAACTCGCATCATTGGTGCAGAACCCCTAGGCACCCTACATTGCACCCTAGGCTTGTGCCTCTTATGTCTACCATTAGTTCCAGCCCTGGATATTTGTGTAACACCCTCTTGGCCACCCCCCTGGTGCCAAGGATGTAACGTCTTACCAATTACCAATTCGGGTCCAGAGTCCCTTTGCAAGGTGAAGGGGTACTGGGAAGGTCCTCTCTTGCCAGTGCCTCCAACTAACGGGATCTGGGAATACACCTGCAGGTGGGCCCATTAGCTAAACACAAACAGTGCTGTATAACAATATCAACAAGCAAGATTAAAGGCACCTCCCTGCCAGGCAAAGTCTCGCAGTACTCCTTTGGTGGACCAAGAAACTCAGTCTATTCTCCCCAAGAGCACAATTGTTCCCAGGTAGTGCTAGCTGTCCAAACACCTTTTTCCCGCTGGACAAGGTATTTGCTCCTATGTGACAGGCACACACAAAGCCTGTATCACAGCAGGAGACATGCTGGATCTTTTCCTTTTCTCTACCCTCCCATAGGCACAACTCACACTCATCCACGTGATGACATCCTCAAAGGCTCCAGGATCTCCTGGCCGGGGTTAGAATTATCTCCAGAGTCAAATATAGTTTGATGGCCACAAATTTTCACGTCAACTTCACAAATCTATTCGCCGGCGGCGAAATGCGGAAATTCGCTGTGAATTCAACCAACTCAAATGCCACCCCTAAAATCCTGTTGCCCTAGACCCGGGCCTTTGTGGCCTTTACACAAATCCGAACCTGATTCTGCCTTTGATTCTCCAGCTCTTTCACCACTTTCTACAATGAAATAAAACTGGTCATGTAGTTACAGAACAATGAAGATCAAAAAGAATGCTGTCGAAAGGAAATGGAGATTGTGATTTAACATTCTGCAAATGGACCACGGGGGATGGGAGTTGTGATCTAATATGGAAGCCAGAACCAAACTACAGTGTGCAAAACCAGAAATTCTTTCCAGACACTGCAATATATTCCTATGCTTAGATCTTCTGTAAATGTTTTGTGCTTATATTTTCCCAATGTGCGTTGTTAATAATGTATATGTTACAGGACAGTGAGCAGCCGTCGAGTGAAAACTAGGAACAGAAATGCATTTCCCTTCTCACCTTTTCAAGTGCTCTTTCCCACCGGCCTGCAAATAGCAGCATCAATAATTCATTCCGCCTCCACAATTTTTTGCTGCAAAAACAATGTCATTCAGGGCAATTTCTCCAATCAAGATGTTGAGTCACCCAGTCTAACTCATTAGTTTTCTGTGGCCGCTGTCTCTTATCCCCTCTTCTGCTGTACGTGCCACAATGGGTTCCATCTTTCACTCCTCTGTGTTTTTCACAATAGATATAATGTAAGTTATCAGCAGATCTGGAAGCAATTACGTATGAGTCACAGTAGATGCTTTATGGAAGATCAATCAGAAACCAGTACAAGACCTTCCCCAAGCTGCTAAAGAAATAAAACCCGGCTCATGAAGAATAAATAAAAAGGGGTTACAACTTCTGCTGAAAAGACGCAGTCAGGTGAAGGGAACGGAGCTTTAAAACATCGAAATAATTCCATTAACTTTGCCGTCACGAGACAGACGTGTAAATAACCCACAAATACATTTCCTCGAGGTACTGTGTGTTGGCTGGTGTCTCAGGATGAAGCCTAATACAGATTATGTTTTTATTATTATGAATTGAAAATAATTGAACATGTAATGGGTTTATTTTATTAATACAGGTATGGGATCTGTAATCTAGAACCGATTTATCCACAGTTTCTGAATTACGGAAAGGCCGAATCTCATAGACTCCACTTTATCCATATAATCCAAATTTTTCTCTATAGTAATAAAACAGTATCTTGCACTTGGTCCCAACTAAGATAAAATTAATCCTTACTGGAAGCAAAACCAGCCTATTGGGTTTAATTAATGTTACATGATTTTCTAGGAGACTTAATATGTGAAGATCCAAATTACGGAAAGATTCGTTATCCGGAGGACCCCAGAAAAAGTTCCCCATGTCCTTTAAAGGGGAAGTAAAGTCTAAAATAGAATGATGCTAGAAATGCTGTATTTTGTATATTAAACATAAACATAAACTTACTGCACCACAAGCCTAATCAAACAAATGATTTATGCTTTCAAAGTTGACCACATGGGGTCACCATCTTTGCAAGACTAAGACCTGCACATGCTCAGTGTGGTCTGGGCTGCTTAGGGATCGTCATAAATTATCAAAACAGCACAATTCAAATAATATCTGCCAGAAGCCAATACAGCAAGACTGATTAATAATCAGAATATGCAGACTGCACTGGGTCCTGTGTTGTCATGTAATCTAATGTGGATTTTATAGTTTTTGTATTGTTTAATACAATCCAACTCTCCAACTCTGCAGAACCAGTGGATGCAGCAAAACAATCCTCCAAATAGAATCCCAGTTTATCTGTTTAAATCTGGCTCCATGATCTTTGTCCCTGCAGCTGGAGTTGGAAACAGTTAAGGGGATATAAAGGAGAAAATAAAATCCAATACAAATCTCTACACAGTCGCCAACTGCTCTACAGGGAAACAAACAAAGCTTCTTGAATTCAGCATGGCTGGGAAGTAAGTTGGGGGCTCCCCCTGCTGTTCATAAGTATGATTGTTTCCCTGCAGAGTAGTTAGGGACCAATTTTTACTGCATACAGTCAGGTTTCTTATATAAACGGTACACCTTTTTTAATTAAAGTGGAGATAGATTTCTTTTTATTAAAGAAATTAAAAATTGGATTTTATTTTTTTGCCTTTCCATGCCCTTTAAGGAACCACAATTTGTACAGGCTAGTGGACTCAGGCTAGTACTATTCCCAGAGTTTCTTCAGTTGCTGAAGGAGATCTTAACCACTTGGGCATCTACATACGATGTATCTAAATCCTACCAACACTGTGGTGCCATAGTATCTCTACTAATCAGAACAATATTACTGCAACCATTCTACCTCTATAACAACACTGTACTACCTCTGGTGTTTGGTAAAACTGTTTTGAGGATTATAAACCCTCTAATATTCTGACTGTGCAGTATGAGAGGTATAGTTTAACAATGCTCTCTTCCTCCATAGAACATGAGGGCCTAGCTGAGAGAAAGGGTCCTAATGAAACCTTGTTCTACACCAGCTGAGCTAGAAACCTACTTCTGGGCCAAGACAGGGATATAGTAGAAAGTCCATTTTTAATTATAAAGACAAAAACTACAGCTAAGGGATAAAATAGGGGTGCTGAGAAAATGAATGCAGGTGCCTCCCTGCCTATTGCACTTTTTTTTATAGTGGTCCTTGTTTAAAGTAATAGGGATTTAGGCCCAGGTGCAGGTACTGGTGCTGGAGATTACATAAGGACTAAGCCATTTAGTTAAATCAATGTTTCTGTGTAATGTCTTGCATAATATCGTACTTGTCCGTCCGGTTTAAATGTTAACATAACTGCCGTTGCCATGGTAATCCCAATCAACTCATTCAGACACTTTAGAAAACAAATTGTGTTCCCCGTTAGAGATTTTCACAGAGCAGGTCAGGGACTGATTAAAGCCGTGATTAGCTCATGACAAAGCGAGTTCCGAGAGGCAGATTGATTACTGTCATTGAATCAGGATACGTAGCAGATTTTTTTTGGGAGCAGTGTCTCTATCCCAGTGTGGGAGGTACAGCAGCCGCACAATATTGATTATAAAAAGTAATTAAGAGAAATTATGCAGGCTAAAAATAGTCATTATCAGAAGCCTCTTTGGCACTTTCTACTTTTATTATAAATCTACCATATTCATAAACATCCCATACAGTTTGAACTAAAGGGTCTGATCATTGGTGCATGTTTCTTCCTCCTACCAAGCAAAGGAACCCGCCAAACTGTGATGCTATGTTAGCCGAAATAATTTATAGGAAAACTTATGACGGAATGCCTTGATGTACTTAGTCCTTGGCCACACCAATACTCTATGGCCCTGCATTTATTTTTAGAAAACCAAGGTATATTGGCTCATCTATGTGAAGCTGTACAAATATCTGACTCATGGACCTAGAGAAAATTAAAAGAAAGAAGAGAAGAAATGCAGTAGTCTTTATATCCATAGTGCTGGTCTTACAGGCTATTGACAGGATCTTTTCTGAAGTAATAACCCATGAGGCAGCCAACCCCTATACCATTCCCATGCCTACCTTTTCTATGCTTGCATTCATAAGCACCCATTAAACTAGCTGAATTCACACCTCCTTTTTAGGGTCTTTTTGTTTAAAGACATTTAAAAACTGCATAATGTAACCATCCAAGTCTCTTTGTAAAAAAATATTTGTTGACCACCATTGCTATATGTATAAGCTGGGATCTCCACCGCCTGCGGCCACGGAGATCATTGGTCTTTGCCCGGCTGAGGTGTCCACCCCATGACTGTGCATATTTTATTTGACCCACAAAATTTACAACACCATGTAAGAGCACAACATTTTTGTAGGATCTTACAAAAGCTGGTCCCCACAGCTACAATGCAGTTGAATAAGATAAAGTCAGATGGTGTGTTTTGGTTATGCATTTACATCCAACAGTCAATGTATTTCAATGAGAAAAAGTCTTTCCAACAGCATCAGATTTTATCCTGCAGGATGCAGACTCCACATGCAATGTTCCCTTCAGACAGATGTGTCATGACAGATGGCAAATCTTCCATGTACTGCAGTTTACACAGATTTTTGTATCACTCTCATTATATTTTGGCCCATGCAACCACATCCGACTTGTATGATGTATTCTGTCATTCCAGCACCATCCCAGTGTAGGATCAATTTGGAATTCAGGCAAATCCGTCTGAAAGATTTCAATCCCAAAACCATGGATTCTGTTGTTTTTCTTTGTGTTTTTGTTGCTTTATATGCAAATACATTGGAGCAAAAAAAAAAATGCTGGAGCATTTTTACTGGCCAAACTGCTAATTTTGCCTAGCAACTGTATCAGGTGAAAATATTCCCCCATAAACAACCAAAAAACAAAAAGGTACCAAGCACAAGTGGTGGGTGCTCACCAATGTAGATATAGTGCTCAAGCCCATTGGGTTGAGGGAGCAGACAAACCATTATGACACAGGAAAAAAATGGGTATCAGGAACACCAGAAGCCCATAAAACAGACCATCAACAAAAGTAGGGATGCACTGAATCCAGGATTCGGTTCAGGATTCAGCCAGGATTCGCCCCTTTTCAGCAGGATTCAGATTCGGACGACTCCTTCTGCCTGGCCGAACCGAATCTGAATTTGCATATGCAAATTAGAAGCGGGGAGGGAAATCAAATGAATTTTTGTCAGCAAACAAGGAAGTAAAAAATGTTTTTCCCATCCCACCTCTAATTTACATATGCAAATTCAGATTTGGTTTGGAATTCAGCCAAATCTTTCGCGAGGGATTACGGGGTTCGCCGAATCCAAAATAGTGGATTTGGTGCATCCCTAAAAAGTAAAACATCTTTATTTATACCATCAAGAAAAGCCTTACGCATTTCGTGCCCACATGGCACTTATAGGCTCAAAAAATTCCCTCATCCCTACTTTTCACCAAATATATATTTCTACTAAACAAGTCATACTCATCTCAACTCTCAATCCAACTTCTTCTTCCTACTTCCCCCTTCAACTTGTATATGTTACGTTACATAAAATGCGCTTCAATACTCTTTCAATACTCTGCCCAGAAATGCAGCAGAGTACTTTATAAATACATGTATGGGATCTGTTATCCAGAATGCTCCGGACCTGGGGTTTTCCGGATAAGGGATCTTTCCATAATTTGAATCTCCATATCAATATGTCTGCCAAAAAAAATGTAAACATGAATTAAACCCCATAGGATTGTTTTGCTTCCATTAAGTCCATCAAGTACAAGGTACTGTTTTATTATTACTGAGAAAAAGGAAATCATTTTTAAAAATCTGAATTATTTGTTTGTAATGGAATTTATGGGAGATGTCCTTTCCGTAATTTGAGATTTTTGGATAACGGGCTTCCGAATAACAGATCCCATACCTGCAATACACTTTAACATTGTCTCCTTGTCCCATCAACCTTGGATGGGAAAATGCGTGGGACATGGAATCACTTTATCTGAATAACATAACATTAAGTTCTATTGAATATCAATAGCTCTATGTAAAAATGAAGACAATGATACAATAATACCAATAATTACATGACTTGTCAAGCTGGACAAGACTTGCCTGCAATCATTATTTCCAGATTGTTTTGAGAGAACGCTGGTTTGTAACCATTTCACGTCAATACAAATGAGATAAGAGACATGATTGTATAAGTATATTATGGCAAGCCAAATGAATAACAGAGAATTTTTATTCCTGTATAGCTTTTCACGTTATTATTTACACCAATTACCAAAGGCATGCATCTGAAGGATCAAACAAACGAGGGATTCTGTTACGGAAAATTGCCATCCGCTAGTGACATCATCGTCTGAGCTGAGGTTAAATGAATCCAAGCCCATCTGTCCGTTTCCCTAAGCCACCGATATTTATATTTAGATTCATTTAAGTTGCAATGCAGGGAAATCCCCCCACAGGATGACAGGAAGGATGAGAATGTCCGTTGCTAGGCAACCTCCTCCAAAGAACGGATCAATTTGAAACCATCATCGTGTAGACTGTCTGGTGCCGACAAGGGGATAGAATGGTGTGTAACACTAAGTGATCTGTAAGTGAACCCGAGATGCACTTCTGTCTCTGAATGGAGCCACTGCCGAGCAGAAGATTCTATTATATTTGAAGTGGTTGACTTTAAATTATGTTGTTATTCCCCCAATAAAAAGCAAAATAAGGAGTGAGATGGTGCTTGGAGAAACCTATAGATGTACCAGTTTGGGTATCAGACAAAGTCAAGGAATAGCTTACGAATGGTGTCCTGAACCCAGAACAAACCCCAAAGTCCCTGGCCTCGGCTCACCCTTCTGCCTATAACCGCCGCCTTTCGCTTCGGGAGGAGCCCTCCACTACTCGGATCCTGTCAGGTCTTATAGTGAGAGGACCAAGGGGAAGTTCTGGGCAGACAAGGGAACCAAATGTAAACTAGAGAACGGGGAACAAGGAACGTGGTCAAGGAACGGCCGAGTCAATATCAATCAGGCAGAGCAGTACCAAATCAGGAGACAAGAGCCGAGTCAAGGTCACAGACTGGGTCAGTAACAGGATCCAATAAATGGGCAAAGGTCAGGACAGGCAGCAAACTAGGAATGGTCAGGGACAGGCAAGATCAGGAACAAACAAGACTAGAAATTGCACCCAGGATCTATGGAAATACATCTACTGTACATTGGGCAGTGCGTATTTGAACGAGGCCCCTTTAAATATTTGAATGTTTGCGCCAAATGACTTCAGACACAGACACGCATCAAACACAGAAACGGCGCAGGTGTGCGTGATTGTCATTTTGATGCAGAAGAGAACGGACATGGCATGTGTCCCACGCTGGCCCCTTAGTCCGCCAGGTATTCTTACACAGGGCCAAAATTCACAGTGGTCCTTATGGGTTCTCATGTATTATAGCCTTTGTGTCATAATGATGGTCATGTTATTCCCTTTCCTGAAGGAAAATGAAAAATGTGAGCTGTATCCAAAATCTTTTCCATCTCTATTACATTTATGGGGATTGTGCAAACCCTCCAATGCTAACTAAAGTATAACAGACTTGAAAACTTTATGAGATGCACAAAAAAAAAAAAAAGGAATTGGTCAATACACTTCCGCCGGCCCTGTATATTACTAGCAATTCATTATCTGTAAGAGTATACATTTTCTAAAACAGTAAATTTAGTATCATATAATTGCAAAGCCACCAGATCCTCCCACATCATAATCACAGGCCCAGAGTTGTGGGAAGGCCACAAAGGCCTGGGCCTAGGGAAGCAGAATTTTAGGGGTGGTGTGCTGCCCAGCCACATCTGAATGGCTTCCAAAGCATTTGAGACATATGGAAAATTTGCTATTTAAGTCTCACGTGCAGCAATCACCAAAGCTCTGGACCCAATGAGAGCATGCCCACATGAAGTGGAAGGGGGATAGGGGTAAAGGGGGAGGGGGGGGACAAATGGCGCTACTAAGGGGTGCCCAATATGCTGTCATCATAAACCCCATATGGTGATACTCACTCTTCATTTTTGATTAAATTCCAATACTGGTTCAGCCACATTTCATTTCCACTCAAATTCCCTCTCTTTCAGATGCCACTAGAATTTTTTACTGCTAGAGAGGCTACAATACATCCATAACGGAACACTATGGCACAAAAGCACATGCTGCTTTGGGCCCAGGCCCGGATTTGTGGAAAGGCCACCTAGGGCCACCTAGGGCGGCAGGATTTTAGGGGCAGCATGCTGCCCAACCACACCCCCATTTTTTCAAAAACACTGGGAATGCGCAAAAGATACAATAAAAAAAGATACAATAATTTTGTAAATTTCCTGTGCCCAATCCACATTGCTCCAGTCCCGATTATTAGGGGGGGGAATGGGCGACTAACGACAGTGGGCCTAGGGGCACCCGCTGTGTAAATCCGGCCCTGTTTGGGCCACAATCATTTTGAGGAGAAAAAACTTTTCTCCTAGTAGAAGTAAATCAAGAGCTTGCTGAGTAATCATTGAAGATGTTTCACTACTCATCCGAACAGCTTGAAGAACTGAAGAAGCTGCTCAGATGAGTAATGAAATGTCTTCAATGATCACTCATCAAGTTCAGTTGCTTTAGATTTACTTCTACTAGATACACCATGACCTGGATGAATGAAAACCCTCATAGACAACTTTTCTCCTAGTTCAGCCGTGGATTTTGTCATTGACTTCAGTGGAGTTTCCACGAGATAAACCATGAGATAAGATTTTCTCAGGGAACTAAATCTGCCTGTTTGGACCACATTCATTTTTAACAAGGAAAACATAAATATTAATTTAATTCCTAATTTCCCTAATGACTCTATTGTGTTTACATGACCTAAACCATTGGATTCGAGGTTTTATTATCAAACTTTATCACGCTCCATAATTCATACATTTATCTGAAATCTTTAGCAAAATGTGGAACTAGATTAGTAGTCACTAGGAGAGGTCCCTATCCTATTTTGACGTTTCTGTGGTCTGTGCTGGAATTAGCCCGTAAAATCCGACTAAAAAAATAAAATGTACTATTCGGGTTTTCGTTCAGTTGTTATTGAGTTTTTCCCCCAATCTAATTAATTGTGCTTTTTTAATAATAAATAAGGTCCAATCGTGGATTCTAGTTTGGTCGGACTTTTTTTTTTTAAATCAGAAAAATTTGGATTTAAGTGAATAACCCTCCCAAAGTATGGAGATCCTAATTATGGAAAGATCCCTTATGTGGAAACCTCTAGGTCCCGAGCATTCTGGATAACGAATCCCATACCTGTATATGAATAGGAAATTACAGGGACCATGATAAGTTGGTTACATTGCCTTGAAGGGAGGACATAGAATAACATTTTCTCTCTTTCCTGCTATTTATCACTTACTGAATCTCATAGTTCATAGAATCTCGCCCTCATTCCCCTACAGATCATAAAACATGTTAGTGAAACCAGCGCCAACTCCATTGCATCTGCCAGGCACAGTCCCAGGGCATTCACTTAAACCTGCACTGTAAAATGGCTGGATGAATGATCTTTTCATGATCTTTTTTTCCACGTACTGTTCTAGGTCTCCCGATCTTCAGTGGATAAATATACACGATCTCTAGAGTATTAATAAGCGTATTTATCCAGTAACTGTAGGAATAAAAATAAATCAAATCACTTAATTGCCAGTTAATTTACTAACTGTTGCACTGTCAAAATGACAGTTCTGTCTGTGATTCTGGGTCTTTTATTGTCAATTAACTTATAACATGGAGAACAAATTGGCAGCTGCCCCTGGAAAAAAAACTGAAGTGGGATATTACACTCACATTGTACAGTTTGCACTTTACAGAGACATAATACATAAGACATTTGCAACTGAACAAAGCTAATCTCTAATGCCATGGTTTGCTGCCCAGATGTAAATGTGCCCAGTGATGGTAAATGAGCTCCATTAACTTACATTCTTGGAACATATTTGCCCCAGTTGTTTAGTTCGAAGGGAAGTGCATAATTCTGGAAGAAAGGTGCTTATTTGTAACGTTACTATTATCTGCCAACTTATTTGTGAGTGTTATGCCATATTAAGGGCATTATAAATACGTTGTCCTTTGTTATATACTGTATATATCTCTCCTTTACTAAATACAGGTATGAGATCTGTTATCCAGAAACCCATTATCCAGAAACCTCAGAAGTACATAAAGGCCATCTCCTATAGACTGTATCTGCAGTCGGGGATGTGGCCCCTCTTTTTATTAATATACCACCAATTATTTGATTAAAATGAAGTCTATGGGAGATGGCCTTTCCATAATTCAGAGCTTTCTGGATACCAGATATAAAATCAAAAAAGGTAAGGTGCACATTGGGATCCTTTGTAGCTTTTAAAAAGTGAATTTTATTAAATACATGTTAAAAGGAGGTCAACGTTTCGGTCTGTTCCTAAGACCTTTATCAAGACCAAAAAGGTCTAGATAAAGGTCTTAGGAACAGACCGAAACGTTATTAAAATTCAAAGTGGTATTAGCGTATTCTGAAACCACAATTATTTACTATTTTTTTTCTAAAATCATGAACGGAAAAAAAGTGCTGAAGGATCCAAAAAAAAATACGAATATCTCTAAAACCTCTACAAATTTGAGTTTTATGGATGAGTACTAGTAGTGATGGGCGAATCTAGGCCGCGAAACATTGAAAATTCGCGAAATGCATTGCAGTCAATGGGCCAAAATAATTTTGACACAAGACAATTGTTTTTTACTTGCAGCGAATTTTTGATGCAGTAATTAGCCGCGAATCCATGCCTGGCGGAAAAAAATTGAAAACCTCTAACTGTCTGAATGGCGAATGTTCAGTTGTAAAATCACAGCTTCCATTGACTTCTATGGGATCTCAAGTGCTTTTGCTTGGAGATGTTTTATTCGAGTTTTAGAGACATTTTAAAAACCACTAATTTTTATAGAAAAAATACTATTTGTGGAAAAAATAGAAATCCAAATATTGGTATATTGGATAAAAACTGACAGACCGAGTTAGCATCTTATTGGACCGTGTGTGGGGCCCTCCAACGTGCTTTCCCGATTGTTATGGGGCCAAAAGTCTGATAGATGTCGATCGGACAGGGTTAAAATCTCGTCGGATTGCGGTCGCATCTGTGCGCTGATGCGGTTCCGCAATCTGACTGCCTGTATTGACTGCATTAGGATATGATCGTTGGCCCTGATCTCTCTCTGGGAGAGATCCGCTCATTTGGCGAAATCACCAAACGAGCTGATCGCTACATGTATGGCCACCTTTAGCCTAATAATGAATACTATTGTGTCTCAGTATTCTCTAAGACAATGGCAAGCCCTGCTCTCACCAAGGATTCCCAGTCTAAGGGCAATGACCCATGGCTTGTTATCAGATATGTTTCCCACTGCAAGACAATTGCCTGACAAGCCCACAGCCTGGCTTTGATCCCACCCTCATGCACAATGAGGATCAACAGAAAAAAAAAACCCCTCATGTTTACCTGCTTAGTTATTTAATTGATTTAAATTTTTGCTAACCTTTCACTGAGCCTATAAACTGAAAAGATACAGCGCTCTCTGCTGTAAATCCATTTGTTTATTCATGGGAATATAATCCAAAAAAAGCCTTCATTACAATGAAAGAATACAAAACTGTTACGTGGAGTCATCTTACCGACTCTTTTCTGTTTATCCGAGTGGAAACTGTGGAATTGATTCCTGCAACTGATACTTCCTTTCACCTCCTGCTTAACTTACAGCTCTGAGCTGTTCAATGATCTAGAATTACAGGCGCTGAGACTTCACCAGGTGCTCCTTCTTGTAATGTATAGCCTTCCGTCTGTCTGTCTGTGCTTTACATTCTTTCTAGGTATAATCTTGGCATTGTTGTAAGTGTCAGAGACTCAGGACCCACCCAAAAAAAGATGTGTTACACTGGTTGCTACATGTTTCCGAAGCCACAATTCAGTGTAAACCGATACATGGCTGTAGGTCTCTTACGGATTTACGAGTCAATTGGATCATTTCAAGAGACAAACGGGGACAAGGAATGATAGTCAGTTAAACTGACTAAAGGTATCAAAATACCTGCTTTCTAGTGATATTTCACCTGGACTGAAATATTTCATGAACGTGGCAAATCTGCTGAATACAACTCACTTACCCACCTACCAGTCAGGTCCGGACTGAGAATTAAAATAGGCCCTGGCATTTCAGGTACATAGAGGCCCAAACAGCCCCCACCAGCCCACTAAATACTGACTTTCTATGGGACCTTATAGCAGCCCCTCTGGCATTTGCCAGAACCCACAGATTGCCAGTCCAGGCCTGCTACCAGTGATTTGGGACATATTCACATTTAAATTATCTTTTAACTCAGGAGAAAAAAAATTGGCACAATATAATTTTTTTTTCCTAAGCTACCATATATAAAGCCACTAAAACATTACTAATAGAGCAAGTTGTAGCCATACATTGGACTAAATACAATATTCTATAGCCTTGTGTTGGACTATTATAAAGTTTTGAGACTTTACCTTCACAGGATCCTGTCTGTTTTTGAGTACCTTAATTTTATTCTACTTGGTGTATTTGTGAACAAAGGAAGAATGTCTTAGTCTTACAGTATATGGATATTGTAATGCTAGTTAATAAGGAACCCAAGGAGACCACTAGGGAGCACCTTTCAGTGAACAAAATCACCCCTGAAGACCCTGGTTTTCACTGACGCCCTTTTGGGACCCCGGACTTTCTGCTGCAGAATCAACAGGGAACCTGAACATGTCTGGGATACTCACAGTACAGATGAGGGGAAGGCAGAATTCAAGGCAATGGCCAGGCAGGGTTCGGGGGAAGGCAGCACTGATCGGAGTCCGAGGCCAGGCAGGCGTCATAACCGGAATATCACACATGAAAAAAGGCTTAGGCAGGATCGGAGTAGGAAAGCAGGCATGAGTCAAACCAGATTTACAGACACAGATAAGGCTTGGGCAGGCTTGGAGTCAAGGGGTAGACAGAAGTCAAGAACCAGAATAGCAAACATGAATAAAGCTTTAGCAGAAACTGAACAAACGGAAGCCAGCTTGGGCAAGAAGGGGAGGTTGAAGTGGCTATTTAAGGTCAAAGGGACCTATGGGAAGGAAGGACATATAATGGACAATGGAAACAATAGCCATCAGGGCAGAACAATCAGCGTCTAATAGATGCAGGCGCCAGTGTTTATTAACACAGATAAATATGGATGCGCTGGGCACGTGCTAGTTAGACGGGGATCGCGTATTCGCCAGGTGCCTCAGCGCCAGAAAAATAAGTGCCGGAAGCGCCTCAGCCCTGAACCCGCCGGTCAGCACGTCTGGGGGAAGTGTAGATGAGTGACAGGTGGGGTGGGTTAGAGATATTTAATAGATCTACTCTGTATAGTTAAGATTAAGAACCGCTAGCTCTTAGTTTATTCCTATACTTCTACTGACCCCTTCCTTACACGGTCTATAGGTTTGTTCTTACGTTGAGTTTGTATGTAAGTTGAAACATATACATTTACTTATTAAATGCAACTTAACATAGTATTTATTTTTACCTTTCTGTGCACTGCAGAAAACAACACACACCAGAGGGGATTGGGACAGGTGGTTTATTAAAGCTAAATGCTAATAAAAGTCAAGCAAACTTTAGTATGTTACTGTAATAGTCGGGTGTATGTAACTCAAGGGCTCCCTGTATATATATAGAGAAAACCTGAGCCTTGGTACCCTTATCAAATGTCAGTTCTTCAAAATACATATTCTCAACCTATTAAACAATCATATGAGAATACAATTGGGTGTTGGACAGGTTGCCCCCCTGGCTAGTCTCAAAGCACCTAAAAGTAGTGCTGCTAAAAAAACTGCCATTTGCGATGCACACACACAATTATCTATAAAAGCTCACACACAATGAGAAAAGCTATTGAGTATAGCAGCTAAACACCAGGAACACATGTGTAATCACATCGACAGCCTCAAGAGACTCAAACGAAGAATTCCTAAAATGTTACTACGCTAAAGAACTAGACCATCTGCGGCACCTTCTGCAATCCTTTATACCGACTCTTCAACACAGTTTAGAGCAAGGGCTGATTGCAACATTTCTGTCAACTTGCGAGTGATAGGATGTCATTACGTCAGCTATTTATTCCCAACAAATGCCCCGTGGGATCTGTGTACAACGCAGGAATGAGGATGATTTCACTTATTATGTCAAGGTGCAAGTGAAGGTCTGTCATCACATGAGCTTTGTTTACTTTATTAGTCCCCCTTGGCCACGTAACCGAATCCATGCAGTGCGCACGGAGGAAGTATTCCTGGGAAGCTGTATAATGGATCATCAACTTTGGAAGGTCTTGGCAGTCAGATTAAAAGAGTGATACAGGTATGGGACCTGTTATTCAGAATGCTTGGGACCTGGGCTTTTTCAGACAAGGGATCTTTCCGTTGTTTGGACCACCATACCCTAAATCTACTAAAAAAATATTTTAAACATTTAATAAACCCAATAGGCTGGTTTTGCTTCCAATAATTCTAGGGATGCACCGAATTCACGCAATTTCCCTCCCCGCCCCTAATTTGCATATGCAAATTAGGATTCAGATTCAGATTCTGTTCTGCCGGGCAGAAGGATTCGGGCAAATCCGAATTCTGCTGAAGAAGGCAGAATCCTGGCTGAATCCCGGACCGAATCCTTGATCCGGTGCATCCCTAAATAATTCCAATTATTCATTTTATCTTAGTTGGGATCAACTACAAGGTACTGTTTTATTATTACAGAGAAAAAGGAAATAATTTGAATTATTTGATTAAAATGAAGTCTATGCGAGATGGAGCTTTCTGGACATCAGGTTTTCGGATAATAGATCCCATACCTGTATTAGAATTAATAAGCAACATGCAGGTTAGATCCTCTGCATGTTCTATTGCACAACTGTTAGAGGAAGACCTCTTGAGTAAACTTTTGAGATTACCAAAAATCATAATGCGACATTTATAAGGACATTTTATTTTAGTAAAAGACATTTCTTTAGCTTTTGTAGGGCTGCTAAAATGTGGGACAAGGCTGGGGAAAACTCTAACTTAGGTGTATATTTTAATAATTATATGGTGGTCCTCATTTAACAATGCCACTGCTACAAACTATGTGATTTTTCATACTTTGGACCTGCACTTTGTGAATGAGGCCTGTCATGTTTTATATTTTTTTTATTTTATACATCTAGTAGACAATAGGACTGTTTATATTGTTTATATATAGGGGATACAGAAAGCAAGAAGGTAGGGAAAGGGTGAGGGAACATATAATACCATATTCATATAATCAACAGACTCATTTATTAAATCCGACAAGCAAGCTACTAAGTGCAAAAAGCTAGTGTAAAACTCCAATCCCATTATGTAATTACAAGCACTTGCCATAATAACTCATAGCAACCAATAGAATGTTTGCTTTTAAACAGGTGGTAAAGCAAGGTTACTCTGCACACAGTTCTGCTCAGTTTTATAAATATAAACGAGTGGTACATTTAGATGAAAAAATCACTTTGTGCAAAAAAGTTAAAACTTTACATGAGATGGATGTGGAATAACTTGATCGCTTACATCAGCCCAACTGAAAACCTATGGGCAGAGTCAAAATGTGAGCTAGGCCTGATCTGTACCTAAACGAGTGGTCCCCAAACAGTGACTAATGAGCAACATGTTTCCCACCAACCCCATGGATGATCCTCCCAGTGGCCTCAAAGCAGGTGCTTATTTTTGAATTCCTGGCTTGGAGGCAAGTGTTGGTTGTATAAAAACCAGATGTACTGCCAAACAGAGTCTCCTATAGGCTGCCAGTCCACCTAGCGGCTACCAAATGGCCAATCACAGCCCTTATTTGGCACTTCCAGGAATGTTTTCATGCTTGTGTTGCTCCCCAACTCTTTTAATATTTGAGTGTGTCTCACGGAGACCCATGAGAGACCCATAACTTAGAGACCCATGAGAGACCCATAACTTAGAGACCCATGAGAGATCCATAAATTGGAGACCCATGACCTCAACTATTCCATATAGATAGAAGCAAATCCCACCAACAATGCTCCAACATATACTGGAAACCTTCTCATAAGAGTAGAGTCAAGGCTGCTTTAGCAGTTAAGACAGGACCGATTTTATATTAATGTCCTTGGTTTTGGAATAAGATGTTGCACAAACAGGTGTCTTTGAAGTATATTTTGTTCAATGTTCATCTCATAAGAAAGGTTGACATGGTTGGGAGTTTGGGAGGCAAAGTGTTCTGTTCCATAACTGTGCAATAATAGTGCAGGTATGCAGAGAGGTTTTTTTGTAACACTGCCCGGGCTGGTTGATCCTAACATAATTGTTATTGCCATGTGATAATGAATAATGCATAACAGTTTTTTTTTTAAATACACAGGGTCTTAAGGTTGAACCCCCCCTTTTTTTCTTTTTCTTAGGGCTAATAGAAGTGGAGACAGTAGTCGTCTATACTGTACAGAAATGCTAAACTATTATATTTCAGTTTCTTCCTTCTGTTTCTGAATATTGGGTGAGTGCCCTTTTCAGTTGGTAGAAGAAAGTTTAAAAAAAATGCACTTATGACATTCAAGAAAAGGAAAATTGGGTGCTTTAAACCTTCTGCTGAAAATTGTTGTTGTGCCGGTAAGATGGTTACACGTGGTAACTTCATAAAATGCAATTTTAATTTTAAAATTTCTACCTACCCCTAAATCAGCATGGAATTCCTTACAAAGCCTACTATGGACAAGGAAATCCCTTCTTTAGTGAAAGCAAATACTAAGCTTGCAGTGCTATGCTTCCACACAGACCCACATAGGCTGGCAATCTTTGCAGTCCAAACAGCTACCTACCTCTCTTCTTGAACAAATGAAACCTGATACAAGTTTATAACAACCCACCCCATTACCATCTGCCTAACTGAAATCAACCCTGTACTGTAGGTCTCCCATAAGTACCTGATCTTCTGCTGGCTGGAATTAATATCACAGTCAGAATACTATTGATGATAATAATAATAATAATACATAAATGAACAAGAATGCTGCCACCATGGATCATGCAATGCTTCACAGATTAAGGCCTGCAAGTGAAATAACATTTTATTTAAAAGCATAATTCCAAATTTCTCACCTGGAGTAAGGTGAAACTAAATGTTCACTCGGATATTCATCCTTTGTACACAGATAAAGATGTTTGGTCTTGAGCAGAGATAAGCAAACATTGGTGACCTCACCAGTAGCAAATATTTTCGAAAATCTGCTCTAGAATTCTGTTCTGTTTCGGTGGAAAAGAAACGTGCTATAAAAAAAATGAAGAAGTGCAAACGTCATTATTATCCACCCGTTGCCTTTCACATATCAAGAATTAGAGCCTTCCCCCTGTCTATCTATCTTCCAATGTTTAGAACAATTTCCAACATGGGAACCTTTTATTTCTATGAAAAACAGTTGTAGCATAGCGCAAAGGTGTTTTTCTAATTTTATAGGACAATGTACACAGAACTCCCATTTTAAGCTTTTTAAGGGACCAGAAAGGAATGGTGTAAAATCTGGGAAATTTATTGTTAAATGATGATGGGACCCAACATGGACTGACGGGTCTAAGGCCCCCCTCGGGCTTCCACCACAGGGGCCCTCATCCCTCCTCCTGGCCCCCCAGCCTCTGCCGCAACCTTCCCTTGCCCCCCTCCAGTAACAACCTCCCCTCCAGGACCCCTCTCTTATCTGTCCTGGATTTGTGGCCGCGATCAGGCCTGAGGATGTAGCACTGGCTGTAGACAGGTGGGGGTCTGGGTTGGTGGGGCCTGTTATGTTTTGGTAGCCGAGGATGAGTAGAGTATAACAGTGCTTTATTAGCAGGTTCATGCAGGCATTACACTTCAACAGTAACTTCAACTCTATTACTTTTAAGCAGTATAGAAAGTACTATGTACACAGTATAACTCTTGTGCACAGTGACACCTAGAGGCCCTTTGTATAAACACCACAGGGCCCACCAGGTTTTTGGACCCTGGTGGGACCACAAAAAAAACAATGTAATATGCAGGAAAACTGAAAATTGGGGGATGTCAAATAGAGGTTTTACTGTATGCTTTCGCAGAGCTAAAAACACCTTAACCACAATGTAATTTAGCACGTTTTGCAAACTTATGGTGTTCTGTAGACATTTTTACTGGTTTCACAAATTTTTTGCTAAAGTAAAACACAGCAGTTTCGTTCATCACCAATCTTGATGGGAAAAGGTAATTACTATCTATTCATGACTTCTCTAAGAGGTAGTTACAAAATCAATGGGAAGATTCATAGGTATTACCCAAGTGCAGCTTAGAGGCCATTTCAGAAGTGATTCTGATCAATCATACCAGGTTGCATCATTATATAGAGATACTGGCAGACATAAGATACACGTGGAGGCCCCTTTGTTTACGGTCATATTTTAGTGATAATAGAGCTTGTTGAAATCACAATTAAACTCTATGGGGAATATGTAATAAAAGGCACTATGTTTGCCCAAGAGCAGCAACTCATAGCAACCAATCAGCAGGTAGCATTTACTGATCATCTTTTTAAAAGCAAATTGGTTGCTATGGGTTACTGCTCCTGGGCAAACATAATTTTTATTACATATGTGGGTATTCCTCTAAAATCACTAATGCCATGAAATTATAAAAAGTACAAATTGAAAAAAAACCTGAACAATGCACAAAAAAATACAAATATCTGTAAAACCTCTAAAAATGTAAGTTGTCCGGACAATTACTAGGGAAAAAAATGTGAAAAACTCTAAAAGTCTGGTTAAAAAACGATCCAATATGATCAGTGCAGCCCCTATTGACTTCTATAGGTCCTCGGCTGCTTTTACTTGGAGACGTTTTATATTACAGTTGTTTTGGGGTTTTTTTCACTTCTTAGATCTCAAATTTTTAGGGGCCCATTTGTTAAAGCTTGATTTTTTTTCTGGTCGAGTTTTTAAAGGGGAAAATTCTAATTTTTAGAGATTTATTATACTTGTGTCATGGACAGCACCACTCACAGTTTTTCTTTTCTTTAAAAAGCCTTTATTAAGCCATGGGCTCTGACCCAAACAAATATGCAACGTTTCAGACCACCGTCGATCTTTTATCATGTGGCTAGATAAAAGACCGATGGCGGTCTGAAACGTTGACGATTTGTTTGGGTCAGAGCCCATGGCTTCATAAAGGCTTTTTAAAGAAAAGAAAAACTGTGAGTGGTGCTGTATCAAACCTACGAAACATATCGCGAGAGCAGCGATCGAGCAGGACGACACATTGGTCCGGGTGAGCTCCACCATTATCGCATCGTGAGTAGAAGTTTGCATGATTGGTGCTGTCCATGATACAAGTATTTGGCAAACAAGTTGAAGGTGGAAACTGTTGCACTTGCACCAGACTGAAGCATTCTGCAAGGTACAAGTGCTGACTAAATCACCCTTTGAAGAGATTTCAGCTGCTAAAAATCCAAAAATACTACATTTCAAACCTGTCAAGGTTGTGTAGAAGTCAATGGCAGATGCCCCTGAAGATGTTTCTTGACAGCGTGATCCATGCCGGTTTTCATCCGATAATTCTGTAAACGAGTTTTCGCAGAGACAATTTGATAAAGTCAAGTTTTCCGAGTGTCAATCGTACGATTCGAATTGACGCACAAATTCCTTGCAACGTTTTTTCACACTGACCTTTTTGAGAAGAATGAGAGTGGATGGGAGTTGGATTGACTTTGTTTTAATAAAAAAATTTGATAAACTCAAATTTTTGTAAATAACTCCCATATTTGAAAAAACGTATTTTTACAGAAATACTATTTGAGAAAAAAAAGGAAATCTGAATGTTAGTAAATTGGTTCCATAGAGTGTATGCAGTACAGTATACGTAGCCTATGACTAAGTGTTTGAAGACACGTAACTCGTAAGGCTGTAGACACAATAATCTTTTACTTTGCTGCAACAACCTGGTGAAAGATTGCCTTATGTGAGTGCCAGCTCAATAATACTTTTTAGTTGGTCCGCTACCTCTGCTGAGGGCTCAGGGTGGTGCACCTGGGCCACTTCCTAAATTTGATTTGTAATAACTCTTCTGATTGGAGACCCCGTTTCAAGTTTTATTATGCAGTCCATTATACGGTCCATACAGACATAAAATGCAATAATCCAAGTCTTCTGCATCTATTAATGTAACTGAATGTTGGATTTATGGCAAGGATGGTTTAATCCTCCTTTATTACCAATTCATGACAATGTCAAAGTTAAATTGACATTAAATGAAACCCAGTATATCCTCAAGATAAACAAAGTGATCTAGTAAGCAGGCAGTATTTGTATAATGACTCAAGCAAAAAAGGAGTCGCAGGAGTGAGCAGAGATTAACACTGTGCTTCTGAGAGTGAGTATTATAGCTGTATGACTAGGTGAGATCCTGGTGTATGACTGTTGCAAGAAAAGCAATTTTAAATGCAACACAGAGACTATTTCATGGAGCATATATAGATATAAAAGAGTTTAGACCTGATATTGGGTGGCTTATAATTATTTAGAATGGGGGAAAATGGGTCTGAATATTTTAGAAACTACTATTACCTGGAGAAAGACTTTATCATCAAAAGGATAGATATTTTCTTAGATTCTGAGATATATATATTTATATATATTTTCCTGCTTGGTCCACAGCTTAAATACCTATCAATTTGGCTCTTCAACAGTTAAGAGAGTAGCCACCTCCGAAACTGTAACATATACAAAAAAAGACAACTGGAGAGCCTTTTGAATGTTTTGGTGTTGTTTTATTGAAGCACTACATGTTTCGGACCATACGGGTTCTACCTCGGGTAGAACAAAGGACCCGCGTGGTTCGAAACATGTAGTGCTCCAAAACATTCAAAAGGGTCTCCAGTAATGCTTTTCGTATACATACTGTTTTTTTGCCTTTTATATCTTATAGTTGTCCATAAAAAAAGGACTAAGAACAATATGTTCTGCTGTCATTTAATACTAAGACAAACTTAGACAAGCCTCCAGAGATTACCATGAATGGACATAGCAATATGACTGTTGACTGGAAAGACAACATTTTTGGTGAGAATTGTACATGTGAACCAAGAGCCAACTGATTAAAATTGAGAATTATATGTGATTGAGTTGGCGTTTCGTTTGCACATTTGTATTGATAACAAACATAAGAAACACCATAGATGCCACGGATCAGATTTGATTTAGAAAGACAATGCATAGGCATAAACAGGCTAAAAGGTAGTTACTATCTATTGATGACTGGGGCAGGCTTGGGTTTTCCAGATCCTTCTCAAATCCAGACTGGGTCAGAAACGGCATGAGAAGGAGTGGGTTAGAAAATTTCTTATTTGCACATCACTTAAGATTGTCTTAATTGATTTCTAAAATTGATTAGATAGCGTAGTAAGAATAAGCAGAGGGAGAGAGAAGCACGGCGATGGGCATTCCCGTTATGCAAGTACATTTAACCATACAAAACAAAGCATTAATAGAAATAGTTGGTGTCTGTTAGAAATGAGTTGATGCACTTTTTGTTTTTGGTTTTTTTGTGAAATCTATGTCTGAGCAAAGGCAATGGGATATGGATATAAGCATTTTATTCTGAAAGGGACAGGGAAACTGACTTAACAGACGGACATATTCCAAATGAAATCTTGTTTTGTTCATGATCACATGAGTTTGCGCATGCAGTTGTTGGTCAACATCACACATGTATCACTGTTACTACATGGCTGCTTTATTGGCTTGGTTGAAAAAAGTACAAAAAATTTCTGATTTTTTTTTTATAAAATCGGACTTTTAAAAAATCACAATTTTTTTCAGAATTAAATTGTCAATGGGAAAAGTCCCAATGATTTTTTGATGTGCGCTGGGTTTCGGGCAATACCCTGAA
This sequence comes from Xenopus laevis, assembly GCF_017654675.1. NCBI lineage: Eukaryota > Metazoa > Chordata > Amphibia > Anura > Pipidae > Xenopus > Xenopus laevis. The sequence goes on along the minus strand of NC_054379.1, from coordinate 150,460,947 downwards.
GTTTTCGGGTGAAAATTACAAAAAATCGTGAAAATCGCATGAAAAAGTCCGAAAAATTCGTGAAAAACTGATTTTTTTTTCCTGCAAAAAAAAGAAAATTTTTGGGAAAAATGTAATAATAAATAAGCGTAAAAAACCTGAGCAGATTTGATCGGAGTTTGTAGCAGAAAATATTGAGATAACTCGGACTTTGATAAATAACCCTCATAGTGTTACTCAATCATGATCTATAGTTCATGATTAGGTGTGGGGATTGTTCCCGCCCCCTTCCAAAGTGACCTATCAAATTGCATCTTAGTATAAGCTTTTCGTCTAGTTCTGCTAGAAAAACATATTACCCTATTGTATTAATGGTCAAACCACCTTCTGGACCGTGAAATAATAGAAAGCCCATTGCAATGGCTGCTTTCCTTCTGCAGAGCAAAGTAAATTCCATTTTCAAGTGAGGCTAAATTATTGATTGTGTGCTGGGTGCTTGTATTTAATGTTTGGAGTCTGCATACATTTTCCACTGCAGTAAAGGAAGTGTGACTCATCCTTCTGTTTTAGCAACAGCCCTGACATAAAGAACAGATAAAATATGTACCCAGAGCATCAGGAGAAAGAGACATGAATCACCGAAAATAAAACAAAAGGGCTGAATTTTATAACAAAAGCCTCTGCAGGAATATACAGTACCAGAGAATAACTGCTAAGGCGAGGCTATGGCTCTGGTTTTTAATTACGCTTTCATTAACAAGTTGAAACATTTATTAATATGGTTATTGCTTTCTACCGCAACACCAGCTGGTTTTAATCTGCGCCGGACCCTCGTTGCTTTGATCTACTTGTGTGATGTGTGAATTCATCTGGATGCAATAAAATCACCATGAATCTCATTTCCTCAAACTGCTTAGTATTTTTCTCCCCGTGTTCCATTTTTTTTTTTATTAGTCGCTATGGGGCAATGATTAAATATTGTGAATATATAAGCCTTGTGCACTCTCTTCAAAAGAGAGAATGCAAGGAATATTATAACCCATTTTGCAATACACATGATATATGGGGCACATTTACTTAGCTCGAGTGAAGGATTAGAATAAAAAATAATTCGAATTTCAAAGTATTTTTTTGGCTACTTCGACCATCGAATTGGCTACTTCGACCTTCGAATACGACTTTGAATCCAACGATTCGAACGCAAAATCGGTCGACTATTCGACCATTCGATAGTCGAAGTACTGTCTCGTTAAAAAAAAACTTTGACCACCTACTTCGCCACCTAAAACCTAGCCAATTTGTGATCGAAGAAAATCGTTCGATCGATGGATTAAAATCCTTAGAATCATTTGATTCGAAGGATTTAATCGTTCGATCACACCATTTTTCCTTCGATCCTTCGATCGTACTAAATGCGGTAAATCCTTCAACTTCGATATTAGAAGTGGAAGGATTTTACTTCGACGGTCGAATATCGAGGGTTAATTGACCCTCGACCCTAAGTAAATGTGCCCCTATATATATATATATATATATATATATATATATATAGACAAATACAAGATTCCTCTGCACTCAACCCATTATCAATATATTTAAGACAGCGACATTTTGTGCATACTGCTACTGAAAAATGCCTTACCCTTTAAACAAAACAGGGATTGTTTGTCCATATATTGCAATATATTTAAGCTGGCCAACTACGTCAAAGTCATCCCATATCTGGCCAGTCCTATGCTCAATTTTTATCTGATTCATTAAGAATTCTATGGTTTAATTATACATTTTATAAAAGGGACGAATACGTTTTACCTGCAACTTACTTGCTGCTTTCAAAGTAAAACTCCCAAACTTGGCTGCCCTTTTATTAGACACCAGTGGGATCACCTGACTATAGTTGGAGGGGGTGGGAGCTACAACATGGAGCTGGTCACTGCTCTTGTATAACTATAACAAACAGGGGAAAGTTGTGCTCACCACTAGTTTTTAAAATCATTAGGCGGGGGTGCAATGAGGGTGTGACCACAAAATACATATAGACAAATACAAGATTCCTCTGCACTCAACCCATTATCAATATATTTAAGACAGAGACATTTTGTGCATACTGCTATAACTATAACAAACAGGGGAAAGTTGTGCTCACCATAGAATTCTTAATGAATCAGATGAAAATTGAGCATAGGACTGGCCAGATATGGGATGACTTTGACGTAGTTGGCCAGCTTAAATATATTGCAATATATGGACAAACAATCCCTGTTTTGTTTAAAGGGTAAGGCATTTTTCAGTAGCAGTATGCACAAAATGTCGCTGTCTTAAATATATTGATAATGGGTTGAGTGCAGAGGAATCTTGTATTTGTCTATATGTATTTTGTGGTCACACCCTCATTGCACCCCCGCCTAATGATTTTAAAAACTAGTGGTGAGCACAACTTTCCCCTGTTTGTTATAGTTATACAAGAGCAGTGACCAGCTCCATGTTGTAGCTCCCACCCCCTCCAACTATAGTCAGGTGATCCCACTGGTGTCTAATAAAAGGGCAGCCAAGTTTGGGAGTTTTACTTTGAAAGCAGCTAGTAAGTTGCAGGTAAAACGTATTCGTCCCTTTTATAAAATGTATAATTAAACCATAGAATTCTTAATGAATCAGATGAAAATTGAGCATAGGACTGGCCAGATATGGGATGACTTTGACGTAGTTGGCCAGCTTAAATATATTGCAATATATGGACAAACAATCCCTGTTTTGTTTAAAGGGTAAGGCATTTTTCAGTAGCAGTATGCACAAAATGTCGCTGTCTTAAATATATTGATAATGGGTTGAGTGCAGAGGACTCTTGTATTTGTCTATATGTATTTTGTGGTCACACCCTCATTGCACCCCCGCCTAATGATTTTAAAAACTAGTGGTGAGCACAACTTTCCCCTGTTTGTTATATATATATATATATATATATATATATATATATATATATATATATATATAGTGAATAAAGTACCCCCTCTTGTAAAATATAAGGATATTATAAGTTACCGAGGAGTTTCATGACCATATAAAAACACGAGGCCAAAGGCCTCATATTTTACAACTGGGGGTACTTTATTTATTAAAATACACAAATTTCAGTAAGTCACGTGACAGAAATGACATCAGAACTCACCGTTTATAACTGATGACATCAGAACTCACCGTTTATAAAGATATAATTTACAAGATATTCATGGCTCTTGTGTATTATAGACACATACACACAAGAAAATAGAGAAGCCAAGATGTATCTTTCTAACATTTCATTAAACCTGCTGTTTTGGTTGATGATGTTCCTGTTCAGTTTGAAAAGAAAAAAAAAATCTATCTCCTCCACCAATAGAAATTCACATATTCTGAATAATTGAATTTTAATATATATTCCTTATGTTGCATCTTCGCACGACCCAGGCTTATGCAAGCGTGTTATTGCTTCCATGTTATCATTCACAATAATTACCAGTTGAGCAGATTTATACATTCTGTCGAGCCGATGTAAACCAGAATAATTAAATTAGAAGATAGGAATAGGAAGATAGGAATTGTGTGACACATTCTGTTTATGAACAGCAAGAACCTGGGTTTCTTATTATGCTGTTAATGCCTGTGCTAATTAAGCAAAAAATACCTCTTGCCTTGCTAATTTTAAATTGTAAAATATTTAAATGGGACAAGAATATTTGTATTCAATATATGGGGAAGTTTATATACGTAATGATTAGTCAGATCTGAACTCTTCCTTCTTGAATGAAGGAATAGGATTAAAAGACATTAGGGGTCATTTACATAGACCCCAGACAAAAGTAAAATATAGCCCAGGGTCTGGTTGCACTCTACATAATGAGGAGGTGACTCGGATTCTGTTGCAGCCTGCACTGCTCGCTATGAACAATGATTACAAAAGCAGTGCTGGCATTAGGAGACTGGTAGGTGGTGGGCACCTATGTGCTTTCTCCCTCCCAACCAGGACTGTATTTAGGTCCTCTGGGAAGCTACTCCCTTACTGCAAGTCCTCGTTGGAGCTTCAGCTGCTCTTTCTTTCTCACTTCTCTGCCTTTCTCTCCTAGAGAGACTATAACAAGTCTGCCCTAGTGTAACTATTCCTCATTCACGGGGTTACCTGGTCCCCGACTTCTTCTCCAAAGCACATGGGCCTTTCTGGGCCTAACTGTACCCAGGCTCTCCTGAGCACACCCAGCTGGATCACCATCCACAGGCCAAAGAGGAAGTGGCCACTCCCTACACACACTATATAGCAGTGTAGCAGGGGAGTGTCATTACACCTCTCAGACAATAATGTTAAAGTTATTCTACTACAGGATATTCATGACTTTTGTGTACTATAAATAAATAAACATACTTTGTCACTGGGATGACAATAGGAGGAAGAGTATCCCAGGACTACAAGCCTCAGGTTGAGTAAATAACTTAACTGCCAGTGATTCTTAAAATAAATGGGAACTCTTTATTTACAGAAATGTAGCACAATCTCCAAGAGAACAGCAATAAATTCCCTACAATTACTCAGGTACACAGATTCTGACACTATGGGGCAGATTTATCAAAGGTCGATTTTTATCGGTTTGTGAGGTTTTTTTATACCTTGAATGAACAATAGGCTGGTTTTGCCTCCAATAAGGATTAATTATATCTTAGTTGGGATCAAGTACAAGCTACTGTTTTATTATTACAGAGAAAAAGGAAATCATTTTAATATTTTGAATTATTTGATTAAAATATATTCTATGAGAGACCTTCCTATGGGTTTCCAGATAACGGATCCCGTACCTGTACTGCATGTTGAAAAGATATGTGTGCCTGGCAGTAACTGTTTCTGAATTCATTGACAAACAGAAGTGAAAAATCTATTCTTAAGACTGTCTTAGTGAATGAATTGGAATAGGATTCCTCGCTCACTCGCTTAAGGCAGGGACATCCCATTGCTAATGTAGATCATCAGTAGTACAGATCATTTATTATTGTCAGGGATAGCAGTCAGCGGCAGTGTGGGCTAAACCATCCATCATTCTGCCCACTGTGATTCTACTTTCATCAAGGATTTACCTTAAGATCTTGCAGCAGATAATAATGCACTCTTGGTGATGTACAGAAGAAGAATTAAACAACATTCTAGGCAGGGCAACTCATTTCAGCAAAGGTTTATAAGGAGCTAGAGGTTATCCATGGTAACATCCAATAACATCCATTCAAAACTTTACAGGGAGCTCTTAGTATAAAGAGTCATTGAGTCATTATGGATGTCCCCCCTCTAGGAGAGAGGTTAAGGTGGGTTTTTTTTATTCATCTGGATCAACTTGTATTTCGGCAGGTTTCATTGAGACAAAGGGGCAGATTAACTAAAGAGAGCAGTGACTAACGCTAGCGACTATTCGCCACAAATAACATCTGCAGGGACATCGCCAATTCACTAACAGGCGCAGGCAACAATTTCGCTAACGAAAAAGACTGTCACTAGCGTTTGTTCGCACTCTATCGCCAGACGACTTTTCGCTCGGGTGAATGGTTAGTGCTCTGCAAATTCACTAAAGTGCGGATTTTACTGAACGTTACCTCTTTCGCCAGAGTTGACTTTGCCACCGTAGACCAGGCAAACTGCTAAAATGAAGCAACATCCTCCTCCATCATATCCTGTACGCCGAAAATGTATTAAAGTTGAAAAAACGCTGGTGACTTGTCCTTTTTATTAAAGGAGAACTAAACTAAGCTTAACTAAAGAAGTAGACTAGATTTGTTGTACATTATGTTTTGGGCTTCTGTACCAGCCCAAGACAACCACAGCCCTTTAGCAGTAAAGATCGGTGTCTCCAAAGATGCCCCAGTAGCTCCACATCTTCTTTTCTGCTGATTCACTGCACATGCTCTGTGCTGCTGTCACTTACTGAGCTTAGGGACCCACTCACAATATACAGTACACATAGAATAGAAATGTCACAATATAAGGCTGATTAGTAATTAACACAGATAATTACAACATGGCAGCACAGAAACCAGTGCATTTTAGTGAATTAGCGTAGTGGTAATTTGCGCCTGGCAAAGTGGTTTCGAAGTGTGAGAAGCGGTGCGAAGTGAGTGAAGAGTGCGAAGTAGTCGCTGGTAACTATTCACCCTTTAGTAAATCTGCCCCATAAAGTTTGAACTCGAAAAGCGAACATAATTTTTCAACCTAAATTACCATGTAAACATCCAACCATTGTTATAATTAGCAAACTGTTACAGATTTCCTTTATGTTAGTAAATAAGTGTTTTGGTATGCGCCATTTGTGATCACATCGGACAAACAGTTATTTTAATGGTCTAAATCTAAATGCTCATTAACAATAGGAGAGATATTGTTGTATCAGAGGTTACCAAGACAAGAAGAGACAAGTACAGTTAAAAACATAAAAAAATAGTCAAGAAAAGACTTGTTTTTAAGACATTTACCGTGTTATTTATTAAAGTCTGAATGCTAAAAACTTTTGAGATTTTTTACTCTAAAATCCGAATTTTAAGAAAAAAAATCCCTTACATTTTTTGAACTTTATTATACCCCGAGGCTGCAAAAAGTCTGAATTTGAAAATCCTCCATTTCAGACCTGCAGAGATTATGTATAAGTCAGTGGGAGAGGTCCCTATCCTATTTTGAAGTTTCTGTGGCCTGCTCTGAAATTAGCCCGAAAATCTGACCTTTTTGGTGTTTTTGGGCAAAAATTCGAAAATGTCTGGCTTTTCAAGGAAAAAGCCCAAAAAAATTGAGCAATTCGGGAAAATATTTTTTTAATAATAAATAAGGTCAATTTGGGTATTAGAGTTTGTTTGTGGTTTTTTTAATTCAAAAATGAGATAAATTCGAATTTTAGTAAATAACCTTTCCCAAGTAGCTGGGACAGCTGAAATGTCAGGTACAAGGAAGCCAATAAAGCATGCAATTCAGCAAGATAAAATTGAGATGGAAAAGGGTATTGCACTGACGAGTAAATGAAGCCAAAATGCTTTTCTAAATATGTAAATAGTAAAACAAAATAAGCAGAAAGTGGTGGGACACTTAATATCAGGGGAGAGGGTCAGTTAGTCTATCAAAACAGGGAAAAAACAGAGATTTTTCATCTGTCTATACAACTGAGGAACCAGCTAATGAAGATTTCCTTCCTAAATCTCAGACTAATTGAATTGCTTTTCATGAGGAGGTGAGCAGGGACCTTGACTCTGGGATGGCAGTGGATGTGATCTATTTAGACTTTGCTAAAGCTTTACTCACAAGTGGTGGTAAATAGAACATTTTCTCTATTGGACCAGCATTGTTAGTGGAGTACTGCAGGGGTCTGTACAGGGCCAGGCCAAGCCGACCGTGCGCCCTAGGCAACCCGGCCAACCAGCCCACTACCCACTGCGTGCATGCACCAAAATATGCGAGTATGTATGCCTGACCATGCGCGTAGTAACAGAGGGGTGAGTGAAAGAGGAGAGGGAGGGTGTAGGAGAGGTTAAAAGTACCAAGTACCAAGCGCCCCCTTAACTTTGCGCTCTAGGCAGGTGCCTCTTCTACCTGGATGGCTTACCTGGATGGCTTGCATTGAAGAAGTGTTACTAGAAAGTAACTTATCACATCAAAAAAAAATTTTCCTATTGGATTGCCTTAATATTGTGCTAACTAAGAATTATTTTGCCTTTGAAAATGAGTTTTACTGGCAGACGCAAGGCACATCGATGGGGGCCACAGTAGCCCCCTCGTATGCAAACCTCTATGTACACCATCTTGAGAAACAGTTTTTTCTGAATAAGGAACCATACCACAACTTCATCTATGCATATTATAGATATGTGGATGATATCCTTATTCTTTGGTCTGGGACCACTGAACTGTTAGATAGCATGTTGGGGGAAGCAAATAAAAGCCATAATACGATAAAATTTACATATGAGTGGTCTAAATCATCCATTAATTTTTTGGATGTTCAGATCAGCTTGTCTGATGGTCATTTGCATACTGATCTGTATCGGAAATCTGTGGACAAGAATAATCTGCTGCATGCCAAAAGCTTTCATAGCCACAGAGTTTGGACATAAAACAAGAGAGTTTTATGTCCAAGAAAGTAAAAACAGGAAAAGATCAAAAGCTCAATTTTGTGTCTAAATTTAGCCACCATAGCAGTAAGATGGAACAAACTATTAAGAAATATTGGCCACTGTTACAAGCGGACAAACAATTTGGGCATCTCTTTGCTCAACTCCCCCTTTTTTGTTACAAAAAAGGCCAGTCTATTAAGGACATACTCTGTCCCTCTGATACGAGGCTACACAAGCCCAAGTTTTTTGGGAAACCTAAAACGGGTACTTTTCCCTGCCTTGGCTGTAACTGTTGCTCGTCAATCATAAAAGGCAATACAATCAACCATCCCACAAAAGGGTATGAGATCAAAATAAAAACATATGCCACTTGCAACACCACTCATGTTGTGTATTTGCTTAAGTGCCCGTGTGGCTTGGGTTATGTGGGACAAACAAAAAGGGAAATTAAGATCCGCATCCAAGAACATAGGGGCAATATCAGAAACTACAAGATGAATACACAGACAGATACACCAGTATCGAGGCATTTTGTAGAATGTAAGCATAATCCTATGCAACTGAAATGGTGCATCTTGGATGAAGCCTTACCAGATAGGAGAGGGGGAAATAGGCTAAAAAAACTACTGCAACTTGAGGGAAAATGGATTAAAAAGCTGAATACCCTCACCCCTGATGGAATAAATGACTCTTGGAGCCTAAAACCTTATCTTGGATGCTAACCACATGTTCTTTCTCATTATTTCATTATTACAGGTCCTGTTACTAGAAAATACCAGCAATCTAGTCGTATGTAAGGGTAAGATTATTTGAATACCTATTAGCTGGGTTCTTGTCTCTAAGTAGAGCAATTAGACGCTGCAAATGACGTTAGGGTCGGTTTAACTTAAAGATAATTCTATTTTAAAATAATTGTTAATCGCTATTCAGCTTTTTCCCTTAAATCTCTGCCATTATACTATCTGCTTCTTAAATGATCCTTAAAATGTTTCGTTAAGCCAAAGTAGGCACCTAGCTGTGCAGTACTGAGGCGTCATATCAGTGAATTACTTTATTTCTTTTTAGGATGGGCATTGGCGATATGGCAATGGATTTTGATATGCCATGAAATAAGAACTGCTTAATATTCACAGAACATTTTATTTTTTGATTTTTATGACATGTTTTTTACACTATAACACAGAGACACTTGGGTCATTTTTTTATGCTATGTTCTAAGCCATATTATACCATCTTTGATGTACACTTTTTATGCTGATTTTTATGCTGATATTATTAGCTTGTATAGAAGTTTTATTGAATTTTTATATGCACTGTTGGATGCACTTTAACTGTGACACTGAATTATGAACTTTCACCTTGAAGCAAAAGGGGTGGGATCTAAACAGGATATGTTTAAAAGGTCACTTTGTTTCCATTTTTTGTTACACTTGATAAAGGGCGTTTGTGGCCCGAAACATGTTGTGTCTGTAGTTACAAATAAACCACACTATAGCAGGTATTCTGCTTGTCTGGATTGCTCTCCTCACACACCTGATTTAATTGTTCATGTTAAAGACGTGCGGTAAAGTCTTTGAGGAAAGAAGCACCAATCTACCTTTAAAGGAATAGTTCAGTGTGAAAATAAAAACTGGGTAAATAGATAGGCTGTGCAAAATAAAAAATGTTTCTAATATAGTTAGTTAGCCAAAAATGTAATGTATAAAGGCTGGAGTGAACAGATGTCTAATAAAACAGCCAGAATCCAACTTCCTGCTTTTCAGCTCTATAACTCTGAGTTAGTCAGCGACTTGAAGGGGGGCCACATGGTACATTTCTGTTCAGTGAGTTTGTAATTGATCCTCAGCATTCAGCTCAGATTCAAAAGCAACAGATATGACCCATGTGGCCCCCCCTCAAGTCTCTGATTGGTTACTGCCTGGTAGCCAGGGTAACCAGTCAGTGTAAACCAAGAGAGCTGAAAAGCAGAAAGTAGTGTTATGACTGACATGTTATACATCAAATCACTCCAGCCTTTATACATTACATTTTTGGCTACTAACTATATTAGAAACATTTTTTAGTTTGCACAGCCTATCTATTTACCCAGTTTTTATTTTTACACTGAACAATTCCTTTAAGTTGGCAGTGCGCTGAAGAAATTCAAAGAAAATTAGCCTCTTCTACCTACCCCTAGTTCTGGCCCAGGGTCTGAACTTGGTCTGCTTTATAATGTCACTAAATCATCATTTTCAATCTTTTTCAATTTCAAGGCTTGCTCACATGAGCTAGTCAAGTGGAAACCATTTAATTCAACCTCTAGGTCTGCTTTAATACAAACCCAACACGCTTGTTTAACGTGTTCTACATTCCAGACCTGAGTTTCTGTTGGGCGCAATTTAAGCTCTTTTGTTAGTTGAAGAATACAGTTGAAAAACTTCAGGCTCAGGGTACATTTCTACTTCCTTTCAATGAGTTTGCTCTTACTGTACGCTCACAGAGGATGAAAAGAGAGACGTTTTAATGGATATTACATAATGCCTATATATTGCGCCAATAGGGCTGTGAGTGAAAAGGCAAAACAAAAGTGAGCCGTTATTAGATCCTTTGAGACAGAAGTCCAGGTGTCATGGTAACAACAATGAAAAGCCAAGAGGATTGGGATATTAATAGTCAACCCGGACTTCAAAGCTATTGTAAGGTGCTCGACTGTGTTATTGGGAGACAGTGATTTATTTAGCAGCTATAAAACATTCTCTGTGGGTGATAAGACTTTTTGGATCCACTCCCAAGCTTGTATAAATATATGAAAGACTTCATGGTTTAACTCTCTGAGGGCCTAAGGTTTGAAATGTTTAGGGGCTCATAGGATGAAAAAAAAATTCAGGTTACTTCATGCTTTCATTTCTCTAAATTTCTAGATGTTTTTTCTTTCATTTCTGTAGTTTCACTGAAAAAATGCTACACAATGAAATAACTTGTGGAAAAACTTCAACTCAGTACAGGTATTGGATCTGTTATCCAGGATGCTGCAGACCTGGGGTTTTCCGGATAACGGATCTTTCTGTACTTTGGATCTTCATAAAATCATTAAATAAACCCAAAAGGCTGGTTTTGATTCCAGTAAGGACGAATTATATCTTATTTGGGATCAAGTACAAGCTACTGTTTTATTATTATAGTGAAAAAGGACATTTTTTCAAAAATGTTTGTTATTTGGATAAAATGGAGTCTATAGGAGGCAACCTATCTTTAATTCAGAGTTTTCTGGATAAAGGGGTTTCCAGATTATGGATCCTGTTATGTTTTGGTAGCCGAGGATGAGTAGAGTATAACAGTGCTTTATTAGCAGGTTCATGCAGGCATTACACTTCAACAGTAGCTTCAACTCTAATGCCTTAAGCAGTATAGAAAGTACTATGCATACACAGTACAACTCTTGTGCACAGTGACACCTACAGGCCATCTGAATAAACACCATAGATCTCATACCTGAATAATTATATTTTACTTCTATAGTGCCAGCAGATACCCCAACACTTTATACTAGGGATGTACTGAATTCTTTATTTAAGATTTGACCGAAAACCGAACCAAATCCTAATTTGCATATGCAAACTATGGACAGGAATGGAAATGGTGGGGAAAAAATGTTTACATCCTTGTTTTGTGATGAGAAATTATGTTATTTCCCTTCCCATCCCTAATTTACATATGCAAATTAGGATTCGGTTCAGCCAAGCACAAGGATTCAGCTGAATCCGAATCCTGCTGAAAAAGGCAGAATCCTGTCCGAAACCGGATTCAGTGCATCCCTACTTTATATTATTTACATCCGTGTCTGCCCCTGTGGAGCTTGCAGTCTACGGTTTTGGACCTTACGCAAAATGGAGGAAAGCAGCTTTTGGAATTTTTAAGTTGGGTTAAAGAAAAGGATCACTATTAGTGTGGAGTAAAATGTTATACCATGTTTGAATTTGCAGTGAAAATCTCTATTTTTCCACCAGCAAGTATTTTTTACAAACCATCCCAGTTTTGCTGTGAACATTTTCACGGCAAAAAAAATATGCGTCAAACAAATACTCATATATTTTCTCGAATAAAAAAAAAACGCAAAATAAAAAAACACCCATAGACACCAATGTATTTTGCGCAGAAAAAGTCGCAGCAAAAAAAATGCCCATTGACTTCAATGCGTTTCAACAATTTTTTTCAGTTTCTCAAAGTTGCTTATCACTAGTCAGTATGATGTAAATGGGGGCTGTTAGTTTAAGGGGACTTAGGCTTGAAATTGGTCGTTTAAGTGCCATGATAACCTGTTTGATGTTCATTCACTTTGTTCCATAATAGGCAACCCAGTTATTTCTATTTGCAAATACAGGTATGGGAGCCATAATCTTGAAACCTGTTATCTGGATGCCCAACCCCATAGACTCAATTTTATCAAAATAATTAACATTTTTATAAATGATTTTCTTTTTCCCTGTTATTATAAAACAGTAACTTGTACTTGATCCCAACTAAGATCTAATTAATCCTTATTGGAAGCAAAACCAGCCTATTGGGTTTATTTCATTTTTAAATGATTTTCTAGTAGACATGGTATGAAGATCCGATTTACAGAAATGTCCCTTAGAACCCTAGGTCCTCTCCTAATCATTCTGGATGACTCAGGCCCCGTACCTGTATATATAACTATATATATATTACACAAAAACCATGAATATCTTATAAATCATATCCTTATAAACTGTGAGTACTGATGTCATCAGACCTTCGGCTTTGTGTTTTTATATGGTCATGAAACTCCTCGTTAACTTATAATATCCTTATAATTTACAAGAGGGGGTACTTTATTCACTCTATATCCTGTCTCTGCAAAACTGACCCCTTGCATCCTCTATATATGCATCTTTATATGTCAGGAGCAGAATCTTTCCATCACTGCCCACACAGGGTAGAGTTTGGCTCAGTCAAGCCTGATACTTATTCTTCATACTTTTACCCAAAACGTAGTGCCTGATTCCTAGAATGTTAAATCTTCCCAACAGATACTTGGATTTGACATGCTTTCAGTTCTAGATGAGTTTGTGTAAATGTGAATTATTCCATGGGATTGCCCAAGAGTCCAGTCCATTTAGCCGCACATTGGCATATATTAGGTTACAATTTGACTGCCAGAAAGCCACAAATCATCCTCTAGTTGACAGCAGATCATCAATCATAATGTGACCGAAAGCAAACCAGAGAATACTTGCTTGCATACGATACGATATGCTGCTTTCAAAATCCCAGGGTAGAGGTATCATTAAGTATAGTGTTAGCAAGGACTTGTTTGTTGACATTGACACTGCTGGTAGGTATATTTCTACATACTGTACCTTTCATTTCAAGCTGGATTTGACCTGGCCTAGTAGGGATTGGCATTGCTTCCACTGTGCAGTTGAAAATATATATATTGAAAAGGGGTCGAGGAGGCAGCTACAATATACAGTTTTAAAGGAAAACTATACCCCCCAAACAATGTAGGTCTCTATAAAAAGATATTGAATAAAACAGCTCATATGTAAAATCCTGCTTCATGTAAATAAACCATTTTCATAATAATATACTTTTCTAGTAGTATGTGTCATTGGGTAATCATAAATAGAAAATTGTCATTTTAAAAAATAAGGGCCGCCCCTTGGGATCGTAGGATTCACTGTACTCACAAACATACCAACAAACTATAAGTGTTAGGTCACATGAGCCAATTAACAGACAGAGTTGTGTCTTTTGCTTCCACACTACTTCCTGTTACAGTTAGAGTTGTAGTATATCTGGTCAGGTGATCTCTGAGGCAGCACACAGACCATCATGAAATGGTGGCTCAAGGCAAGAGATGTAAAAGGGCAATATTTACTTAAATATATATTCCAGTTTGGTAAGATTCTTTAATATGCCACTTAATATGATATGAACTATCTGTTGCTTAAGTGTTCATTTTGGGGGTATAGTTTTCCTTTAAGTTCCATTGGGTTCAATGTTTAAATGATTTTTTAGACTACTTAAGGTATGAAGATCCAAATTATGGAAAGCCCCCTTATCCAGAAAACCCCAGGCCCCGATCATTCTTGATAATGGGTTCCATACCTGTTCTTGGTGTAAGCAGCATTTGTTGAAGAAGAAATGTTTTCACATTATCTGTGTTCATCTAAGGCAGTGATCCCCAACCAGTAGCTCGTGAGCAACATGTTACTCTCCAACCCCTTGGATGTTGCTCCCAGTGGCCTCAAAGCAGGAGTTTATTTTTAATTTCCAGACTTGGAGGCAAGTTTTAGTTGTATAAAAAACAGTTGTACTGCCAAACAGAGACTCAATGTAGGTTGACAATCCACATAGGGGCTGCAAAATGGCCAATCACAGCCCTTATTTGGCACCCCAGGAACATTTTTCATGCTTGTGTTGCTCCCCAACAACTTTTACTTATGAATGTTGCTCACGGGTTCAAAAGGTTGGGGATCCCTGATCTAAGGAGACGTTGCTTTGCCGAGCGTGTAAATTCATAGGGCTAAAGAGAAAGAAAAGAAAGATTCAGCCATCGCATTAACCTAAGGTCGTCCTGACCTGCTGCAGCTCATGTGTCTAATTGTCGAAAACGCACAAAGTATGAAGCTTATAATGGCGGATGTGGAAAGTCAGGAATGGCCAAGAATGTCTTCTGCACAGAATGAGCTTAGTGTTTCACAAGCAGAGCGGCTTCTGTGAGCAGTTTTATTGATTTTGACAACGCTGATTGTTTTTCCTTTTCTGGGCTCAAAAAGGAAGTCAAACTGAAAACCAAATAAAACAATGTAATCAAAAAAACGAAATTCTGGAAAACTGTGACGCATAGGGGCAGATGTATCAAGGGTCGAATATCGAGGGTTAATTAACCCTCGATATTCAACTGGTGAATTAAAATCCTTCGACTTCGAATATCGAAGTAGAAGGATTTTGCGCAAGGAATAATCGTTCGATCGAACGATTAAATCCTTCGATCGAACGATTAAATCCTTCGATCGAACGATTAAATCCTTCGATCGAACGATTAAATCCTTCGAATCGAACGATTCGAAGGATTTTAATCCATCGATCGAAGGATTATCCTTCGATCAGAAAAAAACTTGGAAAGCCTATGGGGACCTTCCCCATAGGCTAACATTGGCCTCGGTAGGTTTTAGGTGGCAAAGTAGGGGGTCGAAGAAATTTTTAAAGAGACAGTACTTCGATTATCGAATGGTCGAATAGTCAAACGATTTTTAGTTCGAATCGTTCGATTCGAAGTCGAGGGTCATAGTAGCCAATTTGATGGTCGAAGTAGCCAAAAAAAACATTCGAAAATCAAACTATTTTTCCTCTATTCCTTCACTCGAACTTAGTGAATGGGCCCCATAATTTCTTCTCAGAGTAGCAGCACTCATTAACAAAAATCTAAACACAGTGACGCTGAGTAGTTTGTCTTTTGTGAATTGCTACATTCCTGTCCCTGTATTTGAACTTCCAGAAATATATATATAAATATATACTTTTTTTTTTACACATACATACCTGATTCTACAAATTAAAAGGACATGATGATTCTCATAAGAACCATTAGCCAACCCCCTTAGGCTCACCGTGTCATGCAACCCCTCCCTCTCCTTGTTCCATTGTGAAGTGATGGATTCTGGGACTTTTGTGCACCAGCTATTCTGAGCTAGGCTTATGAACACATGAATGTCCATAAAAAAAATTGAACTAAGAGTATATATAAGTTTTCTATTATAAATAGATATAGAACCTCAACTTTCTCCTGTGAATAGTGATGATTGAATCTATCCCATTTCGCTTCACTGAAAAATTCACAAAACTAAGAAAAAAAACCTGCGAAACACAGAAAAATTAACGCAACTATTTTTTACGCATGCAACAATTTTTCAAAATGCATTAAGGAGATACTGACACCAGAAATTAAACCATTTTTACATCTATCATAATATTGGCTTTGTTTGCTACTTATAATGTTGCCATAAAGTATTTGCTCAATGCTGTTACATTACCTGTCTGATGCCCCATGTTCCTGTATGAGGGGGCTGCCATATTTGTGCAGCAGGAGTCCGTTACCATTAGAGACTGACAGTCTGAGATGGGACAGTCAAGTTGGCAAAACAGTCAGGTTTAGGAACTTCAACTAACAATGACTTAGATAAACAAACCTCTCAGCAAAAAACGATCAACATGACCTATAGGTAACTTTTAATGTACATTCATATTTTAAAAAGTAGTTTTTTAGCATCAGTATCACTTTAAAGTCGATGGGTGTTTTTCTTAGGGAGACTTTTTTTGTCCAAATAAATTACTCAATGGGCATTTTATCTCATGCTGACTTTTTTGTCCAAATGCCAAGTCAATGGTCCTTTTTTCTTATGTCAGGGAAAATTTTTCAATTAACAACCTGAAAACTTGAATTGAATCGAGTTATTGGCGAATAAAACTTCGAACATCATGAAGGCTGTTAACATATTTAAACGGTTCAAGGGACCTCTGCCCTTTACTTCTACATGACCTCGACAGGTTTTAGATGGTGTATTTTCAGATTTGAGCTATTTCCAGGGTTGAAGTATAATAAATCTTGAAAAAACTCGCGTTTTTTTTTTAAAAAAAATTAGAATTTTTTTAAACCTGAAAAATCTATTTTTGAATAAAATAACCTCAAAAACTAGATTTTTTTGTGGAAAACACAACTCGAATCTGCCTCTTTGTGTATCGTGTATAGGAGTTTATACTACTGCTTCCACCTTGGTCCTGGATAAGACCCCTGGACCCTCAGTAGCCCATCTCCAAAACCATATTTTCTATTCAAAAGCAAATTCCATAAATCACATGAATAGAACCACGTTATCAGTTTACATGTGATTTCTATGTCACTAGATCACAAGCAATTTGGCCAAACACAAACATATACATGGGCCAAACCACTGGACTGCAAAACAGGGAGTGTCCCTTCCTCCTTTTTGGTCAGCTTATGACCTTCCTAAAACTGAATTTACTGGATGATCGGTTATGAATTTATCGCATTGTATGTAGAATGTGTTGCACTGTGTTGTAGATATCCAGCAAGCTTTCACCATACATTATCACCTCTAGGGTAGGTACCACCCCCAAATAAACAATGGTTTGTTTGTTTTGTTGAATATTTTTACTTTTAATCTAGGCCTCAAAAAAACGAAGCCTTCTTTTTTGTTTCATCAAATATATTTATATGTGAGAAGTAACTCCAACATTATGACCGTTATAGTTTTTTTTTAGTTTAGAACTGTAACTGAAATCATAGACACCAAATCTATATAAATACCTAATGCTTTCAGTCAAGAGATGTAGGCCAAATCTTGCATTTAATAAAGGTATGTAAATGAACAGGTGCAGCAGTGTCTGCGGTAAATCAGGCTGACGTTTCCTTATTTCAATATTGATATTACAACGCAGTGAAAATCAGCAACGCTTAGGCCTCTTCCAAGTGTCTTTAAGGTCAGCAATTCATGCACAATCTAGAGCTCAAGTACATGTTTTTATTTTCCTTATAGATGCAGGAGGTTGGCTGTTATAAATAAGGCCCTCTGTTTTCTGTTGCATGGGCTTCTTTAGCCACATGAGGCTCATTTATGGTAGGATCTACTTTACACAGTATATTTAGTGGCTACAGAAGCACACCAGAATGACAGTTCTATCAGAACACACTTTGTTTTGTATCACTATTTACATTACTGACCAGCATTAGGGGCAGTGTCTGGGTACATAAGGATAGTGAGGCTTAGACATTAGAGGTGATGTAAAAGTAGACTGAGATACTGTTGATATAAAACTTAACAAATGGCCTCCATAGCTCATTGAAAGTCACAAGGAGGCCGGGTGCTCTGTCCTGAGCCTTCAGCTAGGAGTGGAGCAGAATCAACTGTGTACAGCCTTACGCGTTTCACCTTAATCATAGGCTGTCCAGGGCCCCCCTCTGGCCCCCCCACCCTCCTACTGATGCACCAGCTTGCCTCGCATGCAAAATGGTGTCGCTCGCCGTGCATGGGCAATGACAGCGCTCTGTATCACTCGTCGCACTTGTGCAGGTGGCGCTGCACATCGCCGCTCTGAAAAGATTTTTTTTTGCCAAATCCAAATATCTCGAGAGGGGGTCTTGCCCGGTGGGGGCCCATGAAGGTCGGGGCCCACTGGGTTTTTTCCCGGTGTCCCGCCGGGCCAGTCCGACACTGTACAATGGCTTTATTCCCTTGGAGTTCGGCACAATTATTTTCTCAACCCGATGAAAATTCCTACTGAGGCTCAAGGTGACAGTAGGATATAGAATCAATACCACTTGGCCAATATGCCTTCCACGCATGATTGTCCTTCATCATTCCTGCTCATTCTGTCTCGGTAAGGATTTAGTTTACATTCTCTTGCTCAACCAGTTCTGAGGGTCGTTAATGACAAAATAAATGTTGCTTGGACTGCTAAAATAGAACATGACAGCAAAATAAGAAAGACAAAGTAAAAATAAAAATAGAAAATAAGAAATTTAAAAATAGCATGGGAAGTGAAGTATGTAGAGCACGGTGGGAGTGAAATAGGAATAGTAATGAGACTAAAGTACATTTGGTGACATTCACACTTTACCATATCCTGCCAGAAAGCAGTTCAATAGTGCAGCACTGGCTCTTTCTGAAAGCACACGACCAGGCAAAATGATGGTGAGATGCGCCTACACACCAATATTAAAAATTGAAAAAATACACTTGTTGGGTTAGGAATGAAATTTTATATGGTAGAGTGAATTATTTACAGTGTAAACAGTGTAATTTAGAAATAAAAACGACACCATAAAAATCATGACAACATCCCTTTAACTGAGTTCGAACTCTAATTTACATATGCCAATTAGAACCAGGAAGGGTGAAATAGAGTGCACGGTTAAACATGTTTATCCAGAAAGCTCTGAATCAAGGGAAGCCCATTTCCAATAGATTTCATCTTAATCAAATAATTGTAATTTTTAAAAATGATTTCCTTTGTCTCTGTAACCAAGTTAATCTATAAATAATATATTTGAATTCGCACAGGTTTTTCCAAACTCTTTTTTTAAAGGGGTTCTTCATAGTGATGGGCGAATTTATTCGGCAGGCGTGAATTCGCGGCGAATTAGCGAGATTTGCCACCAGCGAATAAATTTGCGAAACGCCTGCGAAAATTTGCGAAAAAATTCGCCAGCGTCAAAAAAATTTTTGCGAAAAAAAGGGTGCCGGTGTAATTTTTTTCATTCGAAAATTCACCTCGACCCTTGATAAATCAGCCCCTAAAAGTTAATTTAAAGGTGAACCTTTAGTTTAAAACAGAGCCCAATCTGCTTATTTACAGAGTGATCAAAGCACCTGATTATGTCTTTATAAGAGAATCACCCAATCATTTACGGCATGATAAGAAATAACAAATACAGGTATGGGATCCGTTATCCAGAAACCTGTTATCCTAAAAGCTCCGAATTACGGAAAAGCCTTCTCCCATAGACTCCATTATAATCAAATAATCTAAATTTTTAAAAATGATTTCCTTTTTCTCTGTAATAATAAAACAGTAGCTCGTACTTGATCCCAACTAAGATATAATGAATCCTTATTGGAGGCAAAACCAGCCTATTGGGTTTATTTAACGTTTACATGATTTTTTAAGGTGATTTAAAATGTGGAGATCCAAGGTCCAGGTCCAGAGTATTCTGAGTAACAGAATCTGTATTTACAAATGGAGCATGAGGTGTAATAAAAATATTGACTTGAGGAACCATTTATCACAATGGAATATTTCTCCCATTACAATCAATAACAGGCAATGTAAAAAATAAGGAATATTTTACAACGAACTGACAGTTGTCAGATCAATTGCCATAATAACCCCGCTCCAGGTGTATGAATGTTAACCAGGAGGGCAGCATTAGTATGTTTACCTCTAGTTTCTTATTGTGTTGAATAGTGAAAATGCTGAAGGAAAGAATAAACATGAGCTGAGATCTGGGAGTCATCGGGATAGAACCACACAGACACATATGTGCATAACTTAGTTATTGATCAATGGTTTGTTTCAGGGCACACAGTGTACTTTCTGTATATTGGAGTTAACTTGAACCAGAGGGCATTCTTTCCTCAAAGAAAAATAAAAGAAAATGATTTAAAGTCTGCTATCTTTTCTCTTTGGGGGTAGAGCTTGCAGTCCTAATATGACCCTTGGAAAGGCAAAAGCATCAGAACGTTGCATGAGTCACGCTCACATTGGGGCCTTTGAGTCATAAACTGTATGGCTTCCAGTGTTCATCATAACAGCTCCACAAACAAAAGAACCCAGGGAAAGCAAGATAAAACCTTTACATGTTCCCTCATAACATGAAATACTTTCAATCTGTTAAGGTTTCCAAACGTGTATTATTAGGCACTATTAGGGGTTATTGACTGCCAATGTAAATGCACATTATGCTCTCAGCCTTGCAGAGCTGGAATGTTGTTTAACAGATGTAGTTATACTTATACTCCCACAGCTTAGTCATGATTTGCGCTGCTGTTCATCCTTCACGGGTGGTCTTAAATGATTACCTCAAAGAACAGGGGGAACTCAGACCACATTTGCACAATATTTTGGTAAATGTAGATTTATATACAGATTGTAGTTATATATATCATCTATCTATCTATTTATCATCTATCTATCCATTTATCCATCCATCAATCTAGCTATCTATCCATCAATTCATCTATTATCTATCTATCTATCTATCTATCTATCTATCTATCTATCTATCTATCTATCTATCTTATCTATCTATCATCTATCTATCTATCTATCTATCTAATCTATCTATCTTATCTATCTATCTATCTATCTATCTATCTATCTATCTATCTTATCTATCTATCTTATCTATCTATCTATCTATCTATCTATCTATCTATCTTATCTATCTATCTATCTATCTATCTATCTATCTATCTATCTATCTTATCTATCTATCTTATCTATCTTATCTATCTATCATCTATCTATCTATTTATCTATCTATCTATCTTATCTATCTTATCTATCTATCATCTATCTATCTATTTATCTATCTATCTATCTATCTATCTATCTATCTATCTATCTATCTATCTATCTATCTATCTATCTATCTATCTATCTATCTATCTATCTATCTATCTATCTCTATCTATCTATCTATCTATCTATCTATCTATCTATCTATCTATCTATCTATCTATCTATCTATCTATCATCTATCTATCTATCTATCTATCTATCTATCTATCTATCTATCTATCTATCTATCTATCTATCATCTATCTATCATCTATCTATCTATCTATCTATTATCTATCTATTATCTATCTACTGTATCTATCCATCCATCCATCTATCATCTATTTTAAAAAATAAAAAAAAAAGACCAAAAACTATAGGAATTTGTGAAAATTATTTACACTACATATACAGGTATGGGACCTGTTATCCAAAATGCTTGGGAACTGAGGATTTCTGGATAATGATCCTTCCATATTTGGATCTTTAAATATTAAGTGTACTAAAAAATTATTTATACTAGTACAGTGTACTGTATTTATAGTATCATTTATACTAGGAAATCATGTAAATAATAAATAAACCCAATAGGCTGGTTTTGCTTCCAATAAGGATTAATTATATCTTAGTTGGGATCAAGTACAAAGTACTGTTTTATTATTACAGAGAAAAGGGAAATTATTTTTAAAAATGTGGATTATTTGGATAAAATGGAGTCTATGGGAGAGGACCTTTGAATAATTTCAGAGCTTTCTAGATTAAGGGTTTCTGGATAAAGGATCCCATACCTGTATTGACGCTGGCCTTGGCTGGTATTTTATCAATTAGATGGGGAAAGTCTGGTCAAGCGGCAACCCTATTTTGTTTAAACATGTTTTTTATGCATATATAAATACAAGTTTTGGCTGCAAGTTTTTCCTGGCCTTGCCCATTTTAAATCATTTGCAAACTTAAAATGAGGTATACAGATATCTATAAATGAAATGGACTATATATATATATATATATATATATATATATATATATATATATATATATATATATATATATATATATATATATATATATATACACACACATATATATAATACACAAAAGCTATGAATATCTTGTAAATTATATCCTTATAAACGGTGAGTTCTGATGTCATTGTTTATAAACGGTGAGTTCTGATGTCATTTCTGTCACATGACTCACTGAAATTTGTGTATTATAATAAATAAAGTACCCCCAGTTGCAAAATATGAGGATTTTAGAAGTTACCTCGGAGTTCCATGACCTGTATATGGTCATGAAACTCCTCGGTAACTTCTAATATCCTTATATTTTACAAGAGGGGGTACTTTATTCACTATATATATATATATATATATATATATATATATATATATATATATATATATATATATATATATATTATAATTATTATTAACATGTATTTATATAACGCCAACATATTGCGTAGCACTGTATATATACTGTATATGTATATATATATATATATATATATATATATATATATATATAGATATATATATATGTAGACTTTGCGAAATAAATGCTAACCTTGTAAAACAAATTGATTAGCTTTGGCATTTAATCCCATCATATAACTCCTTTCTTCCCATAGAATTCTGATCATCATTTATCTTGACCCTCTCTCCTCGTTGGAAGAAAAATTCAATGGTGAATTGTTCAAACGTAAATAAAAAAGAGAACCCACATATTTTGGTATTCAGTGTAAATGATATTTAGAAGCCAATCTTTAGAGGAACAGTCAGTGAATATGATCTTCTCTGGGCAAAGTTATTCTCTCTGGTTTTAATATTCAGCAGCACTATTTGCAATCATACCTTCCTTCTTGATAGTCGTATGTGCACAGACTAATCAATGAGTATTCTTCTAATCTGGGCAAATATTTATTCAGCTTGAGTCAAGGTTTCTGCTGGAATCAGACAAAGCAATAAAATATATATATATACCTTAGTTGTAATGTAACAGAGCCGTGGGCCAACTCTAGCATAAACCTACAATAGCACGCAAGGCTTTAGTTCTTTTTAGAGGGTTATAATTCTTATACTGTATGCTGCCCTTGTAAGTAAAATAGTAGCAAAATAAAGAAAATGGAAGAGAATTAATGTGGAATAAAGGTACAGTTACAGTATGATAAGTCAGTTTACTGCGTCGGACTGGGTGGCCCAGGGCCCAACGTTCCTGCAGCCACAGGGGCCCTCCTCACCATCCCTGAGCCCTCCAGCCGCAGAGCCTCCTCTCCCACCATTCCAGCCGCAACTCGTTTCTGCCCCCCCTTCGTGCATAGGCGCGCACCTTTTTATGTGCGTGGCGGGGTCAGGGATAGAGGTAAGCAGCTGCAGTGCAGGGAGCTGGTCTTGGCTGACAGGACCCAAAAGAGAAGGGACCCACCGGGGTTTTTCCCGGTGTCCCGCCGGCCCAGTCAGACCCTTTCAGTTTAAGATAGAAGCATTGTTTCGGTTTGATTTTCAGAATTCCTATTGAAATGATAGGTAGTTATGGGACCTGTTATCCAGAATGCTTGGGACCTGGGGTTTTCTGGATAGGGGATCTTTCCATAATTTGGATCTCCATACCTTACATCTTCTCAAAAAATTATTTAAACATGAATTAAACTCAATAGGATTGTTTTGCCTTCAATAAAGATTAATTATATCTTAGTCAGGATAAAGTACAAGCTACTGTTTTATTATTACAGAGAAAAGGGAAACCATTTTTAAGAATCACAATTATTTGATGATAATGGAATCTATGGGAAATGGCCTTCCCAAAAGTTGGATCTTTCTGGATAACTGGTTTCCTTATAACAGATCCCATACCTAGTAGATCTCTTTATCGAAATTAGAGATGCACCAAATCCCAGATTCAGTTTAGTATTCGGCGAGGATTCTGCCTTTTTTAGAAGGATTTGGCTGAATCCAAGTGCCTGGCCAAACCATAATCAGAATAAAGTGTCTTTTATTCACACAAACAAGGAAATAAGAACAACTGTGCACTCTCTTTCACACCTCCTGGTTCTAATTTGTCTAATATGTAAATGAGGGTTCACATTTAGTTAAAAGGATTCTGTCATGATTTTTATGGTGTCGTTTTTCAAAAGTTTTTCAAAAAGGAAATCATTTTTAAAAAATTTGAATTATTTGATTAAAATGGAATCTATGGGAGATGACCTTCCCGTAATTCGGAGCTTTCTAGATAACAGGTTTCTGGATAACACATCCCCTACCTGTATAATGTAGAATCATAGTTCATTCTGCCCTTTCACCATCCATTTCCTCATTAGAGGGGCTTCTAGGGACAAAGGCTGTGTATGACCCTGTAATTGATTTTTGCTGTACATTCCTCTCTGTACAGAGAAATCTCAGCCACTTCTCAATTTATGGAGATGTCTCTTTATATTTACAGAGAGAACTGTCTACTGTAAATCTGTCAGAATGTGACTCTACTGTGTAGCCAAAGCTTTTGAAGGGTTTCTCTATATATCCTCAAACATAATTGCGATGGTGGTTTTTAGTGAAACCTCAAGTTTACATACCCTGATTTTAAATTTTCCCTCGTTTTACATTTTTTCTTTTTTGAGGTCATCATATAATGCTTAAAGCATTTCCCTGATTTAACATTTTACCATTTTTTTCTAGTCCCCTAAAAAAACGTAAAATGGGGGTTCCACTTGGTATATTAAATACTTCAGCCACCTTTAAGGGGATTGTTGTACACGTATAGGACCTGTTATCCAGAATGCTCAGGGGTTTCCTGGGGGTTTCCGAATAAGGGATCTTTCCGTAATTTGGGTCTTCATGCCTTAAGTCTACTAGAAAATCATTTAAACATTAAATAAACCCAATATGCTGGTTTTGCTTCCTATAAGGATTAATTTAAGATTAAGATTAAACCTCCTTGCCCTGGGCGTGAGCATGCTCAGTTTGCTTCTCCCCCCCCCTTCTCTGCTGTAATCTGAGCCCAGAGCTAGGAGTGAGCAGGGAGAGACTCAGGCAGGAAGTGATGTCACACCAAGCTAATACTGCAGCTGCTATCCCAAACAATCAGAGAGCTTCTAGAGCTTTTTACTCAGGTATGGTAAAGCATTCCACAGAATAAATATAGCATTCTAGCTTGTACTAATGCAGCTAATCTATTGGCCTCTGTAGCTTTCCTTCTCCTTTAAAGTGATTCACCTTCTGTGACTATACCTAAGTACAAAGTTAAAGGCTTTATGTGGAATAGGGATATATTATATTTTATAGTACATAGTGAGTTGGAGGGGGTCAGGTTTGAGTGTGGGGTGGCTGAGGGTTCAGGTCATTGCCATCAGTGACCCCAATGAATACTGTTTTGCCACTGGCTATTTACCATGGAATCATACAAAGGTCTTAATTTTTTTTATAACAGAGATACATTTACATGAATGGGACCTGTTATCCAAAATGCTCAGGACCTGGGGTTTTCCAGATAAAGGATCTTTCCGTAATTTGGATCTTTATACCTTAAGACTAATAGAAAATAATTCAAACATAAAATAAACCCAATAGGCTGGTATTGTCTCCAATAAGGATTAATGATATCTTATTTGGGGTCAAGTACAAGCTACTGTTTTATTATTCCAGAGAAAAAGGAAATCATTTTAAAAACATTTTATTATTTTGATAAAATGGAATCTATGGGAGATGGCCATTCCGTAATTTGGACCTTTCTGGATAATGGGTTTCCGGATAATGGATCCCATACCTGTACTATATATAGGGGCACATTTACTAAGGGTCGAATATCTAGGGTTAATTAACCCTCGATATTCGACCCGCAAAGTAAAATCCTTCGAATATCGAAGTTGAAGGATTTACCGCAAATACTTTGATCGAACGATCGACGGAAAAATTGTTTGATTGAACGAAAGAACGATAAGAATGATTTTAATCCATTGATCGAAGGATTTTCCTTCAATCAAAAAAAGCTTAGAAAGCTTATGGGGAAGGTCCCCATAGGCTAACATTGAAGCTCGGTAGGTTTAAAGTGCCGAAGTAGGTAGTCAAAGTTTTTTTTAAAGAGACAGTAATTCGACTATCGAATGGTCGAATAGTCAAACGATTTTTAGTTCGAATCGTTCCTTTTCGAAGTCGTAGTCGAAGGTCGAAGTAGCCTTTTCGATGGTCGAAGAACCCAAAAAAATTAAAAGTTTTTTTACTTCGAATCCTTCACTCGAGCTTAGTAAATGTGCCTCATAATGTGATGTCAAAACAGATTTTACATTATACCATATTTTTCCTCCTTGCATGTCGGCAACAATCCTAAACCTCGTCGTATCTGTTCCACATTAAAAGGAAATAAAGAAATAATAAAACAAAATGCAAATAATTCACAAAGATTTATGCAGTCTGCTATTTCAAAGGCCTAATTCACAAAGCCACCTTATTTTATGAACTGAAACCTTTGGAGATAACTGGAAATACATTATATCCAGAGCTGAATCTGGCACATTGGGAGTTGGGAATTAACGGGCTGGTTCCTGTTTTATACTCCCAGGACGGAGAACAATTTATTGGTTTCTCAAATATGTTAGCAATTTACTTTTCAGACAAAACAAAAAAAAAAAAACCTTTGCAGGCTGATCTAGACAATAAAGCCATTGCTATTATTGTCCTATTGGATCCAAACCACTTAAGGTTATTTAGTGCTATTATAGAGCTGGGAGACATTGGCCTCTGCCAGGTTGCTCCTCAGTTTGTGGAAGATTAAAATCATTTGGGAGAGCCTCATTATGGCTCCAAATACAACAGTAGACTGAAATTTAAGAAGAGTGGGGCTAATGTTTTCCAAAAGAGAGTGGAAATACTAATTCCCCTTGTATAGGATCCTGGATACAATAGAGGAGTATTTTTCTGAAGTACACACGTAGTCTGGTAATCAGTAGACATCATTATTTATTTTCCCTTAAATAGATGCTAAAATTGGAGCTTCGCAAATCAGATTCCCTTTAGTTGGGGTGTGAAAAAGATTTCTAATTTATTCATGAATTTACATAGAGTGTAGATGGACCTGTACATTGAGCTCATTTAATTGTAGTCTTAAGGTAATTGTTCACCTTTAAATTAACCTTTAGTATGCCGTAGAGTGTGATATTTTGGGACAATTTGCATCTGGTTTTCATTTTTTTTTAATTTATTTCTGTTTTTTTAAAATTATTTAGCTTTGTATTCAGCAGCTCTCCAGTTTGCAATTTCAGCAGGATGGTTGCTAGGATCATAATTACCCTAGCAGCCATGAAGTGTTACATGAAACCTATAACATTAAAAGGAGAGGGCCTGAATAGAAAGTTAAGTAATAAAGTAGCAATAAAAGAAATTGTGCAGCCTTACAGAGGATTCGGTTTTTTAGATGGGATCAGTGCCCTTATGTCAACACTGGAAACAATTAGAAGAAGAAGAGAAATAATTAAAAAAATATGAAAAAAAGATAAAATGAAAGCCAGTTAAAAAGTTTCTTAGCCATTCTATAACATACTAAAAGTTAACTTAAATGTGAACCATCCCTTTAAGTATGTAGTGTGCTATGAGTTCCATGTTTAGAGTGATAGCACAAGGAATGTTTTGTTGCCCATGGGAAACCGACCTCATTTAGGGTTCCAAAAGTACCTTTTTTGTTGGGGTGAATTGGGGCATGAAATGCGTTAGGCTTTGTTATGATGTTTTTGCCTTAATAAATACTTTTTTATAGGGATGCACCAAATCCACTATTTAGGATTCGACCGAACCCCTTGTTAAAGATTCGGCCGAATACTGAACCGAATCGGTGGGAAGGGGAAAACATTTTTACTTCCTTGTTTTGTGACAAAAAGTCAAGTGCTTTCCCTCCCCGCCCCTAATTTGTATATGCAAATTAGGATTCGGATTCGGCCGAATCCGAATCCTGCTGAAAAAGGCCGAATCCTGGCCGTATCCCGAACCGAATCCTCTACTACATCTATCTATGGAGTGTGGTCTGGTATGTGCCAGCCCTCCATTATCCATTTGCACCCTTTATTTATGTCACACAAGACAGGCTTCAGTTCCCTATCAGGTCTTGCTAGCTGCTGATTGGTTCCTATCTTACAGTGCAGTGTACTGAGTGCCACCGGTTTCCCTGCACAGCCTGGGAAAGGAGGCAGCAGGAAGTGGAACAGATGGGCGGAACTATTAAGGTTTATTTTCAATAAAGCAATCTAAAATACTACTCCACAAGTGGAGTCCTATTAAAGGTTAAATTTTAATGGTTTTAGAGGTTTTTAAAACCACAACTAAACTCACTTTCTCCAAAACCCCCGAATGTCATGACATTTTTTTAAAAGATCCCAATACAAAAGTATGAATGGAAAATTACTCTGAACAATCCAAAAAAAAAAATACAAATATCTCTAAAACCTCTTAAAATTTTAGTTTTTCCAACAATTCCTATTGAAATTTTTTTTCTAATACCTCTAAAACTACGAATTGATTTAAAACGATCCAATAGGATCAGGGCAGCTCCCATTGACTTCTATATGACCTCGACAACTTTTACCTGGCAAAGTTATGCATTAAAGATTTTCTAATAAATCTCCAATTTTTAGAGCCTTTTAAAAAAAAAAAAAAATAGCAAAACCATGAATTTTTAAATTGAAATTTAAAAAAAAAATCTAAAAAAAAAATCAATTGTTAGAAAAGTGTCCCCTAAGTCTCTTTAAGTCTCTTTAATTAACTGGTTCTTCAATTGGCTCAAATATATAAACATTTTTAATTTATACAAATTGCTGAAGGCTTGTAGGGTTCTATTTCCATTGCATTCCTATGTATAGATGCCTTTTTATTCCAAGGGTTTTTTTTAAGAATAAATAGGATGTAGCTTTGCAAAGGTGGAATAGAGTTTTATCAAGAAAAGCACAAGAGTTATGCTTTTTCCACACATCAGTGAGTCTCACACTTCTCATTTACAGGATCATCAGCAAAAAAACCCCCAATATTTATATGGAATGTGCCTTGACTGACAAGGCAAAGAAGCCAACATGTTCTAGCAGTGAGAAGAATGCTTACATTGGTAATAAGATTTCAAAATCCCTTGTTTCATTTATAAGTTTGGGCAAAAAAACAGAAAATAGATTGAACACAAAGAAAATAAGTCTCCTCTACACTCAACTAATGCTGTTGTTGTACATGTATGGGACTTGTTATCCAGAACCCTTGGGACTTGAGATTTTCTGGATAACAGATCTATCTGTAATTTGGATCTTCATACCTGAAGTCTACTAGAATATTATTTAAACATTACGGGGCTGATTCACTAAGGGTCGAATATCGAGGGTTAATTAACCCTCGATATTCGACTAGGAATAAAAATCCTTCGACTTCGAATATCGAAGTCGAAGGATTTAGCGCAAATACTGCGATCATACGATCAAAGGATTAAACCTTCGATCGAACGATTAAATCCTTCAAATCGAGCGATTCGAAGGATTTTAATCCAACGATCGAAGGAATATCCTTCGATCAAAAAAACTTAGGAAAGCCTATGGGGACCTTCCCCATAGGCTAACATTGACTTCGGTAGCTTTTAGCTGCCGAAGTAGGGGGTCGAAGTTTTTTTTAAAGAGACAGTACTTCGACTATCGAATGGTCGAATAGTCGAGCGATTTTTACTTCGAATCCTTCGATTCGAAGTCGTAGTCGAAGGTCAAAGTAGCCCATTCGATGGTCGAAGTAGCCCAAAAAATACTTCGAAATTCGAAGTTTTTTTACTTCGAATCCTTCACTCGAATTTAGTGAATCGGCCCCTACATAAACCCAACAAATTGGGTTTGCCTCCAATAGGGATTAATTATATCTTAGTTTGGATCAAGTATAAGGTACTTTTTTATTATTACAGAGAAAAAGGAAATCATTTTTAAAAATGTGGATTATTTGGATAAAAAGAAGTCAATGGGAGACGACCTTACCATAATTCCGAGCTTTCTGGGTAATGGTTTTCCTGATAAGGGATCTCATATCTGTAGTTTTTTTTTTAATTAACCCATGTCATTTTTGATTTGCTGAGATTTCATGTTGAGATTCATCATTTTAAAAACACATGTCCTTTCATGAATTTCTGTTATGTTGCAAAATTGGACTCAAATGAAATGACACAAATGGTTCCAGTGGGGAGGAAGGCAATTGCATTTGTATTTACTTTGTCCCTGTTACATGAAGAACACCCTGTGACACTAGCTAAAAGCATATTAAGCCTACGTGATTTGCTAGTCATGCATTCCCTTTAAATGTCAACAATATTCATCTTAAATGTCAACATTAATTGCTTGTCCATCAAATGATAAGCTACAGTTTACTTGGTAGGAATTATAGAGAAAAATGGAAATAATTCACAAAAATGCAATGCAAGGTAGTGTTTTTCATGATGGACACCATGGAGGTTATTTATGAGTCTGTTCACCAAAAACTCTTTCTTTCCAAAAACTTTTTTTTCCTATAAAATCCAAATTTTAGTGGAAAAAACCCCCAGAATTTTTCGAGATGTAGGGGCACATTTACTAAGGGTCGAATATCGAGGGTTAATTAACCCTCGATATTCGACCGTCGAAGTAAAATCCTTCGACTTCGAATATCGAAGTCAAAGGATTTACCGCATTTCCTTTGTTCGTATGATCGAAGGAAAAATCGTTCTATAGAACGATTAAATCCTTTGAATCGAACGATTCGAAGGATTTTAATCCATCGATCGAACGATTTTCCTTTGATCGAAAAAACCTAGGAAAGCCTATGGGGACCTTCCCCATAGGCTAACATTGATGCTCGGTAGGTTTTTAAGTGGTGAAGTAGGGGGTCGAAGTTTTTTTTTAAAGAGAGAGTACTTCGACTATCGAATGGTCGAATAGTCGAACGATTTTTAGTTCGAATCGTTCGATTTGAAGCCGTAGTCGAAGGTTGAAGTAGCCAATTCGATGGATCGAAGTAGCCAAAAAAAAAACATTCGAAATTCGAAGTATTTTTTATTCTATTCCTTCACTCGAGCTAAGTAAATGTGCCCCAAAGTATTCCCCCGAGGATGAAATAAATCAGATTCCAAACATTCGGCATCTCAGAGCGTCCCTCTCTGTGGTCTGTGCTGGAATTAGCCCGAAAATCCAACTATTTGGACTAAAATTCCACACAAAAAAAATCGAGTGATTCAGGAAAAAACAGTGAGAAATCATACAATTCAGATTTTTGCTCTAATTCTTTTTAATAATAAATACGGTCCAAAACGTGGATTCTAGTTTGGTCTGACTTTTTTTAATAAACATGATCAGAAAAATTCAGACTTTTATAAATAAGGCACCAAATGTTAATTTTACCAGGGAATACCTTTATTGCAAAACACCCTTCATACATTTGGGTTAAAGCAACCAGCCCTAGTGGGCAACGCCGGGCCAGACCGATCCACACAGTCTGACCTCCTCCCTCTCCACTCCTGATCCCCGCCCGCTCCACCACCCATTATGCCCGATTGACCCACCCACTTGCCTCGCCTGTTCAACTCGCTCGCATACAGATGAGTGAGAAGTAGGTATGCGCCACGATGGTGGGCGAGAGAGGGCAGAGGGGGGTTTGCTGGGGAGGGAGGCCTGCGATTGGGGGCCCTTGGGGGTGTGGGGGCCCTGATGTGGCAACCTTGGTGGGCCCTGACCCCCCCCCCCAGTCTGACCTTGCAAGCAACCCTTAGTGGTCCAGCATTTGGGCAGGCTATATAAAAACGTTATTATATCAGAAGAAGAAGTGGAAAACCATTGACCTCAGATCTTATTGTACATTACCTTTCTTCCCCCTTCAAGAGGGCAGCCAACTAGTGATTTGTCCCGTTTCGCCATGAATTTTGTGAATTTCCCCTGACATTCGTGAAACTGGTGAAAAATGCGTGAAACGGGATTACGATGCCGGTGCCCATTAAAGTCAATGGCCGTCCGTTTATTGATGAAAAACTTTGACGCAGGTGTCAAAACCATTGCCGGCATCAAAACTTTTTTGACGCCAGCTGCAAATTCACGCCTGGTGAATAAATTCGCCCATCACTACAGCCTACTTCTTTGGAACCTATGTCTATGGCCTGATGAAAGCGTTCCATTCCCATGTGATATGACCTATAGGCTTTTACTCTGCTTTTTGCCCACCACATTTCCATGCCATCTGTTAGTAGCAGATTCTTAATGCCACCTCTCTGTCAATAATGTCCTTTAACAGGTCTGCCTGAGCATCATGGTGGGCTCCAATAAATATTTTTCTAATAATATAAAATAATAGATACTGTAGCTCTGAGGGTGCCGGCGCATTTAACACACTGCTCGCATATTTATCGGAAGTGGTTCACACAGTATTGGTTAAGACAAGATTAAAGCAAGATGCATATATCACTAGGTGGGTCTAACCTTACAAGCTAAAAGCTAATTAAGTCTACCTTATTTCTCTGCTATGGTTTCCCCTTTAAATGTCAACAACATTAACCTTAAAGGTTAACAAAATTAATTGTCAGGCTTGTCAGTCAAATGATATGCCGAGCTTTTCCTGATAACCCTGAACTCTGATGGAGAGACTTCATTTTAAGGGGGGGAGGGGGAACAAGTATTCATTATTACATCCAACACACATCAAACCCGTTTTCGCAGTGCTCATGATGGATTCTTAATGCTGATATTCTCAGATATAAATTCTCTATTGTTTAACATCTCCCTTTCCAATTAACATTTCATTACTCCTATGCTCACCAAATACGTATGGTCATAGTAACCAGAAGATATTTAGGAAAATGGGCTGCCAGTATGGAAAAGTAAAAAACCTACAGATATGTGACCTGTTATCCAGAATACTCAGAACCTGGGGTTTTCCTGATAAGAGGTCTTTTATTTATCAAAGATCAAGTTGTGTTTTCCACAAAAAAAATTTAGTTTTCAAGGTTATTTTTTGGTCAAAAAACAATTTTTTTTTCGGGTTAAAAAAAAAACCAAAACCAAAACCAAAACCAAAAAAAATCTAATTTTTAGAGATATATTATACCCCGACCCTAGAAATAGTTTGAATCCGAAAATACACCATCTAAAACCTGTTGAGGTCATGTAGAAGTCAATGGGAGAGGTCCGTTGAACCCTTTGCAGATGTTACTAGCCTCCATTAGTTTTTTTTTTGGTGGGTTTCACTTGAAAACTCGATCATTTCGATCAATTCACATTTTTACCAGCAAAAACTTGATCAATTCGAGTTTTCTGGTTGTTAAGCCCGAACTTGCTGATTTGAGTTTTTTCTTAAATTAGAAAATAATCGAGTTGTGAGTTCATTCGAGGTTTAAAAACTCCCATGGCTCTAAAAATCAACTTTTGATAAATAACCCCCTAAGACTACAAAAAAATAATTTAAAAACCTGAGGCTGGTTTTGCTTCCAATAAGGATTAATTATATCTTAGTTGGAATCAAGTACAAGCTACTGTTTTATTATTACAGAGAAAAAGAAAATCATTTTTAAAAAATTGAATATTGGGTAAAAATGGATTCTGTGGGGGACAGCCTTGCGATAATCTGGATAACAGGTTTGCAGATAACTGATCCCATACCTGTAGGTAGGAAGGTGTAGGTAGGGGAAGTGATTCCAGAAGAGGTGACAGTGGATAGTTTACTTTAACTAGTAACAAAATACACTTGTACCAAATATTTGGTCACTAGAGATGTGCAGGCCAGGCCGATACCCGTGGGACCCGTGGGTCGGTTGGGTTTGGTCCAACCTCGCACCCCCATTTGCGATTTCCGGCTTCCGCTTTTATAGCTGCGTGCCTGCTCGCTCCGCCCCTTTTGTGACATCATCAGCGGGGATGCAGGTCGGCGCAGGTCTATAAAAGGAACCCGGAAGTCAGGCTCGGGTGGAGGGAGGGCGGGTGCGGGTTTTACCCGACCTGCACATCACTACTGGTCACCTGTTCCAACCATTCACCAAGTATGGTCAACAGTTTCAATGCAAGCCCCAACTAGTTGCTATGACATGAACAAACTATTCCCCTCTTATTACATTTCCCCTTTTTTTGTATAGAAAGGAGCATTCACTGGAACTGAGAGTTTAGCTGGTCAAACCTGAGTACAGGTATGGGATCTGTTATCCAGAAACCCGTTATCCATAAATCTCCAAATTACAGGAAAGCCATCTCCCATAGACTCCATTCTAAGCAATTTTTTAAAAATGACTCAATTTTTCTCTATAATAAAAAAACAGTACCTAGTACTTGTTCCTATTCATAACTAAGATATAATTCATCCTTATTAGAGTCAAAACAATCCTATTGAGTTTATGTAATGTTTAATGTTGACTTTTTAGTAGACCTAAGCTATGGAATGATTCCTTATCTGGAAAACCTCAGGTCCCGACCATTCTGGATAACAGGTCCCATACCTGTACCTCAAATACGAGATTGTAAGTCTCTGGGGACTGCATACATAGTCATGGGACCTTCCTGTCTTCGTCAGGACCGAGATTTATTGTTTCTCCAGAAAGATTATTCTTTTGTTGGCTGCTTAGCTTCTTGTTTGATGTAGACATGTACCACAAAATATGTCTGAAGTACATTCAGTGGAATATTGGGGGATTTGTCTCTGTAAATGAATTAGCATAAAATCAGATTTTAAAGATATGGCCCCATTTTGGTTTATCCCATCAAGGAATTCCCTTATCATCTTTTTTAAATGTGCTCTGAGCCTGATTATTCTTCAGACTATACATGAGAGTGTGAGATAAGGTATAAAAGGACAGATATTTGATGAGCTGATATGAACCAGAACAGAAGCAAAACGAGCTCCTTTTAAAATCACAATAAAATCATATTTATTGGAGGATAAGACAAATATTGTGTTTGGAACAAGTAAAAAGGCATAAAAGTCTAATATTGTGTCTTTAATAACAGTAGAAAACCAACTGTAATAGTGGCTGAAGCTCCACTAGTGAAGAGTTCAATTGAGGTGACAGTTAATGCAGAAACAGGCTGCACTGAACCTGCACAGAATTTCAACTAACATCTTTAGCTCCAAGGATAATAACTGTGAACTCCGGGACGGTCTCTCGCAGCAAACTAATGAGTTTTTGTAGCATCTCAGAACATTCTGTTCATGTTGACGTCTTGTCTAAAGCTGAGCAGAAATGTAACTGTCATCTTTACTGGTTACCATTCATTCACGGCATTAGGGAAACTATCGTTGTTGTAAAAGCCCCATAATACGATGCAAAGGCCGGGACGGCATCTTTCTTGTGTTGCATTGCAAAGTCATTTATTGAATTTTAAAGCAAAGTGATTGTGGCATTTTGCAGGGGTAATTAAAGGACCTGTAAAGCCCAAACATGAATTATCTTTAAAAAAGCAGCCGTGTTACTAAAAGTCTGCTGGTGTGTTACATTTACCTCTGTGTGCTTTCTTGTAGCAGCTCTGTTGATCCGTTTCCTCTGATAGTGTAGAGTAGGAGAAGCGTTTTTCCCAGCATGCCTATCTTCCCATTGCGACTCACGACCTGGATCATGCGCAGTTCCTCTCTGTAGTACTGCTGAGCATGTGCTGAGCGCTGAGCGTTGATGACGCGCGGGGTCAAGTGAAGAGGGGGAAAAAATTGGCGCATGCGTAGTGTGGGGCAGCTGCGGGGGAAGTGACGTCGGCGCTTCTAAAATGGCGCCGGCTAACGCATGAAGAAAGGTAGAGCTTGCGAGGCAGATTACTAAGTAATGGATGGCCTCCATTAGACATGTGCAGAATTCACACACATTCCCTCCTGGAAGTTGTCAGGAAAGCAGCTTCTATCCTACAGTTCCTCTTCACTGAGGTCCCTGACTGGAGGCAACACACAGAGCCTCTGGGAAGCTACTCCCTTACTGCAAATCCTTGTTGGAGCTTCAGCTGCTCTTTCTCTCTATCCTATCTGCCTTTCTCTCCTAGAGAGACTATGACAAGTCTGCCCTAGTATATCTGTTCCTCATTCACGGGGTTACCTGGTCCCCGACTTGGACACATGACTTCTTCTGGGCCTATTGCACTCAGTCCCCCTGAGCACATCCAGCTGGAATCACATCCAGATGCAAAAGAGGAAGAGGCCACTCCCTGCACACACTATATAGGAGTGAGTCAGAGCAGTGTCATCAAATCTCTCAGCCTATCACTGTAAAGGTTATTTTGTAACAGGGATTCTACCCAATAACCCAAGGAAATGGTGAAAAGATTAACTCTATAGGGCCTGTATCCCTATAGGGCCCTACAGCTATATGCAACAATTACATTTCAAAGGACCACAGAATATCTGAAAAACCTTACTTTTAATAGAAAAAATCCATCTTGAATACTTCAAGTTTTTGATCCTGTTGCTTTTTTTCTAGGAGAGAAAACACAGATCTCCATTGGCATTTATAGGATTGAGAAATAATTAAATCAAATACAATAGGATTTAAATTAATATCAGAAGCAGTTTATGATGAAGGAAGCACAGAGGAAGGCAACAAAACAAATGAAGGTGACGAGTGCATTTTTCATTGTCAAACAAATTAGCGAGAACAGACATATCCAAGTAAGCGCTAGAGTCAAAGGGTTTAAAGTAAAGGTCAATAAAGTGTCAATGCATCTAATTCCCTCCTTCAATCTGACCATAATTTAAAGGAAAACGAAACCCTTAAAATGAACATAGCTAGAAATGCCTTATTTTATATAATGAACTCTAAACTAGCAAAATCGTCAAAAGAGTTTCTCCATCTTGGATATTTTTAGGAGTGTCTGGAGCAAGCACATGCTACAGGATGCTACAGGGCTGATTATAAAATTCTGATTCTAATTATGCTGGTTTCTTATGTGACATGTAACAATAATCAGAATTATTTACTAATAAGCCTTATTTTGTGACATTTCTATTCTATGTGTACTGTATGTTGTGAGTGGGTCCCTAAGCTCAGTAAGTGACAGCAGCACAGAGCATGTGCAGTGAATCAGCAGAAAAGAAGATGGGGAGCTACTGGGGCATCTTTGGAGACACAGATCTTTCCTGCTAAAGGGCTGTGGTTGCCTTGGGCTGGTATAGAAGTCCAAAACATAGGGAGTCATTTGTCAAGGTCCGAACTTATCTCAGTATTTCTAATATCAAACTTCAAGCAACTCCGAATTCCCGAATGGACCTTATTTATGAAGAAAAATGGCAGAAAAAATAGGGTCTGGCAAACTTTGGAGCTTTCCCCTAAAACTACGTTGAAACTACGCCGAAACCCCAAAATCATCGGATATTGGTACGGACATCAGCGGAGACAAATTCTGCATGTAGAGAGACATGCTGTCTGGTGATTTTAATAGAGTGAGCTCTAATACATCTTCTAGGCAAAAGCAGCCCCCCTATAAGATCTTTAATCTGACACCCAACTCCTGCATGAAGAGAGAATGAGAAGAAACAGATACTGAGAGAGGAATAGTGAAGATAAACTTGATTATTTCAGTAACGGTACAGAATTTTTAACTCATTGCATTTAGAAAGTTTCTTATTTCAGTATGCTCAAGCTTATATTACATTTTCATTTTCATGAAATGTTGGGATCCCCAACATTTTTTACCCATCAGATGGTTTTTATGCAGCCAAAACTTGCCTCCAAGCCAAAAATTAAAAAATAAGCTTCTGCTTTGAGGCCACTGAGAGCAACAGCCAAGGGGTTGGTGAGCAACATGTTGCTAATGACCACTGGTTGGGAATCCCTGCCATAAGAGATTGATGGGATGGGAAGTGGACATTACAGTACTGAAGAGAACATGTTATTTTGTCCAGGTCAACCTGAGAAGGAAAAGAAGCTTTGATCCCTGTCAAGGGACTGTGGAAGGGCAGATATATATTATATATCAAACTGAATAGGAATTGATTCCAGAAGAAAACTCAGCAGATATTTTTCCCATTTACTAACACTTTCCCGACTGTCTGAAAAATATTCCTGGCAGTCAGGAAAGTGTTTTAACAAACTGACACATTTATCAAAGCATACAGATGTGCCAGTTGGGTGAAATCTGTTCAGCTGCTTTGAAAAGTGATTGAAACCCCCCAATTTATAAATGGAAACATTTCATTTCAAACTGGAAAGGAAAATGTCGCACAAACACACACATAATTCCTCACTGAACCAAATTGACATACAAACATAAAACAAATGCACACACACACAAAAAAAAAAACCCCTGAAATAATAAAGTCTCTGGTTTTCCAAAAGAAAGGAAAAATGTGGAAACTGTTAAAGAATAATTCTGTGAAAATAATCAGAAACTCTTGAAGGTATTTTGTTTTATTATTCCTTTACATATGTCTTGCATAAAAATTCCCTCTATTGTGCCTTGCCAGGTCGTTCCTGGAAGTAAAAAAAAAAAAAACCAACAATAAATTATATACATTTTTTTAAAGAATAAATTATTAAATAATTTCAAATTATTAAAAATGAGTGCTGTTCACAGATAATTTTACTGCAGCCTCATAGCTAAAGCGGATGGGAGATTTAAGATGGGATGACAATAAGGTTGTCAAACCAATATCAATGAATTTTATGTAGAATGAATAGTGTAAGGCCAGATCAAGGTTATCATAGTTTAATCAACATTAACTGCCCTTTAATATACCTTATCAGAGCCCATCACTAAACATAATGTAGCAATGTTCTGAAAATGTCAGTGTAATCCAAATCCTTCGTTTAATCCTCTTTATTCTTGTTCTTGTCTTTGTGGACACAATAAAAGATAATGGTTTGACCTCATGGTCTTTCTTTCTGACTTTGGGGGTATTGACTTAAAACGGGAATATAATGAGTAATCTTAGATGACCGACCTTCTCCTTTTATTTTAACATAAAATTAGTAGCAGTAGAAATCTAGGCTTAATCCCATGCACAAAAATGACAATAAGTAAAAACTAAATAGTAGAGCACTAGTATCTTCTTTTTTTAATTTTATTTAGATGAACACAATAATAAATGACAGTTCAACAATCATCAAGAGGATACATATTGTAGTAAGGTAGGAGTAACAATGAAGTAAAAGTAATAACTCAAAGTATTAACAAAATTGCTAATAGTGATGAGCGCCAACCATGGATTTAAGGTGAAATTCCGTACTTTGGCATCTGCAAATTTTTTCTCGAAGCTGCAGCAAAAATTTGCAGCTGAAAAATTCCCTGCGGCAAAAATGTCGCAGAACAAAAAAAAATCCCCCTAAGTAAAGAACCCATTGACTTTAATGGATTTGGAGCCAGAAAAATTGTCACTAGTGAAAAAAATTGTAGCACGTCAAAAATTGGCGACTATTGACTTGAATGGTATGCAATTTTTTAAGCGAAGCAAAACGGGAAAAATTCGCTCATCGCTAATTACTAATACTGAGAAATAAGCATTCTACTGCATAGGAAAAAACACTTAAGATGGTCATAGACATGCAGATTTTCTTCTTTGACAACGAGCTTGTTTGTTACAATTGTTGACCTGCAAATAACCATTAAGATTAAATAAAGTATTAAAAAGAACAAATCAGACAATGTTCTGACCATGGGGTACATTGATCAAAGAGTGAAGTTAGAGATCACCACAGACCTCTAAAGTGAAATTCCGCCACTCTCCATTCATTTCTATGGGATTTTTAAAAGAGTATTTATCAATGGGTGAAAGTGAAAGTTCCTCCTTTGATAAATACGGCTTTCAAAATTCCATAGAAATGAATGGAGAGTGGCGGAATTTCACTCTAGAGGACTGTGGCGATCTCTAACTTCACTCTTTGATAAATATACCCCATGAAATGACAGAGAGCAATAGTACGAAAGTTATGTCCTACAAATAGTAGTGACAGCCTCCCATTGATATCATCAGATAGGCAATACATGCAGAGATATTATCATTAGCCGATATAAATTTTCTAACCTATCCGATCAACTGAACGACCAATCGCCACGGTACTAAAAATGACACATCTTTGTTTCAGATGACTTTATCTTTGTGTCTATGGCCAGCTTAAAGGGTGTATTTACTAAAATATTTATTACATTTTTTATTAAAGCAAAGTCAACCTAAATCCTGTCCACGAATTTAACTAATTTATCAATAATTATTCGTGGAAAAGTCGGTGCGAAAAAATGTTGCAACAGAATTGTGCGTCAATTTGAATCATACAACTTTTCAGAACTGACACTTTAAAAACTCGACTTGTCGCAGTGAAAACTCAAATTTATTGGACAAAAGCCAGCGCGGATCACAATATCAAGAAACAACTTCAGGGACTTCTGCCATTGACTTCTGCATGACCTCAACATGTTTTAGCTGGAGTATTTAAAGTAGAGTATTTATCAAATTTTTAGCAGCTTTTATCTCTAAAAAATACATTTTTTCCCCCCTGTATAAATTTGAGTTTTCACCTATAAAAACTCGACCAGAAAAATCGGAGCTTCAATAAATAGGATCCTTAGTTGTGCTCTTCTGCTATTTCTTACTTGTCACTGGAATCAAATAATATGGCATCAATTCTATCTCTGTCTTTGAGATCAGATTTTCCATTTTGTCATGAAATTGGCTGGATTCAAAGTATTATTTAATTTCAAGTTAATTGCTTCATTTGTACATAGGGCATGCAACTCAGTTAGGACTTCACTTGGTATAGGAGGATTTGAGTCAATTCATTACCTGAAGATAATTCTTCCGGCAGCTGCTAGAATTAGTGCTAGTCTCTTTTGTAAATACAATTAAATCATACCCCCATATATCATAGAGATAAGGCGGCACTATAAAGTTCATTTATACAGTTCATTTTTAAAAAACAGAAACCATCTAAATCCTAAAGAATAGAAAATCTGCACTTTTATATGAAGTAAGTTATGCCTGGAATATACTACCAAATTGATGGCCACTCATATTTTACTATTTTTTCCAGTGTATTCAGACTACAGGAGGGATTAAATATCCCTTCCTTACTGGATCAATACCCTTCAATATGCATTGCTAAATGTTTTTTCAATGGTTTATTCTGTTGATTAAAGATAGCGATGGCGGCCAACATAAATCCAGAATGTGCTTTTGACAATTTTACTGTATACTTGACCAGATTTGGGGTGGTGGTTTTGACAGCTTTGACATTGATCATCTGAGAATCTATGGCACCTTGGAAAAGTATTTTCAACAGATAGATCATAGTTACATAGTTAAAGGGCTGGTTCACCTTCAATTAACTCTTAGGGGGTTATTTACGAAACTCTGTATGCAAAAATCACGAAAAATTTGTGATTTGTTTTATAAAATCGGACTTTTAAAAAATCTCTAATTTTTGGAATTTATTAAACCCCGAGGATGGAAAAGTCCGAATCAGAAAACCCAGCATCTCAGACCTGTTGAGGTTGCATATAAGTAAATGGGAGAAGTCCCAATGATTTTTTGATGGTTTCGTGCAATATCCGAAGTTTTCTGAGTTTTCAGTTGAAAAATTCGATAAAATTTGAGTTTTCGGGTGAAAAATCCGAAAAAATCTTGAAAATCTGATTTTTTTTCCACAAAGCAAATTTAAGAGAAAATGTCAATAAATAAGCTTAAAAAACCTGAGTGGATTTGATCAGAGTTTCTAACAGAAAATGCCAACAGCATTTCTCTATAATTGAATTTGCCGCAGAAAATGTTGAGATAAATGTGGACTTTGATAAATAACCCCTTTAGTATATTATAGAATGGCTAATTCTAAGCAATACACCATCTAAAATCTGTTGAGGTCATGTAGTAGTAACCTTCATGATGTTGAAGTTTTTTTCTGTGGCTTTTTCTTGAAAACTGTATCAATTCAAGCGATTCACTTTTTTTTTTTGCTGAAAAAAAACCACTTTTTTTTTTCCTTAAATTAGTTCGAGTTGTGAGTTTATTCGAGGTGTAAAAAAGCTCACATATCTCAAAAATTGACCTTTGATAACTAACTCCATTAATGTGCAAGAGAACTGTAAAGTAGAAGCTGGAACAATGTAAGCGATTCATATAGCGTCATTTAATATCTAATTACACTACAAGACCTTTCAGAGCTCTTCAAATGTAAATGAATATGAAAGTTAGATGAACACACACAGTCAGTGGTTTTAATTACATGCTTCATTAGGTGATGCAATATTAAAATGTTATTTAAATATATATATATATATATATATATATATATATATATATATATATATATATATATATATATATATATATATATATATATTATACAGTATGTTATCTCTATACTTAGAGTTATATGTTATGAATATTAAATCATCATCATCATTTATTTATATAGTGCTGTCAAGATACGCAGTGCTTTACAGTTATAGCAAACAGGGATTAAATGGTGGATAACAAACAAGGATTACAGAGTACAATAGGGTTAGAAGGACCTAGAGATTAGAGTTTACAAACTAAAGGTTAGGGTACAATTGAGACATTAGTATTTTAGAAACAATTTTGTGATTTTGTTACAGCAATGATTGATAATTTAAGGTACATTGAATAAGCTTCTTTAAGCAGATGGGTCTTTAAGGAGCGCTTGAAGGTTTGGAAAGAAGGAGAAAGTCTGACAGCTTGTGGCAGAGAGTTCCAGAGAAAAGCAGAAGCCCGAGAGAAGTCTTGTAGACGAGAATGGGCAGAAGTGACCAGAGGAGAAGTGAGGCGAAGATCAGAAGCAGAGCGTAGGTTTCGTGAAGGAGTGTATTTGGAGATTAGAGATGAAATATAGGGAGGGGTTTCATTATTAAGGGCCTTGAATGTGAGTGTAAGTAATTTGAGTTTGATTCTAGAAGAGATTGGGAGCCAGTGAAGGGACATACATATGGGAGCAGCTGATGTTGAGCGTTGAAATAGATGAATGAGTCTAGCAGCCATATTTAGAACAGATTGGAGTTGTGAAAGGTGACTTGTTGGAATACCTGTGAGGAGTAAGTTGCAGTAATCAAGGCAGGAGATGATGAGAGACTGAATCAGTGTTTTAGTTGATTCTGAACTGAGATAGGGTCGTATTCGGGCAATGTTGCGCAGTTGAATACGGCAAGATTTTGCAAGTGTTTGAATGTGTGGTGAAAAAGACAGATGAGAGTCTAAGATAACTCCTAGGCAGCCTGTGTGGTGGAATGAAAGGTGGTGTTGTTTACGGTGAGTGATATCTGAGGGACAGGGGAAGATCTTGGAGGAAATATAATGAGTTCTGTTTTAGAAAGGTTGAGTTTCAGGTGGCGCTGTGACATCCAGGAGGAGACAGCAGAGAGACAGTCTGTAACTTGGGAAAGGACAGAATTAGAAAGATCAGGAGTAGACAAGTAGAGTTGGGTGTCATCAGCATAAAGGTGATACTGAAGTCCAAATGACTGAATAAGTTTTCCTAGTGAAGTTGTATAGAGCGAGAACAGCAGGGGGCCAAGAACAGAGCCTTGAGGAACTCCGACAGAGAGTGGGAAAGTAGTAGAAGTAGAGTTAGAGAAGGAAACTTTAAAGGAACGGTCAGACAGATAAGATGTAAACCATGAAAGAGCAGTGTCACAAATGCCAGCTGAGTATAGAATGTCTAGGAGGAGTGTGTGGTCAACTGTGTCAAAGGCTGCAGAGAGATCTAGAAGGATTAGAATGGAATAGTGACCTTTAGACTTGATTCCAGGATTCAAAACTATATTACTATAAGATTATTTACAAAATATGAACACACATTCACTATAAAAATAAAGTACATTCTATTACAGGGACAGTACATAAACCAGGGCAAATTTATTAACATTTCTGAGATTTATCGATAAAATATTGAATGTTTGAATGAAACAATTTTTCATCTGAAACTTGGCAATTTTCAATAGATGTCAATGTGAGGTGGGTTTTTAACATGTAACCTGTTTTCCGTAAAATGAATGAATCATCATGACAAACAGTTTTCCAAGTGGTAAATATGCAAGCAAGCAAATCATAATCATAATTAATCATATTTTTTTTCAAAATCAAGTTTGATTGAATTTAGGCTAAGAGCTATTGGTGGTTCCGTAATATTTTTTAAAAATAAATTGCATATGTCTAGTGATGGGCTAATTTGGGGCACTTCCCTGGTAAATTTGCGAAATGGCGTCGGCGTCTCGTTTTTGACGCCGGCGTCCATGTTTGCCACTGGCGTCCATTCTTTTGACACCGGCATCTGTTTTTGTTACGCTGGCGCAAATATGCTGGTAAATTTTTGCGGCGGTTTCGCAAATTTATTCCCCACCGGCGAAACGCGGGAATTCACCGCAAATTCGCGCCTGGCGAATAAATTTGCCCATCACTACATCTGTAACATATCTCATTTTATATTCTCTTT
This sequence comes from Xenopus laevis, assembly GCF_017654675.1. Taxonomy (NCBI): domain Eukaryota; kingdom Metazoa; phylum Chordata; class Amphibia; order Anura; family Pipidae; genus Xenopus; species Xenopus laevis. The sequence continues at coordinate 150,416,436 of NC_054379.1, read as the reverse complement.
TTAGCATCATGGATTGCAGTCAGTATAGGTTTATGAGTGAACCCCATTGACTTGCAAATAACGAACAAGGGAATTGTACATCTGCACTAGATACTGAATATTTAGATATTCAAAAAGCTTTTCGATTTAGCGTTGCATAAATGATTACTATATGTGCTAGAATTCATGGAGAAGTTATCAAAGCCTTCTCCTTTAACTAGACTATAGGTCAATTTATACATTTTTGAAAACTTGGAAATGTTTTTTTCTACAATTGAGAAACTATAAAAACTCAGTTGCATTATTCCATTCACTATTAAAAATTAATACGAAAATAGTATTTAAAAAAAAATCCAAAAAACGTCACTTGGAAACAATACATCTCCTTTTGACTTCTATAGAAGTTTGCCCGTTGTTAGTTGCCAAATTATTTCATTCAAATGTTCAAAATGTGTTCAATTGTTGGCTGGAAGTTTAAATGTAAATTCCAAATCAGATCAATAATAACACAGGCAATAGGGTTTAGATCGATTTAACAGAGTGTTAGGATCTCTTAGTTATTCCTATGGATGCATTTGTAGCAGACCCTTGAGTGTACTTTAGCAGTGTGAATTATAGTGTGTGGACAGGACACCTGCTGCTTGTATTGTGCCACCGAATTTTTTTGTATTAAGAGTGAACAAAGTGCACTCCTGAGACAACTCCTCCCTGAGGGTAGATCACTGTGTTTTGGGATTCTCGGCCTATATATCCTATATAAACTTTCACCAGACTGTAGCCCTGGCCTGTAACAACCTCCCAGAGAGGTTAGGTCCCAGGAAAGACCATGAGCACATGGGGCTATTTCCCTTTATACTTTTAAAATGCTGGAACCTACTGGGCAACAAGAACCTAGCTGAAATTACAGTGGACCCAGGAAGGGAGACCTTCCTGGGTAACTCCAAAGGACCCCTTTAGGTGTCCAAAAATACAATGGAAACTGCCTGAGGAATGCCTAACCTTCAGGGTCTCTACACTGGTATTCGGCCGGGATTTCGCCTTTTTCAACAGAATTTGGTTTGGTATTACGCCAGGATTTTGCATTTTTCAGCAGGATTCAGCTGAATCCATGTGCCTGGCTGAACTGAATCCAAATCCTTAAAATCATGTAACTTTATATTACACAAACAAGGAAGTACGTTTTATTTCTGATCGCGTACGCATGCTTCACTTTCACCCTTCCTTGCCCTGATTTGCATATGTAAATTAGGGTTCAGCTTCGGTTCGGTAGGCACAAAGGATTTAGGGTTCAGCTGAACCTATTCATATTCATTTCAGGTCTTATTATGAGTTAAAACTAATAGCACACGGAGAGTTTTCTCTGCTTGCAACTGCCACCTGTGACTTCTTGTAAAGGCCGGCTTTGCCCCGAGACATACATTTTCAATCCGAAATTTGCCTGTTCCAGCACTGACAGGCATTTACTAGTTAAAGTCAATGGAATGCAGAAACATTAGCCTAAGGGTAGAACTACACGAGTGCCGCATCCAACACGACACAACTTCGGATGATGACGCAACGTGCATCGTTTGCATCTGACAGTCGTGTCGAGTCAGATGCACGCAGCAACAAGGTCCGACATTTCAATTACTTACCTTATTTTTGGTGCATCTGTTTCCTCTCAGTGCGTCAGATCTGATGAAAACGCATTGCGTTGTTCCAGCCTAAAGGCCCCCATACTTATTGGCCCGTGTGTGGGGCCATCCGAAAGTTGGCCAGATCTCAATTGGGCAAGTTAAAAAATCCGGTCGGATAGCGCCCACAACTGTGCGTCTATGCGGTCCCACGATCCGACTGCCCGTATCAGATCCATTATGATCCAATCGTGGGCCACTTCAATGTGGGCATATCAGGGAGAGGTCCGCTTGTTTGGCGACCTTGCCAAGTGTAACAGCTATTGCTATAGGCGCAACTTCGCCGCACTTACCGCACTTCGCCAGGCGTAGTTTCGCCAGCGCTCTGCAAATTCACTAAAAACCAAAGTTGCGCTCAGGGGTAGCGTAAGGTTGCGAAGTTGCGCTAGCGTTGATTCGCTATGTAAAGCGAAGTTACGCTAGCGAAGGCTAATTTGCATACGGCGCCAAATTCAAATTTCAATGGAGGAAAACGTATCAGCACTACAAATGCCAAGAAAACCTTCAAATCATCAAATAAAATGTTTATTTTGCCCTACACATGTGCCCACTGTCTAGGTAAGTTGCCATGGGTCAGGAAATGTAGGGGGGAAGGAGGGGAGCCCCAAAAAAAATTTCGATCTTTTTCAGCCTATCACCCATAATGTAGAAAACACGCCAGCGTTTTTTGGGACTTAGAAAAAATTTTGACTTTTTTTGAAACAATCCCTTTCTACTCTATTGCGCTTCGCCAGGTCTGAGGTGGCGAAGGAAGTCTAGCGTAAAAGGTATCGTTCAGTACACTGCGCAAGTTAGTGAATTTGCGTAGTTACGTCGCTAGCGAAAATTCGCCTGGTGTAAGGGTGCAAAGTAACACTAGCGAAACTACGCCAGCGTTCGTTAGTGAATTTGTGCAGTAACGAAAATGCCAAACGCTAGCGAATTAACGCTAGCGTTCGGCGCTACGGCGCTTAGTGAATTTGCCCCTAAGTGTTTCCCATTGAGCCTGGGATCACCAAGGCCCCAGTAAAGCCATCTACCCCAAAGGGACCTGTACCTTTGGTGCTGAGTCAGGGCCCAGGCAATCCCGTGAACGAGGATTAGCTATCATTAGGGCAGATCTGTAATAGTCTCTCTAGGAGAGAGAGAGAGAGAGAGAGAGAGAGAGAGAGAGAGAGAGATAGTCAGTTTTATGTAGCATGAGCAGCTGTGTGCTCCATCAAGGATAATAGCAGGGAGTAGCTTCCCAAAGGCTTCTTGTTTGCCTTTAGAGCATGGAACTCAGTTAATAGGGAATCTAGGTTAGCATTGGACTGCCTGTACCCTACCTGATTGATCCCGATCCCCTCACTGGTATATCGGTCTTTGGGACAGAGGTCTTCTTGACCATTTGACTATGGGAGTGACAGTCTCTATCATGCTGCATCATCATTCTGCTATCCTTCCTCCTCTGTGATATGCTGTACCTGCTACAACTCCTGCGTGAGTAAACCTGTCGTCACTTTTATTGTGCCTTATCTACAATAAATCCAACCCTTTTGTTTTACTAAGAACCTCCTGGCGTCCATTCTATCCATTTATGCACTTAAACTGCCTGTGTTGTGTAGTTCCACTACATCTGAAAGGGACAGCTTCCACTTGGCGAAGGCACTAGCACTTGTGTAACCCATGCTCATACACTAGCTGGACATTTAACTATCTGTGTGTTAAATAGCCCAAGAAAGCGTTACATGTATTTACGTTTTTACAATATAGATATAATATATGTAATTTTAATGTTTAAAAATACTAGAGCTGGTGTTGGAAAGAACAGATAAATAGACCCTGTCGTGCTTAAGTCTGCTCCACTTCCCCTGTAACTAATGGTATGTGCTTTCTATAGTTCATAGAGCCTGTTTTTCTTCCGTGTAATATATGGTTTCTAACTTGAACATGACACGAGACATAAAAAGCCACTTGAATTTATTCCAGTCAGTTGAGTCATATTTAAGGTTTTTCACATTTCAAACGAATGACCCAGATTTTCAGCACACGTCTCTTATTGCTAAAATGTGACTGCGTGCACGTGTGTGCTTCAAGCCTGCCAGGCATTAATGAGGTGTGTAGATGTTACATAGATGGGATTAATAATAGGTGATTTGTTAGGACTGAAGAGTTACTGGGGAGGAGGGGATTTAAAGGGGTTACTCACCTTTGAATTAACTTTTAGTATGATGCAGAGACTGGTATTCTAAGACAATTTTCAATTGGTTTTCATTTTTCATTATTTGTGGTTTTTGAGTAATTTAGCTTTTTATTCAGCAGCTCTCCAGTTTTCAAATTCAGCCATCTGGTTGCTAGGGTCCAAATTTCCCTAGCAACCATGCATTGATTTAAATAAAGAGACTGATATGAATAGGAGAGGCCTGTATAGAAAGATGAGTAATAAAAAGTAGCAATAACATTTGTAGCCTCATGGATCATTTTAGATGGCGCCAGTGATCCCTATAAGAAAGCTGGAAAGAGACAGAAGAAGAAGAAGGCAAATAATTTGAAAAAATATAAAATGAAAAATGAAGGCCAATTGAGAGTTGCTTAGACTTAGCAAATCGTCCATTCTATAACATACTAAATTTTTACGGTGAACTTTAAAGGGGTGGTTCACCTTTGATTAACTTTTAGTATGTAATAGAATGGCAAATTCTAGGCAATTTTACAATTTGTCTTCATTGCTTATTTTTATAGTTTTTGAATCAATTGCCTTCTTCTTCTGAGTCTTTCCAGCTTTCAGATGGGGGTCACTGACCCCATCTAAAAAACAAATGCTCTGTAAGGCTCCAAATGTATTGTTATTGCTACTTTTTATTACTCATCTTTCTATTCATCTCTCTACTATTCACGTCCCAGCCCCCCATTCAAATCCATGCATGGTTGCTAGGGTAGCTTGGACCCTAGCAACCAGATCGCTAACATTGCAAACTACCAAATAAAATTCTAAATAACTCAAAAGACACAACTAATAAAAAATAAAAACATATTGCAAATTGTCTCAGAATATCACTCTCTATATCATACAAGTGTATTTAAAGTTGAACAACCCTTTTAAAACACTGACACAATAACAAGTATATTGGCACAGTAAATTGTATATAAAAAATATATAATGGGACATAAATCTAAAAGTAATCAGGACTGCGTAGACTATTCAGGGATGTGTAACTTGCATTAAAGGGGCAGTATACCCCCTTCCAACAGAAAATGAATATTTAGGACATTTCCGACAGTGTGAAATACACCCTCTGTGTCGTTAGCCCAAGATTATTTTGATGTCTTTTCTTATTTTCACCACAGGCCCGCGTTACCATATATCATTAAGGATTCTCTACATGGCTGTTAAAATCAATTCTGAACCCCATGAGGGCCAGTACTACAATGTGTATTTAATTAAGAGATTGGTATAGATAAGAACGCCAAGCAGATAAACAGTAAAAATATAACTTCATCACTTAGTTAAAACGTGAGCCGAGACCTGGACATTGGGGCTTGTTCTAGGTTTTGGGATAAGTTACACCTGTTCTATGAATCTATGGTGTCCTTTGTACAGTGTTTTTGAGTAGCACTGTTGCCTTGTAGCGCTGGGGCCCTAAGTTTGATTCCAGCCAGGTCATTATCTGCAAGGAGTTTGTATGTTCTCCCCAGGTCTGCATGGGTTTTCTCTCACACTCCAAAAACATACAGGCTCCTGTCAGCGTCCTATCGGCTCCGAGCGCAAGGAAGTCTGGACCAAGGAGGACGCTTTAGGGCAAAGTTCAAGTTTGCGGTAACCAGAGGGATTAAGAATAATCGTAATCAGAATTCAGGCAGTAGTTCAATAGTCAGACAGCAAGGATCAAAGTCAGAAGGTTCAGGCAGATTTAAAAGTCCAGGAAAATACTTTAAATTAAATTTAAGAACACCTAGGAACACCAGGCAGCAATTCCTATAATCGAACCCGTGACCTTATCGTCCTTTTATTTAGAATTTTGGCGCCAGGCACAACGTGATGATGTCACGCATCTGCGCACCGGCGTCACTGTTCTGGTGCCACTGTCCATGTGACAGCTATGGGTGCCGCCATCTTGGACGTGGCGCTGAAGAGGAGCGGAGCACCATCGTGTGCTCCTGACCGCTCCTGATATAGTTAGCACTACTGTAGATGATAGGGACCACAGATTGTAAACTCCACTGAGGCAGCGAAAAATTTGCATAACGCAGTGAAGTCTATAGGGGTAGGTATTTTTTACGCGCAGCTAATTTTTTACACACACCAATTTTATGTGTGCAACAATTTTTTTTTCAGTCCAAATGCAAGTCAATTGACGTTTTTTCTTGTGGCGACTATTTTGTCTTAGCGACTTTTTTGTCACAGTGACTTTTTTGTCCAAATGCATGAAATTCAATGGACGTTTTTACTTATGCCGATTTTTTTTGTCTCTGCAACAATTTTGTCTAGGTGACTTTTTTTTTTTTTGTCGCTGCGTAATTTTGCATCAAATCCATGCCTGGTGAAATTCGCTCATCACTACTAATGTATAATCTCTTTACATGTGCTGGCGATTATAAAATAAATAGTGATGGGCGAATAAATTCGCTGCGAATTTTACGCGTTTAGCTGCTGGCAAATTTGCGAAACTCCCATGAAAATCTGGCGGCGTCAAAATATTTTGGACGCGCATCCAAAAAGTTGCTCTCGTCAAAATCGCCATGCGTCAACACTATGCAGACGCCCATTGACTTTAACGCCGGTGTCAAAATTTACGCGATTGACTTTTCGGCCGCAAATCCAAAATTGACGGGGCATCAATTTTCGAGTTTCACAAAGTTTTTTGCCATTTCGCCATTGTTAGTGCTGAATCGTCAGATACAGGTAGAATTCTATTGTTTATACCTGTATATCTGACAATTCAGCTCTAACGCGACCAATGGTCGCAGGAAGGATCGTAATTGTTACGTCTATGGCCATCTTTAGCCTATTTTCAATTGTAGAGAAATAAGTGTGCTGACCTGCAGAGGTTCCTTATGGGAATACTGTTACATATGTATGAACCAAGTGAAGTGGGCTGGTGAGATATGTGCACTGTCAAACTGTGAGCTGCAGTAAAACTAGTAAAGCAGAAAGAAATTGCCTTGCACTATGAACAGACATGGAGAGAATTCATGAGTATGTATATTACAGCTCCTTTGCTGGACTCCTATGGAACAATTTTCAGGGTATATTGTTGTGACTGCAGGGAATGCTGGGAGGGAACAGGGCCTGGGAGTGTGGTGGGGAATTAATAGGAATGCCCTATTTTCAACTGACATTTCAAATCCATTGTAAAAGTTCCTATGAGACCTATACAGATATGGGACGTGTTATCCAGAATGCTCCTGGGACTTTCCAGATAAATGGCCTTTCCATAATTTATATCTCATTCCTTAATTCTACTAAAAAAAAACAATTATGCATTAAATAAACCCAATAGAATTTTCAAGTTGTTGCCCGAAAATCCTGACTTTTTCGGACTATCCAGCGTAGATCACGATGTCAAGAAACATCTTCAAATTGTAAAAGGGAGGAATAAAAAAAAATACACCGAACAATCTGAAAAAAAAAAAAAAAAATACGAATACAGTTTTTTGGACAATTCTTAGCAAAAAAAAAAATCAGAAAATCTATAAAAGACCGAATTGAAAAAAAAAAAGAAATTGGAATGTTAGTAAACAGGCCCATTAGCTTCACTACCAATGTAATAAGGTCAGTGTCAGACTGGAAAGTCTGGGCAAACTGGAACTGCCCATCCGGAGACCACACAACCCCCTTGGGCCCCCCACCACCCTGATGAGCCCCAGCAGCAACCCCCTCCTCCACATCCCTCCTGCCAGCTCGTACCTAATTATTTATTTGGGCAGCTGGGGAAGTCAGGGAGTTGCTCAAGCTGTTGTGGGGATCAGACTCACCAGGTTGTTTTTCCCAGTGTCCCACTGGCCCAGTCTGACCCTGAATCAGGTCATATAGAAAGGGAACCAAATGCTCATGGGAACTTCTTCTGTAGGTAACAAAAGGGATATAGGTCTCATTATGTAGGGATCATATTTTGTAATTTCTGAACATGGTGAAAATCTGAGGACATAGGATTCTGCCAGTAGGGATGTAGCGAACGTCGGAAAAAAAGTTTGCGAACATATTCGCGAACTTGCGTCAAAAATGCGAACGGTTCGCGAACATCGCGAACCCCATAGACTTCAATGGGAAGGCGAATTTTAAAAGCTAAAAAAGACATTTCTGGCCAGAAAAATGATTTTAAAGTTGTTTAAAGGGTGCAACGACCTGGACAGTGCCATGCCAGAGGGGGATCAAGGGCAAAAATGTATCTGAAAAATACATTGTTGACACAGCGCTGCGTTTTGTGCTGTAAAGGGCAGAAATCACACTACATTTCTAAACTTGTGTAATAAACTGCTTTAAAACGTCCGGCGTCTACATGCCAATCAAGTCGTGTAAAGGTTACAGCCTGTTCACACGCAAAGTCGAAACGCGGCGCTTACTGCAACGCAAAAAAACGCAAAGAGCTTTAATGAATGATACCGTCAAGTGAGCAAATAATAGTTGTTAATTACTAGTTGAGCTTGTCACCTCCAGGATGTTCGTCCTGTTGGTGGCAATATTTCTGTAGTGGTGTGTTTAGCAGTCACCGTGCTTGTGCGCACGTGCACGGTCAGGCAGAGGTAATTCAATGTACAGTGAAGTGAACCAAAAAACACTGATTCTGCAGTGTGGGCCCAGTTTTGGTCTACTTTATTGATCACCTGCGGTGACCATAAAAGATGCGATTTTGCCACTGTTGCAGAACCCTGAAAAATTAGGCATGTGTACTTTCCTGAAAAATTATGTTTTTTTTGTCGCAGCCACTGAAGCACAGAGGCCAGAAAAAATATGCCATATAAATGCTGAAAATAGTCTTTTTTTTTTGTCGCAGCCACTGAAGCACAGAGGCCAGAAAAAATATGCCATATAAATGCTAAAAATAGTCATTTTTTTTGTCGCAGCCACTGAAGCACAGAGGCCAGAAAAAATATGCCATATAAATGCTGAAAATATAAAAAAATGTTGTCGCAGCCACTGAAGCACAGAGGCCAGAAAAATATGCCATATAAATGCTGAAAATATAAAAAAAATTTTGTCGCACCCACTGAAGCACAGAGGCCAGAAAAAATATGCCATATAAATGCTGAAAATATTCATTTTTTTTTGTCGCAGCCACTGCAGCACAGAGGCCAGAAAAAATATGCCATATAAATGCTGAAAATATTAAAAAAAATTGTCGCAGCCACTGAAGCACAGAGGCCAGAAAAAATATGCCATATAAATGCTGAAAATATTCATTTTTTTTTGTCGCAGCCACTGCAGCACAGAGGCCAGAAAAAATATGCCATATAAATGCTGAAAATATAAAAAATTTTTGTCGCAGCCACTGAAGCACAGAGGCCAGAAAAAATATGCCATATAAATGCTGAAAATATTCATTTTTTTTAGTCGCAGCCACTGAAGCACAGAGGCCAGAAAAAATATGCCATATAAATGCTGAAAATATTAATTTTTTTGGTTGCAGCCACTGAAGCACAGAGGCCAGAAAAACTCAGGATTTACCTGGATTCAAATGAAACCAGTAGGGTTTGCACCCTAGTTTGTAACGGTGGCGGAGGGAGGAGGACGCTAAAGGACAGCTGTGTGTGGAGTCATGAGGCGTGCAGAGAAGGACAGCTGCATGGGGAGTCAGAACAAGTCTTCCGGCGTGCAGTAACCCTCCGAGATCCACGCCTCGTTCATTTTAATAAAGGTCAGGTAATCCACACTTTTGTGACCTAGGCGAGTTCTCTTCTCAGTTACAATCCCTCCTGCTGCACTGAAGGTTCTTTCTGAGAGGACACTTGAGGCGGGGCAAGACAAGAGGTTCATGGCAAATTGTGACAGCTCTGGCCACAGATCAAGCCTGCGCACCCAGTAGTCCAGGGGTTCATCGCTCCTCAGAGTGTCGATATCTGCAGTTAATGCCAGGTAGTCCGCTACCTGCCGGTCGAGGCGTTCTTTGAGGGTGGATCCAGAAGGGTTCTGGCGCTGCCTTGGACTGAAAAACATTTGCATGTCTGACGTTACAGAGTGGCCAAAGTGCTTTGTCCTTGCAGGTGCGCTCGTGGCAGGATTACTGGCACCTCTGCCCCTGGAATGTTGATGAGTTCCTGAAGTGACATCACCCTTAAAAGCATTGTACAACATGTTTTGCAGGCTGGTTTCTAAATGCAGCATCCTTTCGGACTTGTGGTACGTTGGTAACATTTCTGCCACTTTATGCTTGTACCGAGGGTCTAGTAGCGTTGCGACCCAGTACAGGTCCTTCTCCTTAAGCCTCTTGATACGGGGGTCCTTCAACAGGCATGACAGCATGAAAGACCCCATTCTCACAAGGTTGGATGCAGAGGTATCCATCTCCGCTTCCTCGTTATCAAGGACTATATCATCCACGGTCTCCTCCCCCCAGCCACGTACAAGACCAGGGGTCCCCAAAAAGTCACCACAAGCCCCCTGGGAAGTCTGCTCCTGTTGGTCCTCCTCCTCCACAAAGCCACCTTCCTCCTCTGACTCCACTTCTGACACCTCTCCCTGCGTTGCAGCAGGTGCCTGGGCTCGTTCTGGTGATTCCGACCAGAAATCGTGCGCTTCCTGCTCCTCGTCACGCTGGTCTACAGCCTCATCTGTCACTCGTCGCACGGCACGCTCCAGGAAGAAAGCAAAGGGTATTAGGTCGCTGATGGTGCCTTCGGTGCGACTGACCATGTTTGTAACCTCTTCAAAAGGGCGCATGAGCCTGCAGGCATCGCGCATAAGCACCCAGTAACGGGGGAAAAAATCCCCAGCTCTGCAGATCCAGTCCTACCACCCAGTTCAAACAGGTATTCATTGACGGCTCTTTGTTGTTGCAGCAGACGTTCCAACATGAGGAGCGTTGAATTCCAGCGAGTCTGGCTGTCGCAAATTAAACGCCTGACTGGCATGTTGTTCCGCTGCTGAATGTCAGCAAGGCGTGCCATGGCTGTGTAGGAACGTCTGAAATGGGCCGACACCTTCCTGGACTGCCTGAGAACGTCCTGGAATCCTGGGTACTTCGAGACAAAACGTTGGACTATTAAATTCAGAACATATGCCATGCAGGGCACATGTGTTAAATTGCCCAGTCTCAGTGCTGCCAACAGATTGCTTCCGTTGTCACACACCACTTTTCCGATCTTCAGTTGGTGTGGGGTCAGCCACCGATCGGCCTGTGACTGCAGAGATGACAGGAGTACAGATCCGGTATGGTTTCTGCTTTCCAGGCACGTCATCCCCAAGACAGCATGACAACGGTGTACCTGGCACGTCGAATAGCCTAGGGGGAGCTGGGGGTGCACAGGTGTGGAGGAGGAGGACCCAGCAGCAGAGGAGGAAGAAGAGGAAGAAGACGAGGTAGAGAGCGAAGGAGGAGTAGAGGTGGTGGCAGAACCGCGTGCAATCCGTGGCGGTGACACCAACTCCACTGTTGTTGTTGAGCCACACATTCCCTGCTTCCCAGCCATTACCAAGTTCACCCAGTGGGCAGTGTAGGTGACATACCTGCCCTGACCATGCTTGGAGGACCATGCGTCAGTAGTCATATGGACCTTTGGCCCAACACTAAGTGACAGAGATGCGGTGACTTGGCTCTGCACATGGTGGTACAGGTGTGGTATTCCCTTTTTTGAAAAAAAATTGCGGCTGGGTACCTTCCACTGCGGTGTCCCAATTGCTACAAATTTGCGGAAGGCCTCAGAGTCCACCAGCTGGTATGGTAAAAGCTGGCAGGCTAAGAGTGCAGACAAGCCAGCTGTCAGACGCCGGGCAAGGGGGTGACTCGCAGACATTGGCTTCTTACGCTCAAACATGGCCCTCACAGAAACTTGGCTGGGGGCAGATGACTGGGAATGGGAACTGGTGGTCAAGGTGGAAGGCGGAGTGGAGGGTGGTTCAGACGGGTCAAGGACAGCAGAGGTAGAGCAGTAAGATGCTGGACCAGAAGGAGGGTGGCTTTTAGTTTGTCTGTTGCCTTTGAGGTGTTGCTCCCAAAGTGCTTTGTGCTTGCCGTTCATGTGCCTTCGCATAGAAGTTGTACCTATGTGGCTGTTGGGCTTCCCAAGACTCAGTTTCTGACTGCACTCATTGCAAATTACAACACTTTTGTCAGAGGCACACACATTAAAAAAATCCCACACTGCTGACCTTTTTGAAGCTGGCAATCTGGCGGTAACAGTAGAAGTTGGCGGCGTTGGCGGCAATGGCGGGTGCATTGGCCGGCTGACCACAGGTGCCGATACATGTTGTTGCCCTACTGTTCCCTGCGAGCTGTCCTCCCTGCTTCTTCTAAGTCTTATTCTCCTCCTGCCTCTCTGACTCTCCGTCTCTCCATCTGAACTATCCTCCTCTTGCTCTCTTCTACTGGGCACCCACAAAACATCAATCTCCTCATTATCATTCTCCTCAGATGCATCAATTTCTTCTAACAGCTCACAGAAGGAAGCAGCAGCAGGGACCTCCTCATCACTCATTATGTCCATCTCTGTTGTGTTCTCTGCCAGAATTAAATCTGGTGTAACGTCCTCATCTCCTTCATCTTCTTCTGCCAATAATGGTTGCGCATCACTCAGTTCAAAAAACTCATGTGTAAATAACTCCTCTGACTCCAGTGAAGAAGGGGCGCCGGTGGTGGGGGAAGTGTTACGTGGGGTGCCCATAGCAGTGGAGGATGAGGATGTTGTGGTAAAGTTAGAAACGGTAGAGGATGGGGTGTGCTGTGTAAGCCAGTCAACTACCTCTTCAGCATTTTGGGAGTTCAGGGTCATTGCCTTTTTAAAACTGGGCAATTTCCTAGGGCCACAGGATAGCATAGCAGCACGGCCCCTAGTGCCTCTGCGTGGCGGCCTGCCTTTGCCTGGCATTATTTTTAAAACAAAAACAACAACTCAGGTGGTGTTTCTGGAGACGGTATTATTATTGATATTTAGACAGATTGTGAAAAAGCTCACACAGCTAGATGGCAGTTGTTTGAAAATGAAGAACACACTGGGCAAACAAATTGAAACAATGCCTGCAAGGTCAACGTATACACTACTACAGCAGTGGATACGGAATATATTATTGCTGCTTGAAAAACGTCACTCAGGTGGTGGTTCTGGAGACGGTATTATTATTGATATTTAGACAGAATGTGAACCAGATCCCACAGCTAGGTGGCAGTTGTTTGAAAATGAAGAACACACTGGGCAAACAAATTGAAACAATGCCTGCAAGGTCAACGTATACACTACAGCAGTGGATACGGAATATATTATTGCTGCTTGAAAAACGTCACTCAGGTGGTGGTTCTGGAGACGGTATTATTATTGATATTTAGACAGAATGTGAACAAGCTCACACAGCTAGATGGCAGTTGTTTGAAGAACACACTGGGCAAACAATGCCTACAAGGTCAACGTATACACTACTACAGC